>NC_138188.1:58940044-59540044 GCF_964194105.1 Spermophilus citellus | reverse complement strand
TTACAATGTCAAGGTAAGTTCCTGTTATCCCTAGTTTTTCTAATGTTTTGAACATAAAGGGATGCTGTACTTTGTCGAATGCTTTCTCTGCATCTATCAAGATGACCATATGGTTCTTATCTTTGATCATGGTGCACAATTTTTTTGATGTGTTTTTGTATTCGATTCGCCAGAATTTTATTGAGGATTTTTGCATCTAGGTTTATTAGAGATATTGGTTTGTAGTTTTCTTTCTTTGAGGTTTCTTTGTCTGGTTTTGGAATCAGGGTAATGTTGGCCTCATAGAATGAATTTGGAAGAGCTCCCTCTTTTTCTATTTCCTGAAATAACTTGAAAAGTATTGGTATTAATTCTTCTTTAAAGGTTTTGTAAAACTCCGCTGTATACCCATCCGGTCCTGGGCTTTTCTTGGTTGGTAGTCTTTTGATGGCTTCTTCAATTTCATCCATTGATATTGATCTGTTCAAATTGTGTGTATCCTCCTGACTCAGTCTGGGCAAATCATATGATGTTGTTTTTATCTTTTTTTGAGGAATGACCACCAGGCGATGAATTTTCCTCTTAAAACTGCTTTCATTGTGTCCCATAGATTCCGATATGTTGTGTCTGTATTTTCATTTATCTCTAAGAATTTTTTGACTTCCTCCTTTATGTCTTCTGTAACCCATTGATCATTCAGTAACATATTGTTCATTTTCCATGTGATGTAGGATTTTTCCTTCCTTCTTTTATCATTGATTTCCAGTTTCATTCCATTATGATCAGATAAAATGCATGGTATTATCTCCACCCCTTTATATTTACTGAGGGTAGCCCTATGGCATAATATATGGTCTATTTTTGAGAAGGATCCATGTGCTGCTGAGAAAAAAGTATATCCGTTTGATGATGGTTCATATATTCTATATATGTCAGTTAAGTCTAGGTTATTGATTGTGGTATTGAGTTCTATAGTTTCTTTATTCAATTTTTGTTTGGAGGATCTGTCCAATGGTGAGAGAGGTGTGTTGAAGTCACCCATAATTATTGTGTTGTGGTCTATTTGATTCTTGAACTTGAGGAGAATTTGTTTTATGAATGTCGCAGCACCATTATTTGGTGCATAAATATTGATAATTGTTATGTCTTGTTGGTGAATGGTTCCTTTTAACAGTATATAATGTCCTTCCTTATCCCTTTTGATTAACTTAGTCTTGAAGTCGATTTTATTCGATATGAGGATGGCCACCCCTGCTTGCTTACGAGGACCGTGTGCATGGTATATTTTTTTCCCCATCCTTTCACCTTCAGCCTGTGTATGTCTTTTCCAATCAGATGTGTCTCCTGGAGGCAGCATATTGTTGGATTTGTTTTTTTAATCCATGATACCAGCCTATGTCGCTTTATTGGAGAGTTTAAGCCATTAACATTCAGAGTTACTATTGATATATGGTTTGTACTTCCATCCATGTTTGATTATTTATCCTTTTTTAAAAAAAAAATTTAGTTGGTTTCTCCATGATTATCTTTCCCCTCACCCTCTGTCTTTACCGACGCACTTCCCACTGATGGTTTTGGTTATTGTTTTTCATTTCTTCCTCGTGTAGTGTTTTGCTCAAAATGCTTTGCAATGCTGGTTTTCTGGCTGCAAATTCTTTTAACTTTTGTTTATCATGAAAGATTTTTATTTCGTTGTCATACCTGAAGCTTAATTTTGCTGGATACAGAATTCTTGGTTGGCATCCATTGTCTTTCAGTGTTTGAAATACATTGTTCCATGACCTTCTTGCTTTCAGTGTCTGTGATGAAAAATCCATTGTTAACCTTATTGGTTTACCCCTGAATGTAATCTGTCTCCTTTCTCTTGTAGCTTTTAATATTTTCTCTTTGTTCTGTATATTGGATATCTTCATAACAATGTGTCTTGGCGTTGGTCTACTGTGATTTTGTGTGCTCGGTGTCCTGTATGAATCTTCAATTTGTATATCTGTTTCCTTTTTTATTTCTGGAAAGTTTTCTGTAATTATTTCATTCAGCAGGTTACTCATTCCCTTGGTTTGAATCTCTGTACCTTCTTCTATCCCGATGACTCGTAAGTTTGGTTTTTTTACGTTATCCCATAACTCTTGGATGTTTTTCTCGTGATTTTTTACCAGCCTTTCTGAGTTGGCTAGACTCTTTTCAAGATGATATATTTTGATTTTGTCTTCATTATCTGACGTTCTGGCTTCTACTTGCTCCACTCTGTTAGTGATACTCTCAATTGAGTTTTTAATTTGGTTTATCGTTTCCTTCATTTCTAGAATTATTGTTTGATTATTTTTTATAATCTCTATCTCCTGATAAAGATGCTTAACTTCTTCTTTTATCTGTTTATGTAATTCATTCTCAATGTGTTCTTTTGCTGCTTGAATTTGCTGTCTCATATCCTCTTTAAGGTTCCATTCCATCTGTCTAAGGTATTCCTTGAGTTCTTTATATGACCATTTTTCTGATGACTCTAGGTCCTCCTGAATATTTAGGCTGTCCTGCATTGTTTGTACTCCTTTTCTTCCTTGCTTTTTGAAGCTGCTCATGTTACTTCTTGTACTGTTTGACTGCTGAGTTACTGTTTACTCCTATAAATTTATTTGATGCTGTAGCCGCAGGTTTCAATGAAGTTATCTCCTCCGCCGCAGTCTGATGACGTCAGTTCTCTGCCATGGTGGTATCTCTTGCAAATGGCGACAGTACGATTCCCTTTGCCGGGTGACCAATGCAACGGGTGGGTCCTTACTGTCTCTCCCAAGCCCCGTTTCAAACCTGTGGCCACTACCTATGAAGGCTCGGTTGGCATTTACCTCCGTAGGATCAGAAGGGCTGACCAGTTGTTTCAGCTGGATGGATTAGTGCTGAGTCACAGCTGTTTTTCTGCGGGAAGCAGGCGAACGGGAGCTTGAATTCAGCCGATCTGGGCTCAGTGTGTGTTCTGAGAGGCCCAGACTGTTCGCCCCAGATCCACGTCAGCTCAGCATTGCCTAGTGATCCCTCATATTCTGCATCCAGTTCTTTCTGGTAGTATGACAATGACCAGAGACTCTCAATCAATCTGTGTCTTTGTTTCTTTATATGTGGGTAGGAAACGTAGAATGAACATATGAGGCTCTCAAATAGTTGTCAGAAAGAAGTCAGTGGACATCACTGTAAGAGTGGAATTAATTAAATTGGGCAGCCTTCAAGAGCAGGTGCAGAGAACTGGCATCTGTAAGGTGAACGGGTAGCATGGATGGACAGGAAATGGAAGTGAGTAATAGATAGGCAGCTCTCACTAAATTCTTGTAGAGTATTTGGGTGTCAACACCTTCTGGGTACTTCCTGCTAAAATGGGGCAGTGTTTAGGGGAAAAACATTGGAAGTTATTATTCTCCATCAGGTGGGGCATGGACAGTTAGGGTTAGTTAGCATCATTTCAGTCCAGAGGTCCTTGGTGGTAGTTGGTGAGTAACTGGATGAGGTGTACATAAGATAGGTATCATGCTAAGACAACAATAAATAAGACAGCAAAGCAATATATTTTTTACAAACAATTAACGCAAAGCAATCAGTATTATTGGCTGGTCACTGAAAACCATGAAGTTGGTAATTCATTAAAGATTGAGGTGAGAGCCTAATGCCACTGTCTGTGAATGGAAGCCAGTTAAGCGTTCAGAAACATTAACAGAGTTTTAAAAAACATATACACAATGTTTAGTTTTTATAATGTCACAGATGTTCCAATGAGCTGTAGAGTGAACAAATTTTCCCTTAGTATCATGTTTCTAGAGCAATGAATTCTCATATAGCTTTCTACACCACGGAAATGCTCTACTTCTCTCTGGTATCTTCACCACAATGTACATGTGGCTATTAAGCAATGTAGTGTTGGCTAATATGGCTGAAGAAATTGAATTTTCAAATTATTTTTATTTTAACTGATGGAAATTTAAACAGCTATTTATGGCTAGCAATAGTGTTGAACAACACAAGAGAAATCCCAAAGTTTTTACTTTGATTGACTCAGATCAACTGCTGAGATTTTGGATTGGTGGTGAGTCTAAGTTGATTTTATTTTGCTTAAGATAAATTAGGAATCTATATTGTTAACTCAAAGGGGTAATTGCATAATTCTCCTTAATTTCTCCTCCTGTAGGCCTACATCCTCTAGTATATGGTGTGTGTGTGTGTGTATTATTTGTTTATTTTGTTTTGTGGTACAAGAGATTGAACCAGGGTTTTCCTACCACTGAGCTATATTCCCAGACATTTTTTTTTAATTTTTTTAAATTTATTTTTTGGAGACAGAATCTTGTTAAGTTGCTGAGACTGGCCTTGAACTTATAATCTTCCTGCCACAGCCTACTGAGTAAAGGCATGTACCACCATGTCTTGCTGTTATATTATTCATTCCTGGCCTAAAAAAAGCATCTAAGGCAAGTTTTGCACCTATTACATGCAGTCCTATGAATAAAAACAAAACAACTACATCAAAAGAATCAACAGAATTCCACTTGAGTTTTTCTTGATAAGGGAAGCATACCCGGGCTTCTGAACAATCAAATAAGAAATGCATTCATAGATTGACATAACAAAAACTCTATCCTACTACTCAATTATATAGTTCTTGGCATCTATCTGGATAAATTTGGCTTACATTATTTAGTGATATATTAGGGCAATCTTGAACTAACCTGGTCCAATTTGGCTGCAACTCATGGGAATTTTGAAATAGTTTAAGCAAGCAAAAACTTACATTCTGCTATTATCTGCATTTTAAAATGTGCTCATTATTTAGCTTGTGAGACGTTATAGAGGCTAATTACAATACTTAAAGGAAAGTATGGTTGAGTTTCAACTTTTCATTTTACTTGCATCATCAGACAGACACTTGATTAAACAGATGGGCCTCACATCATGACCCTCAAAATAAGTATGGGAATTTGGAGAAACAAGAAAAGAAAGTGCCAAAAGCTATTCATTCTTTGTGGAAAAAGCCCTAAGGCACCTAAATACGTTACTGCTGATTCAGCATTACATTTTGAACTTGGCAATGTCAAAATGGACAACACTGCAAAGAAGCTATATTAGGGTTCCTCAAATCCTGAGGACAAAGAATTTTTAACATGGTTCTTATGCACTAATAATATTGACTTAAGAATACACATTTTTCTATTATACAGAATACATATATGATGTTGTGATGAGAAAAAGAAAAAAAAGTGTGTCACATTAGATTGGATAGAGAGAAAGGATGGGAGAGGAGGGGAGGAGTAGGGAGGATAGGAAGGGCAACAGAATAGAATAGACAATATGATTGATGTATGTACATTCCAAGTATGTATTATATGTCAAAATACATTCTGCTATCATGTATGACTAAAAAAAATAAAAATAAATCGTATGGTTAAAAAAAAAAGAATACACATTTCTGGGGTTGGGGTTGTGGCTCAGGGGTAGAGCATGCTTGCCTAGCACGTGTGAGGTCCTGGGTTCAATCCTCAGAACCACATAAAAATAAATAAAAATAAAGGTATTGTGTCCAACTACAACTAAAAATAAATATTTAAAAAGAATACACAGTTCCATATTTCTCTAAAAAGACCTTAATTTTTTAGTCATGTTACAAATGAAGATTAAACATAGATATATACAAGTACACTGAAAGTAAAAATTTTAAACCTGACAACAATTTATCATAGAAAGAAAATAGCAAAAACATCCTGTATAAGGTCCTGAGTTTTAGTTTATAAATGGCTCAAAATTATCATAAATAATATTCTAATTTCATATGGAAAAGCATTTCACAAGCTGTCATCAGTAGACCTGCATTTATCAATTTTTGGAACTAAACTGGAAATGATACCTTCTCAGAGAAACTAAAAATTAACTTAAGCCTAGTTATATAAATTATCCAAAATTAACATTTGGCACATTTCATTAAATTTTTGTGAAATCAAAAATTAGCATCAAAATAACTTTATAACATTTTTACATATACACCAACCTCCAAAATTACACACATGCATTGTGTTTGTGTGTGTATGCATGTATGTATGAATACTTACATATTTATGTTGTTTTGGATGATGAAATTAGAAAACTGCAATAGTGGGATCCATATTTTTCTCATTTAAATATTTATTTATCCCTACTTTAATTTATTTATTTATGTAATTTATTTATTTAAAATATGATAATTACATATTTTATCTGTTATATTGATGGTAGATTGTTTGAATAGGAAAACTACATTTTATTCTCTTTGTACCAAAGTGGCACTTAACTTTGGAAACACACTTGTTATAAGGATGTGAGTATTTCCTGGGGAGTAATAAGATAAATGTAATATTCACTTTCTTTTTAAATGAAATCAATGTGCTAAATAAATGGCTTATTTTTCATTTGCATTGCCTTTTAAATAAATAGGACATTTCTAACCTTCCAATTTATGTTTGAGTCTTATTATATGTTCTTGTAATATTCAACATGATATCTTAAAACATATGTACTATATAATGAAAATAAATGTAACAGAATGAATATATGGAAATCACTTAATTTAATAATCCTGTGTTGTTTATTTGAAAAAAAGCTACAATGAATAATCCCCAACTATAACCATTTCTAAAATTTGCTCTTAAAAGCACTAGCTAATATAATTACTTCAATCATTCCAAATATTTTTGTCTTAATGAAAATCTGCTACCTTGGCTTTTTTTCTTTATTTTTTTTTAATTTTTATGATTCTTTTCATTAAATGTAGATAGGTGATAAGTATACAGCAGATATTTATAAATTACCAACTTGATGCAGAAATAGGTAATTCATTCTTCATCTATCCTATACTGGTAAGTGCAGTGAATTGTCCAATGTAAAATGCTCAATATTGTGATGAGTGTAATCTTCCATTTTGTAGACAAATGGAGGTGGATAGACATATACTGCTAATTTTTATCCTTGGATTGTTGCCAAGTGCTCACTGCTGCTAAGTGCTTTCTAAGTAGTATAAATTTCATGGAGAACTATCAATACAGTTGGTATTCATATCTTTTGGTCTTCACTCCACTGTACTCTCATAGTTACCTGTGCTGGAGGAATCTTGAGATAAAGAACTTTTTCAAAATAGACTAAGCCAGGAATTCATCCTTATCACTTCACACTGGATGGCTCAATCTTTTCTTACTCATAAGATCAGAATTTAGCCTCAAATGTTTGTTCAATACATATGAATTCAATCAGAGTTCTTTAACACCTAGTATTTACTGTTATAGGCACTGGTAATACTGGTAAAATAATGACTTTCACATAATACATTTATCTTCTAGTAAATATAGAGCTTACCACTCAAAACAACTAGAAAATAATGAAAAGAAACTCAGAGAAAATTCACCATGGATGTCAGAGACTCAACTTCCAAGAGGAAATTTTTTTTATTTTTCTGTATCCCATTAACTTTGCAGCGTGAACTACCAAAAAGGAAACAACACAGAAAATCAAATTCAAAAGGATTTATTTGTTTGCTTGCTTGTTTGTTTTTTCAGGATCCTCAACAAGCAGAATCAAAAGTTGAAATTGTTCCACTTATTTTTTCAATGGCATTAACCCCCATCATTTTGAATGCATATCTATCTCTCATCCCCTGACAGAATAAAAGAAAAATGACACAAGGATGAAAAAATATTCAGTTCTTTCTAGAGACTAATATTTAATAAATGTAAAATTGTGTTTGTCTATCAATTTTAGACATTCAAAATGCTATTAAATATTTAAATTACTCAAAAATACTTTAAAATTTATACTTGTAATTTTGGGTACAGTACATCTAACCTAATAGATATATTTATTTTGCCAGAGAAAGAGTCTAAAATGTAAAATTTTTCAAATTTAATCTTTATTTATTTTTTGTACTGGAGATTAAATCCAGGAATACTTTACCACTGAGCCATATTCCCAGTGCTTCTCATTTTGAGACAGGTTATCCCTTAGTGGCTGAGAATCTCACCAAATTGCTGAGGCTGTTTTCAAACTTGGGATCCTCCTGCCTCAGCCTCCTAAGTCAGAATTAGAGGCCTGTGACATGGATCCTGCCTAATGTTTAGTCTTTTTATTATATTTCTCTCCCTTGCACTAACCACTTGGATGACTCATTTTCTAAGTCAACATCTGCAACATAACATATTTTTATAGAATATTTCCTATCATAAATTGTAAAAAATGTATATAAATTATTTTTCTGCTCTATTATTGATGTGAAGAATAATTCTTCTTTAAAATCTGGCCACATAGTGAAAATTCAAACATTATTAAATATTAGTAATTGTGAAGTGTTTGTCTTAGTATATTTTCTGTTTCAGTAATAGAGCTCTTGAGACTGGTAGTTTTTAAAAGAAACTCATTTTGGTTCATGGTTCTGGAAGTTGGGAAATCCAACCTGAAAATCTGGAAAGCTGAAATACACACAGGCCCTGTAGAAGAGGCAGAAACTGAGGGGCAGCCTTCATTAACAACAATCTTCTCTCCTGTTAACTAACCCAGTCCTACAACAATTCACCCAATACATTGAGAATAGCATTAATTCCTATTAACACCCTACTCATTTCTTAAAGATTACACCTTCTGGGCTGGGGATGTGGCTTAAGCGGTAGCGCGCTCGCCTGGCATGCGTGTGGCCTGGGTTCGATCCTCAGCACCACATACCAACAAAGATGCTGTGTCCGCCGAGAACTAAAAAAATAAATATTAAAAATTCTCTCTCTCCTCTCTCTCTCTCTCTCTCTCTCTCTCTCTCTCTCTCTCTCTCTCTCCTCTCACTCTTTCTTTAAAAAAAAAAAAAAAAAAAGATTACACCTTCTGACATCGTCAGAATAACAATCTAATTCCAATCCAGTGTTTATTAGGAATGTAACATATTCTAACCTTAGCAATGTTTCATCAAAACATAAATACTTTTTTTTATTTTTCTTTTTTTTAATTTTAATTTTATATATTTATGGGTACTGTGCACCAGACTGGCTGGCAGATTGGCTAGCTGACTGGCTTTCTTTCTTTCTTTCTTTAACTTTTTTTGTACTGGGGATTGAACCCAGGGGTGCTATACCACTGTGTTACATCTCCAGATCTATTATTATTATTATTTTATTATTATTATTATCATCATCATCATCATCATCATCATAATCATCATCATCATTTTGAATTTTGACACAGTGTCTTGCAAAATTGCTGAGTCTAATTTGCTAAGCCTGGCCTTGAATTTATAATTCTTTTGCCTTAGCCTCCCCAGTCACTGAGATTATAGGACTAATCTCACCACCACATCCAGCACGTAACTACTATTGCTGTCTATCTCCTTATTAAGTGTGCTGTACTCTAAAACATTTATTGTTGGTAGCTACATAAGGATGCTTACAGAAACATACCATCACTGCAAGAAGTACAGGTATACATTTCAAATTTTCACTGTTGTTCTTCTCCTATTCCTACTATATAGTACTAAGCACTACTGGTATACTACTGAGTTTCATGATTTTTTTTCTCATAATATTCTCATTAACTAAGTCACCTGCAGTTGAATTGATCTTGGCACAGTCTAATGCCCATTTTCTTATCTTTAAACCCTGGTTATACAAATTCTGTTTACCCAAATGATCATGTTCTACTATTCTGTTTCTATAACTTATAGAATATGATACAAGTCAGCTAGGATATATAAAAGATATATAGGTATATATAGGATATATAAGATCCATAAGAGACTATATTCTCTACTTGTCCTATTACTGAGGACTTTTCATGGCCATTAAAGATCAGAATTTTGAATAAACAAAGATTAATAATAGAAATATTATAAATACATATATAAATTTAGGATAGTGCATGTCCATTCTAAGCATACTTTTTATGCTAATACACATACATTTAGTTGATTTTTTCAAGTAATTTTTCTAGACTACAAAGGAAGTTCAATAAAACATTTTACAAAATTACTGTCCAATTAACAAAAAAGGAAAAATGTGTATAGTATTTAAATTACACAATATAGTTTTACTCTACAAATAAAATTGTCTTTTCTGATATGAAAAACTCCATCCAGGACAGGAGCAGAAAATGAAATTGTCACCTTTAGAAAATATGTACAATTATCATGTGTTGATCCAAACTAAAATGAAATAAAATAAAAATCAACATACAACACTTTGGTGAATTTCTTTGAAATTCCTTTCTTTCTTTGAAAGAAAAACTCATGGCCAAAATTTCTCTTGAATTCTAAGCTAGTTTCCAATTCAATGGATCCTTCTTATTCAGGGTTCTGTTAGATATCCTTTTTTTGAATGGTATAAGACCTGAATGATAAGACCTGAATATCTGAAGGACTGATTTGAATCTACTTTCTCACATAATCTCCCCAAGACTAACTCAAAACATCAATCTGTTCTCAGGTTTTTCTGTCAAGGGTTCAATAAAGGCCTGTCTCTTTTAGGAGTAAACTTCCCATATGAATTCTCCTCCAGCAGAGAGATGTTAAGAGAAAGGTTCTGAGATCATGATTTGATTAGATCTGTCAATGCCATCTTTGCCCAGTCTCTTAGGATTCCCAAAGGACTAAATTGGATAGGGAAAATTGGTACAGCATGTTATTATTAATTCAACATTATGCCAAAGTGAAAAGGTAGTAGATAAATGTGTATAGGAATATATAAAGCCATAATTCAAGTTAATTAAATTATGAAAGCTATTGATTTGTTATGTCTTAATTAATTCAACTAAGCCCCAATAATCCTTTCAAGTTCTCTTAGCACCCAAACTTTCACAATTTGAACATTTTAATTTGAAAATATTTTGTGTGTTTATTTGTAAATCTAAATTTTGTTTTAATATATTTAACTTTCTAAACTCAATTGAGTGCTTTGAAGTCAGGACAATACCTGTTTATATTTTCAATGTACACTTTAAATTAATCCAATCCATTTCTTCCTCTTATCAGCAGTGACTAGTTCTCAGGATCCTGTATGTTTGTATTGATTATCATAAGCTTCCCAGGGGAAAAGCATACTTTCTTCCACAACTTGCTAGTTCTGTTACTTCAGTGCCTTCATATATATATATATATATATATATATATATATATATATATATATATATATATTTCAAGGCTCCTTAACACTTGCTTCAGATTTTTGGCATGAGGGGAAATACATTTAAAATGTATTTCTTATATCTGTTTAGTAGTGCTGATAAAAGTTGTGGGGGGGAGCTAACACTTAAAATAAGAGTTAGACATTAATTGAAGTATTCTTTATTTGAAGCTTTTCTTCATATAAACATGGGTAATTTAAAGTGGAAAGTAGGCAAAGTAAGAAGGAAGATTTTAAGACTCTCAACCTTAAAAATTAAGGTCCATGACATCCATCATAGACCAATTATGGCATTGATGCAATATTTCTACTAATCCACCTAGAATCATCATATGGAAAACAATATGAGTTTGGTGTTATTACTAACTGCTTAAGTACCTAGCTATTTATTTAAATTTATCTTGATTTGTATGCAGAAACAGTGTTAGTTGAGAAACTTTAAAATTTACAAGATAGAAGATATGGAAATCTTTGAGAAAAAAAACAATAAAATGAGATAACAGGAACAAAAAGACAGGCACAGACTACACACATTAGTAGACCTTGGAAAATATCAATAATGAAAACTGGAAAGATAAATGACAGGGACTGAAATCAGGGAATCAGGCACTAAAGGAAGTAGAGAAGTAGTTGTATATATTGACACATAGCCACATACTCCAACACTTGTTAGAAATTCTGTTTTATTTTAAAAGTCAGCATGGGTAGAGAACCAAGTTGGCCAGGCACTAAGTTGTTGTCTCTTAAACTGAAAGCAACTGCTTCACATTATGCTTTCTGGTGCTAGGGCTAGATCTCTACAAATGCTCTCCTCTACTGTTAGGGAATCACAACAAAGTTTTCTTTAAAGGACTGGGTGGCAAAATAACTTAGGTTTTGTGAGTCACAGGGTCTCTCTTGCAGCTATTCATCTGTACTCTTTCAGGTGGAAAGTACCCATGAGGGGGAGTAGTTGTGAATATGCCATAGTTTAATTTTACTTACTGTTACTAAAATTCAAATTATATATAATTTTTACCTATCACAAAACATATTCTTTTTTTCTTTTTACTTTAAAAAATGTAAAAATAATTTTTAACTTATACAGTACAAAAACACAAAGAAAGCCAGGTTTGGTTCATGGAATGTACTTTGCCACTTCTTACACTGCAGAGTTACTAGAAGGAAGCTGAAGAAAGAATCTTGCTTCTTTTGTTTACTTATGTTCCAGTCTGTCTGACTGCACTAAGCAAGCTTCAGTTTCATGGTGACTGTTGATTCCAGTGTCCAGGTGAACCAGCTTCATTATGCCTCCCCAGGTGTACCTAGCCATCATTGTTCAAGCCTAGCTGCATATTACATACCACCTCCCAGCTCCAACGGAGCCAGCAATCTCCTTCTGGGGTCTGAATTCCATTTCTGCAGGATATCTTCTCAGAGGTTAGGTTCCCATACATTTCCCTTTGTTCCTTAAGTTTTGGGGGTTGTAGTTACCTCCAGCAATCACTCTTTTTAAACTCAGTTTTTCCTTTCTGGTTTTTGTTTTTAAGTTCTCTATCATGTGTTTAACTAAGTATTTTATTAAATTTTCTGTGTTGAAGTAATAAATCTGGTTTTTGTTTTCCTAACTGGATGATGACTGATATACTACTATACTTCTCCTTACCTACTTAGATTGTATTATGAAAGTTACCTAATCAATTGCTATGATATTCCAGCAATTATTGATGGCTAGTTCTGTTGGACATTATCATCTAGAACTAATTACTTGCTTTTCTTTGAGAAATTTATTTCCCAAAAAAATCAAAGCAGGCTCACATATGAGTTTTATGCCTATTCTTGTTTCCTAAGAAATGCTATATTAACCATCACTATTATACTAAGACAAGCAAATTCCAAATAAGATATCCCAATCACAAATTTTCAATGACTTCTTTTAAAGTTCTCTAGCATAATTATCTCCCTAATTATACAAAGTGGGAGAATTCCAGCTTTTACAACAATAATTATAACCACTGACATTTAGGGAACATTTAAGTTAAACATGATGTTAAGTGGGCAACATTTTTATTTAGTTCTTTTAGTAACATTTGAGATAAACATATTACTAATTTCCCCTGTAATGATGCTTCTTCAGCACAAAAGAAGTTAAAAATTTCTTCAACTTCACATGCATAATGAGATTAGAATCATTATTTAAACCAAATATATTTACTCCAGATTTTTTTTTGTGTGTGTGTATGTGTGTGTGTGTGGGGGGGGGGTGGGGGGCGGTCCTGGGGATTGAACTCAGGAGCAGTCAACCACTGATTCACATCCCTAGCCCCGTTTTGTATTTTATTTAGACACAGGGTCTCACTGAGTTCAGATATCTGATTTTTAATGATCCATCACCCAATGCATTGTAGGCTGTTAGAAAATACCCAGGTCCCACTTTAAGATTGCAGGATGATGATGATGATGATGATGATGATGATGATGATGATGATGATTGCCTAGCTACTGGGAGGCTGCTGGCTCATTGCCACTCTGGAAATTGCTCTGAGTTTGAAGGAATTTCTTCACACAAGATCACATCACTTTCCTGAGGGAATCTGGCATCTGATGATGTCATTGTCGAACTCCTTACCATCCTAGATTATGACTATGAAGGAGTGTGCTAGTTCCAGAGCTCTACCATAATATAATAATAACATAATTTCATAAAGGGAGAAGGCTCATGGAATAAGGAAGAAAATCTTAATAATAATGTAAATTGATTAATAATACTTAAGTGCAATTAATTATTAAGTTTGACACTAATTATCTAAAATAATACAGAGAAGAATATTGCAGTTTCAGATGAACTTAAGTAGCTGTATAACTGATGCAGAGTCACTTGTTGAGTTATATTTATTTAAGGGCTTTTAGTTCCAAAATCTTTGTACATCCCATTGCATTTTCACTGTAAACTAGCTTGATGAAGAAAGATGACCATTTGTTCATAAAAGTTGAGTTTTTATTCAACATTTAGATACAAATTGTTTTTTGAATATAGGTAGGTGACACTTTTAGCAACAATGTAAATATTTGTGACACCGTAAAAACCCCTAAACAACAGAAGCAATTAGAACCCACTATTTTGTTAATTAATTTTTCATAAAGAAGGTAAAGGAGTTGAAAATTCAAATTGTTAACTTCTAATTTAGCAATAGCTTTTTATGATAAATATATTGCTATACAATTGAGTTATAGGTTGTTATTTCTCTAACACATTAGACTATAATAAAGTAATTTCACATATTTTCTAAATTATACTTTTATCTTTTTTTTCTTTTTTTTGAACTTTTCCTAACTCCTAAATATAAATGGAAATATAAATGGTTGTTAATGGAATTCAAATTTGGAATTCTGATTCAAATGCCCTAAGTAATATATATCCTACTAAATTAAACTAAAATTCAGTGTCCGCTAACAAGCCCTATATGGTTTCCAATGGGAAAGTTACTGCAGCCGGAATAAATAACATTCTTATATCTATGTCCTGCATCATCTTCACCATTCTTCAATTATATTGCCCTTAATTATCTAAGGATCTCTGGGGTATGCTGAATTAATGTTAACTATTATTATTATCATCCCTTTATTTCTTTACATAGTGTAAGCTCTGAATTAACAATTAGAGATTTATTTAGGTCTACTCAGTTAAAACCAGTTTAATTGGGAAAAATGTATTTAGTTCTCAAGTATGGCAGTATGTATAAATGTGGATGTATAGCCAATGTGATCCTGCAATTTGTACACGTGGGAAAAATAAGAATTCATACACCATTTGAATCAAATGTATGATATATGATATGTCAAGATCATTGTAATGTTTTGAGCAACTAAAAAAAAAAGAATAATAACCAAATCTCTATTTGATCAATGGCTACATAGAAAACAACATTATTTATTATATTATTTTTAAACTAATTTTGTGATTGATACACACAGGTGTAAATATTATGCATATTAATGAAAGAATGTTTAATTTTTATTGAATCTTATTTCGTAAATATCTTGTTCTGTGAAAAAATATGCATTCACAAAAATATATATTCAGTAATCTTTTGTCAAAGGAATGATCTTTTTCAAAAATAGGTATAAAAAGGGGCTGGGATTGTGGCTCATTGGCAGAGAACTTGCCTTGCACATATGAGGCACTGGGTTCAATGCTCAGCACTCTATAAAAATAAATAAATAAAATAAAGGTATTGTGTCCATCTACAACTAAAAAAAAATTAAAAGAATGTAAATCAAAAAGTACATCTCTAAGAGACCCATGCAATAATATAAAGTCTAAGTGTGCTGCCTTGAACTCATCTAGATTGATTATGCATTTCTAAAAAACAACTCATCACTACCTTTATTGGATATAAAGTTAAAATAGAGTTGATAGATGTCTACTAATTTATTGATTTAACAGCAGAACATGTCATTCATTCATTCTACAAGCACTCATGAACAAAATCAAAGAAATGGAAACTACAGTAAATATGAAGATGGAACTGGTACCAGCTCTTATATTATTAAATTTAATAGAAATAGAAAGTCTGCACAAATGCGTAAGAGTTGCTACATACTGAGTGACATAAGAAGTATTCATATAGGCCACAGAAGTTCCTGAGGATTTGAGCATGAATACAACATCCTCTTACAGGCTAGGAAAAAGAGGACCCAAAGAAGATATGTAGAATTTCCTAAAAGCATCTAGTTAGTTGATAAAGTTAGAAAGATTTTTAATATGATTGAAATCTAAGAATATGTTATTCATTCTATCATGTAATATGTTTGTACTAGTAATTAATTTGTTTTGTGTAGCCTATGATTATAGAGAGGTTTCTGTCATATCAATGGAGACTCCGTATAAGCTTCAGCAAAACAATTCATCCACCATCTGATCTAACATCGAGTTAATGTTTTTCATTTTTTCAAAAGTCTTACTGTTTAATAGTGATCAATAATTATATTAGTTTTTCCTCAGGTTTAAAAGAATTAGAATTACAGATCCACATTGGAGAAAAGCATAATCATACAGAAAAGTTATGTCAACATTAACATCTTTGTCACAGTTTTTACTTTTATGACTAGGACCATGGTACAGTTTAAAGAACAAAATCCTTATGTGCGATAAATGGCTTTTAAAATCAGCTCCTAATTATAACAGATTAACACCCTATCATTTGTTTCTTATTGATACATGTCCAAGTAGATTGCAGGTCTGAGTATGATTTGGGATTGAGAATCTGGGGCTGCTTATAGAATATGTTCTCTGTCCTATGAAGATATTCAAAGATCCAGGATGGTGCAGGCTCCAAAAACTTCAATATGTGGCTTTACAATTAAAACTGAGCTTTACGGTTTCAGTGACCTGAGGAGGGGTAGTGGTTAATCACAATTGGGAGTTTTCAGAGGTAGGTCTAAATGCAGCCTAATCACTTAGCTAATATTCCAGCGGCTATAGTTGTCATATGGCAATACCTAAATGCTAGATTATCAAAAAGATAATCAAATCATTTGTCACAATAAAAGGAAAGAATTGATTCAAAGGCAGGCTAGCACTCAAGCACAGTCTGTTCTCTGTCTCATCAAATAACAATGGTACCAGTTTACTTCACAATTAGGACTCAGTCCCTACCAAAATCATAATAACTGTTTTAGTCATATTTTTTGCTGCTGTGACCAAAAGACCATACAAGAAAAATTACAGGAGAAAATGTTTATTTGGGGGATGATGGTTTCAAATTCTTAGTCCATTAATGGCCAACCCCTTTGTTCTGGGATTGAGGTGGAGAAAAGTGGCTTAGGACATGGCATCATGAAGGAAAATTCTACTCAGCTAGGACAAAATATAAAGGGCAAAGGTGTATCCCCAATGACCTGCCTCCTTCAAACACATACTGCTTGCTTACAATTACCACACAGTTAATCCTGATCAGGGGATTAACACACTGATTATGTTCAGACTCCCATAACTCAATCATTTTACTTCTAAATTTTCTTGCGTTGTCTCACATTTGAACTTTTGATGGCCATCTCATATCTTAACCATAACAACCACCTAATACTCATTCATATTCTTCATTAAGCTAAAATTTCAGAATCTGTGGATTGGATGCAGTTTCCTTTAGTTCAGCCACTTATAACTTACAGTACAAATATCACTCTCATTCCTTCAAGTACACACACACATGAACACACACACTACAATATTAAAAGACAAATGGGATATTTACATTATATACATTCCATTTTGAAAATGAGAAAACACTAAAGTAAATTTTCCATAAAAAATTATAGAATTATATTAACTTAGCATCATAAAGACTCCTTCACTGGCAGTGAATCTGTCCCTTAATTATCATTTCCCATTGCCTCTGGATCCATCCTGTTGAAAGTTCATACTTACCCGCTATTTTTTGTGTACAAAATTTAATAGGATTGTAGCATGTTTGTTCTCCATGAGTACTGTACATCTTGATCAGCCTTTTTTTCTGCTATTATAAGTTTGTGATCCAAAGGTTATTACTTGGTTCATAAAGTGCAAACATTTCAGGGGCAACTCATTACTTCTATGGGATAATAATTGCCCGTAAACATTTCACACTTGTGCACTATCACATTTCCTCAAGTCTATATCTTTCTTTATATGTTTCCTCAGTATGTTCTGTTCCACTGCTTACTTATCAACATATATGCTTATTTGATCTACATTACAATCAAACTTTCCCTCTTAGGCTTAGATATATAACCCTAGGTCAGTTGTTTACAAACTTTATTGCCTGTAAAAAATACCTGGGAAACTTATTAAAATATAGATTGCTGGGTTTCACTCTTGTAGACACTGTTCTGCAGGTTTAGGTGGAACATGAAAATTTGCATTTCTATTAAGCCTAAGATGACATTCATGTGGCAAATACAGGTAACACATTTGACAATCATTGTCATTTCCATTCCTGTACATATGTAAGAAAATATGGGGAATATAAGCAGATGTGTAGATAAAAGTTTCCTGAATCTGCCTTCATATTTATGCAGTTCAACTTCTGTAACTAATTTTCAACACAATATCACCCTCTATGTCATCAAGAGCAATACAGAAGTAATGCATAAAATAATTAAAGAACATTGGTGTTAAATGCTTAAGATGGCTTTGCATTTAGGTATAGCTCTCCCATTTCAGGAGTATTCATCCACAATTCTGCCCTCCTTCTTAAAAGCTAAATATAGATAAGGAAATATTGCTCCCTAGAATTTAAAAGAATGTTGCATTATTTACTTCCTGATTACTTTTGTGGTTGTAAGATTCTATCAATTTTATATATTTGAGAATACATAAAGGTTAAAATATGAAAAACAAAAGAAATCTTGAACTCATGGATATAATACTTGGTTTCAGGACACTGCTTGTGTCAGTAATAAACAACTCAAATTCTTTGATACATGTTTCTTTTTAAATTTTTTTTAATTTGTTCTAATTAGTCATACATGACAGTAGAATGCATTTTGACACATCGTACACAAATTCTCATTCCTCTGGCTCTACATGGTGCAGAGTCAAACCAGTAGTGTAATCATACATGTATATAGGGTAACAATGTCTCTCTCATTCTATTGTCCTTCCCATCACCACAGTCCCACCCCTTCCCTCACTCTACTTTGCACAACCCAAATTTCTTTCATTCTTTCCTACTCCCATCCCCCATTATGGATCAGCATCTGCATATCGGAGAAAATATTCAGCTTTTGGTTTTTTGAGTTTGGTTTATTTCACTTAGCATGATATTCTCCAGTTCCATATATTTACCTACAAATGCCATAATTTCATTCTTCTTTCTGGATGAGTTATATTCAAATGTATATATATACTACATTTTCTTTATCCATTTATCTGAAGGACATCTAGGTTGGTTTCATAGTTTAGCTAGTGTGAGTTGAGCTGCTATAAACATTGATGTGGTTGTGTCATGCTGATTTTAAGTCCTTTGGGTGTAAACCAAGAAGTGGTATAGCTGAGTCGAATGGTGTTTCCTTTCCCAGTTTTTTTTTCCTTTTTTTTTTTTTTTTTGAGAGAGAGAGAGAGAGAATTTTAATATTTATTTTTTTTAGTTTTCGGCGGACACAACATCACAACATCTTTGTTTGTATGTGGTGCTGAGGATCGAACCCGGGCCGTATGCATGCCAGACGAGCACGCTACCACTTGAGCCATATCCTCAGCCCCCTTTCCCAGTTTTCTGAGGAATCTCCTTTGCACCAATTTACAGTCTCAATAGCAATGTTTGAGTGTACCTTTTCCCCCTCATTTTTGCCATCAATTATTGTTGCTTATATTCTTCATAATTGCCATTTGACTGGATAGATATGAAATCTTAGAGTAGTTTTCATTTGCATTTCTCTATTTACTAGAGATGATGAACATTTTTTCATATATTTGTTGATTGACATAATTCTTAAATTTAGTTTATTTCTTTGTGCTTTGAATTTTTATGTCACTTTGTAATTCATATGTTGCAATCTCATCACCAATGTGATATTTGGAGATTGGGAGATGATTACATTATGGGTACAGGGCGCTTGTAGGTGGGATTTGTGTTGTAATAAAAGGAGACCCAGGGAGCTGCTTTGTCTCTTCTACCATGTAAAGACATGATAAAAAGACACTATCTATAAATAAGAATGCAGCCTTCATCAGACACCAAATCTGCCAGTGCCTTGATCTTATACTTCCCAGCCTCCAAAAGTGAGAAGTAAATGTCTGCCATTCAAACTCTTCCCAATTTATGGTAATTCTGTTACAGCAGCCCAATTCATTAAGAAACTTCCCACTTTAGCAATTTAATGTTGGCTATGAGTTCTTTCCTGCTGTGGTTCAGAAGCACTTGCCTTCCTTCTCCAATACTCTCTGTATTTAGATAAGAAGCAGAAAGTAATCTGTTTAACTTCTTTAAAAATCTTTGATACCACTGATTTCCCTACAGTTATATGTAAAGATTTTTTTAACCCAATAATAAAATTCTAATATCCCCAAGCAGTAGAGGCCCACCATCTTTGCAGAGAACAGATTTACCTTCCTAATGAAAAAATTTCCAGAAAAAAAAAACATGTTTGGCTATTTGAAACACAAAATATTCTTTATTATTTGTATAAGTTCTGTACAAAATTAGGATTCTCTCTTTTCTGAAATTCAGTATGTCAGTAAAAGTTCAAAACCTAAGACTGGATGCAATGTGAGACATCAGTAGTTTGACCTAGCTACTCATTAATGAAAATTCTATTACCTACCAGAAATTAGTTTAACATGTTAAAATAAATGCTATATATTTTGAAGTGAAGAAAATCATTGGTAGTTATTGCTTCACTGACTCTTTTCCAGGATACAGAACAAATCCATGATGTTCAGTAATTTGTTTTCTCCAAGTAAAGTCAATTAATGTTCTCCTTGATTTGGCAACAGAGTAAGTAATTTGTAGGATACCTGTGTTCAAGTCTTTTATGTTGGTAACAAATTTAAGTCTATTTTTTAAGTTATAATACTTCACAATTAAGTCATGTATTTATGATGCAGTTTACAATTAATGTACATTTCATATGGGTAGGTTTGAGTTGATTTCCATTTTTTCCTTCTTCTATTTAAAGAAACATTGCTATTCAGAATGACTGGGCTATTTGTGTCTCATTAGTGTCAGTAAGAGAAACAAAATTATAAGCTAACTTTATCTTTTTCTATTTTTAACATTTTTCTCTTTAAACTAGGAATTTCATTTTTCTTCTTATGTCATAGTCTTTTCACATATGCATAATTTGAATGAAGCAGTGCATTTTCTTTAATTTCTATCACTAAAAAAACCTTTTTATCCAAAATATATGCTTTGTATGCCACTTAAAATTACTTAAAGTGCAATAACTCCAAAATATGACATAGATGTAGTGATAAAAACTTTAAAAAATTATCAGAGAGAGAAAAACTTATTTTTGTTACTATTTGATGTAAAAATAAAATTAACATGAATAGAAATTTTATAATTTGTATACCAAAAAATAGCATTATCATAAATTTCCAGGGCTTACACTTTCCTATAGAAATTAAGAATTTGCTTTAATAGATAAATTTTGGCTGCAGATATCTACACATTTATTTATTTAAAATTATATATGTACTTTTTCCATTTTATTATAATAAGTGTTTCTTAAATTTATAATTATGAAAGTACTGACATTACAGAAAGATAACTATTTAAAATGTTGTTAGGTTATTTGAGATTTCTCAGAATGAAAATTATCCTACAGCTTTTTAAAAAGTGCTGCAGTCAAATATTTTGTTGTCGCTTTATCAGCTTTTACTTTTACTTGTGGCCTTTATTCAATTGCTAATGTACTTTTGGCAAATATGTACAAATGATTTTCTTTAATGGTATGAGTATTGGGATTTTAATATTCTAAAACTAGTTTAAGTATTTCCTTTACAGCCTATTATTACACTTCCATTTAGAGAAAAATTCCTTCTCATGATCTACAATTATAGCAGATCTTGATAAATCCTACATCCATTATTGAAAGAAATGAATGCAGACATGCTAATTTTTAAATTCAGTGCCTTTAGTTTGATGAAACATGTATTTTGTAAACAAACAAGTAGGGAACAGGTCCTTTTTTCCTTCCATCTTTAGTAGTACAGTGTTGGAGATATTATGTTTTAAAAAGACATTTACTGAGTGTATTTGCTTTTAATTATTTTAATTATTTTTTGTTATTTTCATCCCTGGGTATTGAATTCTCTATACCTCCTATATTTTCTTAAAATGATAATGCTTTGCAGCTAATTTTCAAATTAAGATAAAATATTAATATAAGAGTCATTATTGTTACTTATTTAAGACAAAGACTTGAGGTACATTAGGCTGTTGCATTATAATTGAAATCATACGTAGTTTGGAGTTACAGTACTTTGGTGTAATTCTTGACTGCTCCCCTACCAATTCTTGTGATTGTAAACAATATTTAAATTAATTAAGGAAAATTAGTTAACCTTTATGTCAGGTAAACATGTGTTAAAATTCTACTTTTTTTCCACTCATGAGTAATGATAACTTTGGGGATTTTTATAAACTACTTAGTTTCACTTTCTCATTTCTAAAGGAAAGACAATAATCTCCACATCATTGTGAAAATAAATTTAATAAATATAAATGAACTATTAAACACTGAAAACACAGTGAGCTCTTGACAGATGTCTCCTTCACCATTAATCTGTGATTTTGTCCCTTTTTGTACCTCTGTAGAGCATACATCATGAAATCTTTGCAATTTGGATGCTACAGTTAATTTCTGTGAAATTGTTAGAATTAGAATATATTTTTATAGGATTTTATATTTTTTCGTTTGTTTTAAAGGATGTTTTTCAGAAAACAAATTTCTAATATGATTGAAAAATAATTCACACATTATTATAGTAGTTGTTTAAATGCTTATGTACCAAGTAGCGTATTAAGAGACAAAAGAGATAAATTGCAGCTATGTTTCATGGATCTTTGGATGACAGACATGTGAAGGGCAAATGACTAATGAAAAATAAAACTAAAAACATTTGCAATAGAATTATGGTGGGTTACAAATTTAAAAGATATAAATAGATACTAAACAATGATGCAAAGAATGATGAAAGTAACATTCCATGCACAAGGAAGGATATATGAAGAAAACATGAGGTGAGAAAAAGTCTAGAGTCTGGCATGTTAAGGCACAGAAAGATACCAGTCTTCCAGTGATTTAAGTAGTCCAAATAAGTTGGAAGACATGCAATAAGAATAAGAACTAGGAAGTGCAAGTTATTTCTGTGTGTCAAGGAAAAATTTCTAGATTTTACTTTATGTGCAATGGGATACTTCTGAAAGATTTCAAGTGAATAAATGTGGTGATCTGATTTATATTTTAGTTTTATCTTGCTGATATAATATGAATGAAAGAAGAGCAATGGAGAGAAGAAGAAGAAGAAATATTTGGAATGCCATCTTCCTCGTATAGCGAAGATGAGTAGTGACCTACATCAACAAGTTTTCAGTGAGGTTAGAAGGAATTGAATTTGTGGTTCACTAAAGGAGAATAAAGAAAAATGAATTGATGATAATTTCTAGATTCCCTCATGGAAAGCCTGCATGGTGATTATATTTACTTCATTAATAAAAGTGTTCTCACTTGGGGGTAGAGTTGAGGATATATTTGGATAGCAAGAGGTAGACATATTAAATCTAATTCCAAACATATTTAAAATTTAATTTTTTAAAATAAAAATTTTATAGTGACTAACAAAATTATGGATTATTCCTTTACTACTTGATGGATTTCTCACATTTATTGATATTAGAAGAAATTAGGTCACTGGGACATGCCTTTGGGGAGTATATATTTTGTCACTGGTGAATTGAGCTCTCTCTGTTACCTTGCTGTCATGAACTGAACAGCTATCCTCCATCATGCTCTTCTATCTCACCTTTGGACCAGAGATATGGAAATGGCCAACCATAGGTTGAACCTCTAAAACTGTGAGTCAGAGTAAACTTTTCTTCTGATAAATTGTTCTTTTGGGGACTTTTTTTGTCACAGCAATAAAAAGCTGACTAAATGCTTACCAAAAATAAGTAACATGTAATGTTGTGGGTTTGAAAATTACCTTGATTGTGGCAACTGGTTCAAAATGTAATCATATTTTAACCATCAGGTTATATACCTTGAATATAAATAATTTGTATTTGTTGACTATACCTCAATAATTCTAGGAAAATCAACTACATGAATATAAACTATGAATGCCAATAAAGAAGATTTTAACTTTTAACAGCAAAAAAACCAGTAGCATACAGATACTCATATTTTTGATAATGGTACTATGTGAACCAGAAAGTTAAATAAATTTATTTACACAAAAGCTTTACAAACATAGAGAGTGTAATGTCTATAAATTATATAATTTTTACATTTAATAGTGGTACATTTCACTAAATGTAATTTGACTTGAGAAATGTGGAAAGTATCTTTATCATGCCTATGGCAAATCTCTTATGTCTGAATAAGCAATTTGTTTCCTCTTATAAATC
Organism: Spermophilus citellus; assembly: GCF_964194105.1. Taxonomy (NCBI): domain Eukaryota; kingdom Metazoa; phylum Chordata; class Mammalia; order Rodentia; family Sciuridae; genus Spermophilus; species Spermophilus citellus. The sequence continues at coordinate 59,515,821 of NC_138188.1, read as the reverse complement.
ATTCAAATATATTATAATTATATTTATTTTATTCATAATTATTTTGACTTTATGTAATATTCCTTAGAATTCTTTCCTCAAATATATTAATGATTTTTCATTAGTTTCATTTCTTTTTGTAAAATACATGAAACAATATTTCTAATTTTGAAATCTTAGACTACTATTAATGGGGAAGTCAACTGAATTAAACTGACTAATAATGAGAAAGACAGGTCATAGTCTGCAAAGTACACAGGGAAAAAATCTTACATTTTAATGGCACAGATAAGATTTAAAAGCTTATCGGTGTTTTTGTTTTTTAAGACATATATTAAAGAATGACCATCTCCTTAAGAGATAAGAATAAGGTTGGTTATCACCCCTTGGTAATTGCAACTATTGCTCTTTTCTATAAAGACTCATTTGCAACTAATTCCAAGCATTTGTCTCCTAATTTATAGTTGTCAAAGAACAGGAAAGATGTATTGTTTTCTGTAATGCCAGAAACAACAAAGTAACTTTTAGATCTTTAATCTATTTAGACCTTTAAGCTATAAGTACCACAAGAAGAGGAATTTTGCCAACACTTATGGATAACCTACTTTACTGAAGACACTATATTAGAAATTTTCATAATCTTTCCAATAAACCAGCAAAGTTCACGTTTCAGTACAGATGTTAAGAAAGTAATCTAGCCAGGCACAGCACTACACACCTATAATCTCAGGGACTCAGGCGTCTGAAGCAGGAGGACCACAAATACAAGGCCAACCTCAGTAACTCAGCAAAGCAACTAGGTGAGACTTTGTCTCAAAATTAAAAAAAAAAAAAAGAAAGAAAGAAAGAAAGAAAAAGAGCTGGGTTCTTTTCTCAGTGGTAAAATGCCCCTGGGTTCAATTAAAAAAAAAAAATCTAGAATGAGAATTAGATACTTTCTCAAGATCATGGAAACATGATTTCAAAGCTCTAATTCCCCCCAAGTATTGCACTACCTACCAATGATTTTATGAAAATTTGTTCAAATAAATTTCAAACCCTTAGAAATTAATACAAATTTATTATATTAAATTATAACATTTATTAAATCATTCCTATTACCGCCCTTAAAACTCTTCTGTAGCAGGTGGTTTTTCTTTAACAACATTTGGAGTCCTGTGACTAGAGAGTGGAATCCTAAGAATCCAAGACAGGAATTCTAAAGAATGATACCATTTTTAATTACATAGATTATTACCAGTTTTTGAAAAGAGAGAATGATGACAACTAGATATTGTTCTTAATTAAGGTTAATGAATAAAACAACCAATATCCTCAGCATTCAAATCAAAAAAGGTTATGTGTTCAACAAGGTGAAAGAATAGAAAGTCATAGCTCTTGTCCCTCACAGAAAGTTTGAACAATAATACACTGATTAAAATATCTTTATGGAAAGTCAAGAATCCAACTATGAAGCTTCAGTATCCTAAAGAAGCCAAAATCTGAGTATGGTCCTATTAAAATGTGTTGGAAGAACAAACAATTTCATAGTACCCACATCAGTCCTTCTACCATGTCTGTACAACCAAACACTAAGAGATAGATATAGAATGCACCTTTCCCTTTCAGGGATAATGAGAGATTCAAACATCTACCCAATATTCCATTCAAACTCTTCAAAGCCCTGCCTTCAGAACTAATTTCTATTTCCCACACTCCTCACTGAAGAAACTAGAATAGATCGGAAGTCTTAGAGATGCTGAGAACAACAGAAAGACGAATTTGGCTTAGAATGGTCACCATTGCTTTGTACAACTGGGGGAAGATGCACAGTATGAGAGCTTCTCCCTAGGAGAAAAGGGATGTGTTGAGAATGTACCCAAACATCCTTGCTTTTCATCTTGTTTTTTTGTTTTGTTTTGTTTTGTTTTCCCTGAATTACTGATTACTGACAAGTCTCACTCTTTGTTAAGAACTTGAAAAAAAGGGTGGGAGATTAAGCACATATCTGGAAAACTGGCTTTTCAGAGAGTTCCCAAGGGAATGAGATCTATCTTTTATTATTGGAGCATTAATTGGAACTGCATTAAGAACAAGGAAATGTAGGGTTCTTGCAAGCAAGAGGATACTGCTATAGAGCCTCCTCTCAATGTGGTGAGGAAATCACAAACTCTTAATAAATAGAAGGCAGGAAATTCCTTTAATTAGTACATGTACACATATAAAGAAAACTCAGGTGAGGAAAAGGTTTGAGAGGTCTCAGATTCTCCGGTCAGGTTAATCCATGATGGTCTTTTTTTCTCTAAAGTTAGTCCATAAACACTCTAAGAAGGTGCATATTTTGTACAAATGCACCAATATCAATGCAAATTTTTAATAAAGACATAGAAAAAGACAAACATGAGTCAAGCAAAGGCACAATATAAATCTTCAGGAAGTGTCCCAGGAAAATATGTATAATTCCCATGAGAGATAATTCAAAATAATTTCCATAGATGTTCAATTAGCTCAGAAAAAGAACATTTATATAAACAGAGAAAATGTAATTAGTAAGCAAACAAACTTTGGAATTCATGAACACCCTAATTAACTGGAAAAAAATCACTTAAAGGAATACAACAACAGATGTGATCAAATAATTGGAAGAATCAGTTAATCCAATATAGATCATTTAAAATTAAATGAAACAAAAAATTAAAATGAATGAAGAAAACTTAAGAGACATATAATATCAATCCAATCAATATATCCATTATGTACATCATGAAAAGAGAATGGGGCATAAAGCTTTATAAAGAAAGAGTGAATGAAAATTTCCTAAATTTGGAGAGAAACATAGATATAAAAATTTGAGAACCCCAAAAGACCCCAAATAGAATAAATTAAAACAGGTCTCTAGTTTGAAATAATTACAATCAAAGTGAAAGATGATGAATTTTTAAAACCAGAGAAAAATGACTCATAACATATGAAAGAAAGTTTGCAAGACCATAAGCAAATTTCCTAGAAAATACCTTAAAGACCAGAGTGGGATAAAATACTTTACAAAACAAAATGTATCTAACAAAATACAATAGTTTTCAGTTTTGTTTCAAAACTGAAGAAGAGAAAACCACTTTCCCAGTTTAGCTAACAGTGGAGGAATCCCACTTGACCTGCATTACAAGAGATACTAAAGGGATTCTTCATGTTGAAATGAAAAGATAATAAACCACGAAATGAAAGCATTCAAAATATAAAACCCACGGATAAAAATAGCTAAATTGGCTAGTAGAAAATATAACGTTACAAACAAACTTTGAATTATGTTATAGAAATTAGAAAATGAAAGTAGAAAAATAAATTACTCTAAAAATGTGTTAATTGACTCTATATACAAAATGATGCAATTTATAAAAAAAAAAACCCCAAAAACTAAAAAATGCCTTCACTATGAAATTTTACCAGACATCTAAAGAAGTAAGACCAGTGCTTCTCCAAAAATGTGAATAACAGGAATAGTTTTAACCCATTTTACTATACTAGCATTACCTTCATACCAAAAGCAGAAAAGGACACTATAGGAAAAAAAATTACAAGCCAATATCCTTAATTTACATAGATGCCAAAATATTCAAACAGATACTACATTAACAGAACTATTTATCATGATCAAGTGGGATTTAAACCAAAGATGAAAGAATGGGTCAGCTTATGCAAATTTGTAAATGCACATTAAAGGAATGAAGGACAAAAGCTACATGATCACCTGAGAAGATGCAAAAAGAGAATTGGATAGAAATCAATACAATTTTAGCTATTATGGAAAATAGAATGGAAGGTGCTCAAAAAATAAGATTAGAACTGTCATATGATCCAGCAATCTCACTGGAAACAAAGGAAACAAATTCAGCATATTGGCGCAGGATGAGGGGAGACTTGGGGCACCCGCGGGCCGGTGGCCAGGGCTGGGGCCTAGGTGGGCTGATCTGCTGAGCTGACCAGTGGCCCAGACGGCCTGAGGCCGCCCAGGAGCCAGGTGCAGCACCTCTGATGTGTGCCTGCCCTTGGTGCAGCGCCTGCTCCTGAGGTGACCCTTGCTGTGTACAGGCTGGTTTCCTTTGGCCTGAGCTCATAACTCCCTGCTTGGGGGTGGGTGTGGTGATCACAGCAGTCTTACAAGAAACAGCCTCAGAGAGGAGAAGACACTTGCCCCAGAATGCACAACAGCCTAACTCTGACTACCTCAAAGCCAGCTCTTGCCACACCCAAAAGGCTGGAGCAGGTGCTGAGATAGCCTCAGGAAGGGAAGGGGAGCAGAGACTGACCCTACTAGTGGCCCAGGGATGATGGCCCACCTAGATGGAGTTCCTGCTCCTCAGCTCCACTGTACCTAATCCCACACAGGACAAGGGCTGGGTTGTCTGCTCTCTGCCCCTGCCTCCAAGAATACTGAAGCCATACCCATATTTAACACCACCACTGGTTCCTAATTCCTCCTTCATGGGGTCCACACTGCAGGAGCTACCTCCTGGGTTCCTTTGGTGCCAAACACAGCGCCTGACACTGCTCCATCACAATCTCAAGCCACCTACCAAGGTGCTGCTTCATGAGACTCTGTGAGGCTGGGGATTGATGCAGGGTCACCCAGCCCCCAATTAGTGCCCAGTGGAAACTTTAGTTTAAGATCTGCCTCCTGGTCTGACCGCAGCTCCTCAGGGGCGGCGAGGAGCACTCTTCTTCCCTCTGTACAGCCCACAGCTGGCATGGGCCTGGCACTCAGTGGGGTTCATAGTAAAAGTTACTGAAAGAAAGAAAGAGGGAGGAAATGAGGAAGGCCCCTCACCTCCATCCAACCACATGGCAGAACGACCCAGGAGCCTCTGGGTCTTTGGGCCATCTGGGGTTCCTACTGGCCCCCAGGGAGCCTGCAGTGAGCTCAGCCTTCCACAAGGCAGCCAGCCCCTCTGGTCCCCATTCTCTCATCTGCCAACAGCTGTCTGGCCTCCTTGATGGGATAGTTATGAGGAGGGGAATGATTTGTAACTATGTGTAATATGTAAATGTCACAAATTATTATAAAAAAATGAAGTTGGATGTTGAGAATATAATGTAGAAGTGCTTCTTCGAGCACAAAGATCGTGCGGTGCCAGCCTTATTATTAACTGTGAAAAGGGCCCCGATAATTAGCAGTCCCCAACCAGGCTCCCCCAACCCAACCCTTGTCTGTCCTGCCAGCCCCGGACTGTTGTTGCCTTTAGCTGAGTAGGTGTTGTCACAGAAGTGATAAGGACTGAGAGCTGCAAGTGAGTGCCCGTAGAAGTTCAGTCATTTGCAGACATGCCTGGTTGTGCCCAAGGAAGGCGCTGCGGGCCTCTCCAGGTCTACATGCCCACAGTGAGCACTTGGCTAGAGGTCCCTCTGTGCCTTACATCATTCTAAACCACCAGCTCAGTTAAACTCCAGTGACACTGAGGGAGGCAGAGGGGGAGACTGAGGCACTGACCTTGGAGCCAGGGCTCAATCATCCTGAAAATGACTACCACTCTGTGCCTATCTGTGGCCCTGGGCCAGGCAATGGGACTCAGGCGAGCTGGCAGCCCCTTGGCATGTGTAGCCTAGGGACCTAGGGACCAGAACAGATTATTTGGCACAAGCCAGGGGAGCCGCCATCAGCATTGTGTCAAAAGAGGGAGACCTGAGCAGCATGAGGAAGGTGTTAGTGCTGTTATTTTGTTAACAAGCTGGTTATTTAGAGAACAAAGTCAGGATATCAGATAGGGAGTCTGGGTGCCCCGGGGCAGAAGCCAAGACTACGGGGTCCTGGGGGTGACAAGACCTAGGAGCTGGCTGTATCCAAGCAGGGTAGCTGTACTTTGATTTACCCCCCCCCCTACTTATTAACAATAGTAACAGCCCCATAAAAGTGTGGATAATGATTCACTCTGTGGAGAGAGGACATGAGGTGCAGGAGGGGCGTGGGGCCCAGCAGGGCCAGCTGTGTTGCTCTGGACCTGGGCGCTGGGCCCGAGAGTATTTGCTTTGTGATAATTTGTTGCACTCAACATTTTTATTTCAAGCACTTTCCTCTCTGCATTATTATCATAGTAAAAAGACTAAAAAACAATTCCAACTATTAAAAAAAATCAGCCTATTGAAGACATATCTGTGCTCTCTTGTTCATGGCATTGTTATTCAAAATAGCCAAGATATAGAATCAATTAAGTGTCTGTCAACAGATGAATGGATAATGAGTTTATAGTATATATACATAATACACACACACATAATGGAATATTCAGCTTTATTTTTAATAAAAGACAAATTTTCTGTGAAAATATGGATGAATCTGGAAGACTTTATCAAACCTTAAATAATACAGACACAGAAAGACAAATACTAGATGATTTCATTTGTATATGGAATCTGAAAAATTTGAGCCCATAGATGTTTTGAGTAGAATAGTTTTCAGGTGGTCATGTGTGTGGTAGGTGTACTGGGGAAATGGATACAAATTTTCAGTTACATACAAGGAATAAATTCAAAAGGTCTAGTATACTATATGATGATTAGAGTAAATAGTGAGGTATTGTATTGTAGAAAATTTCTAACAATAGATTTTAAATGTTCTTACCAAAAAATAAAAAAATGAAATAATTCATATGTTAATTACCTTGGTTTAACCATTCCATATGTGTACACATTTCAAAACAATGTTTTTCATGATAGATGTATACAAATTTTGTCAGTTTAAAACAAATTCTCAACACTAAAATAAAAAGTGAAATATGAGAAAAATATAACATGTATGGAAGGCCATAAAAGTGTTAATTTCCATGTGTGATTGAAGTTCAGTTGTTGTCATCTTAAAATAGATTGTTGTAACTAAAACATTTTATGTAAGCTCCATGGTAACAACAGAAAATAATTTCTATAGAACATACACAAAAGAAAATTAAAAGGGATGGAAGCATGTCACTAGAAAAAAAAATTCAATCAACATAAAAGAAAACATCAAGAAAGAAAAATAGATAAAAAGTACTATAAAAAACATTTAAATTAAATAATTTAACATTTAATTATAGTTAATTACTTAATGATTAAAATATGTTATATAGTTAATTATTTAATGATTAATTTAAATAGAAATATATTAAACTCTTATGATGAAGGTGTAACAGTGATGGTAAAATGTAGGATTCACATGAATGAAATCCTGGTTTTAATCTTCTGCACCACAAAAATAAGCAAATGAATAAATAAATAAAAGTGCATTAACTAAATTTCTCAATGAAATTCTGCCCCTTTTATTGGATATATTAAAAAATATAAAGATCTAACTGCTTGCTGTTTATGAAAATGATCAAATTACATTATGTGTTTGCACAAATGATCACATTGAATCCAACTTTTATGTATGCTCATAATATAGCAGTAAAATACACACACAAAAAGAACAAAAACACACTTTAGACTTAAGGTTTGAGTGTGAAAGAATGGAAAACAATGTCACATATATATATGGTAACCAACAGAGTAAGGGTAGCTATTTTTACATCATGTAAAATGGAATTTAAATTAGAAGCAGTCATAAGAGACCATTATAGTTAAAGCTTCTTCCCGGGGTTTCATAAACTAACTTCCAGACCACTCACTTATAATCGAATCAAGCCTTTATTGAAGCACACCAGTGGTGGCTGACCAGAACATAAAGCTGTTCCCCTGATCAGCCCTGGACAATTTCAAGGGTGTGCCTTATAAGCCTAAAAACCACAAAAGGGGTGTTTGGGGGGTCTAGCCAATGCAAGCAAGCCAGGTTACAGAAGCGGGAGAGTGTAATCAAGTGGCGGGAAGCCTAACCAATCACAGTTAGCCCAGTCACCCCAGTTACAGAAACAGAGCCCCGTTACCCTAGTTACAGAAACAATGCCCCATTAGGTAGTTCCGTGTTCTTAAAGGTTTCTATAGCAAAAGGAAAAGAACATCTTGCCCAGTCATGACCCTTCTCCTTGGCATGGTTATTTCACAGGATGAAGTCATAAAACAAAATGGAATCACATTTGCTTCTACTATCACAAGACAAAAAGAGGCATTATGTAATAATAAAAAGTCAATTCACAAGAAGATGCAATAATTAAATATATGTATGCATGTATGTATGTTTGTGTATATATGTATGTATGTATGTGTGTGTGTATATATTTTTTTTCACCAAATATCAGAGCTGTAAACATGAGAAGCAAATATTCACAAAACTCAAGTTAGAAATAGGAACACAGAAAGAATAGATTTCAATACATTACTTTCACTTATGTATGGAACACACAGACAGAATTTCAATTAAGAAACAGGGAGTTGGGCTGGGGATGTGGCTCAAGCGGTAGCGTGCTCGCCTGGCATGCGTGCAGCCCAGGTTCGATCCTCAGCACCACATACAAACAAAGATGTTGTGTCCGCTGAGAACTAAAAAATAAATATTAAAAATTCTCTCTCTCTCTCTCTCTCCTCTCTCACTCTCTCTTTAAAAAAAAAAAAGAAAAGAAAAGAAAAGAAAACAGGGAGCATGAAAAACACTTTAGACCACATGGACCTGACACATTTATAGAACATTTTACTAACATTTAATATCAGAATACACATTCTTCTCAAGTGCACATAGTGCATTCTTCTTCAAGGTAGATAACAGATTACATCACATAACAAGACAGCAAACTTAAAAATCTTGAAACCATACCAAGCATCTTTTCTACTACTATAATAGAGTAATAGAGGTTCACTTGTTACTTTTACCATATCCCTTGTGGCTTTGAAACTTACATTTTTTTTTCCTTTTTCCCAAACTTCTTCTCCCTGACCTTCTCCTCCCTGATCTTCTTTTCCCTAGCCTTCTCCTCCCTGATCTTCTTTTCCCCAACCTTTTCCCTGATCTTATTCTCTTTTATCTTTTCCCTAACCTCCTCCTCTCTGATCTTTTTTTTCTTCATCTTCTCCTTCCTGATCTATCCTCCATAATCTCATTTTCTCCAAATCACCTCTTTAAAAAAACCCTGTTCCTGATGATGGGCAGAATCACAGCCTTTGGATCAGGAGTCCCCTTTGTTTCTCCTTTGCTATCAAAGTAATAAACCTTTTTCCTTTTTCTTTGTCCTTGTTATTGGATTGGCACTGGGGGACAAGGACAGAGCTTTCAGCAATACAACCATGGAATAAAACTCAGTATCAGTCAGTAAGAGGAAGAAAGCTATAAAATTAACAAGCAGTTGGAAATTAAACAACACATTTAAGTAATCAGTGGGTCTTAGAAGATATCAAAAGATAATCTAAAAATATCTTGAAGAAAATTAAAATGTGACGTTCAAACATTTGGATATACAGACAATTTAGTACTAAGAAGTACATAAAGATTTGAGAAGAAAAACAACCACAAAACCTAAGAGTGCACTTCAAGGTACTAAGAAAAGAATAAACTAACACAAAGCTAATGGAGGAAAGAAATAATAAAGATCCAAATAGAAATAAAACAGTAGGAAAAATAGAAAAATCAAGTTTACTTTTAGTCTCCTAAAATTTTTTTGAAAAGTTGAACAAAATTGAGAAGTCTTTAGCTAGATTAAAGAGAAAAACAAGTAAAAATCATAATCAAAGGAATATCTTACAATTAATACTGCAGAAATGGAAAGGTTTATAAGTAACTGCTATGAGCAATTATATACTAATAAATTGGGTACCTTAGAAGAAATGCATAATTGCTTGACACAAACTACCAAGACTGTATTAAAAATAAAATTTAAAGAGACCAATAACTGTTAATGTGGTTGCATCAGAATCAAACTTTCTGCAAAGAAAAATCCATGACCAGATAGTTTCAATATTGACTTAGGACATGCATTTAAAAAGAATTAATATCAATTCTTCTTAAATGCTTTCGAAATATTGTAAAAGAGGTGGGTAATACTTCTAAACTTAAGAATACTATACTTATTTTAACACAAAAGCCAGAAAAGATAACTCAAGAAAAGAAAACTATAGGCCAATATCCCTAATGAACATAGATGCAAAAAAAAAAAAAAATTACTGAAAGCTTGGTCCTTGTTCTCAATGTCAATTGAATAATGAGGACACAGTTTTGAGAAAAAAGGAAAAAAAATAAATTTTATAACTTTGCTAGCAAAAGGAGAAGCACAGGAGACTCTTGACCCAGAGACTGTGATTCTCTCCATCAAGGGGCACAGGGGGCTTTTAAAGAGGGGATTCAAAAGCTACATTCCAGGTGTTCTGTGTGGAGTTGTAATTCACTTGTTATTTGGGGAAGTAGTCAATTCTGAGATTTGGTGCCATCTCCAAAGTTTGAATTATTTTGTTCTTGTAATGGATGTGTTCTTAAGGATGGGAAAAAAGGTAATCTTGTTTCCCCTGAGATTAGGAAGAAGAGAGGATTACAGGTGAAGCAGTGCAAGAGGAAGAGAAACATGTCTTTTTAAAAATAATTTGCACTGGCAGAGCATTAAGGGCCATGTTCAAAGCACAAAGTGGGCCACTGTTACAAATTGAATTTGGTATCAAATTAAAAGCATCATTCGGTATGGACAGACTTCTTTTTTGAAATGTAAGCATAGCTGAACATATGAAAATCCATCAAATGACACAGCACATTTACAGAACTAAGGAGAGGAATCACAAGATTTTGTTAAAAGACAAATTTTCTGTGTGTTTGAAAAAAAATCTGTGGATATTTATTCCCTCTCCAATAATTAAAATTAGGATTCTAGATGTATACATGCAGTCTCATATACAGTGCTGCATTGTTCAAATTAGCCAAGATATGGAAGTAACCCATTCACTAATGTGTAGGTAAAGAAAACATGGTCTATAAACACAGTCGAATATAATTCACTCTCCAAAAAGCAGGAAATCCTCTCACATGAACTGACGTAGATAAAGTTTGATAATGTTATTTCAAGTAATTACAGTCATAGAAAAACAAATAGTGCATGTTTCCATTAGTATGAGATAACTAAAGAAGTAAAAGTCATGGAAGCAGAATATTAGTTGCCATATCCTGTGTTTCTTTGCAAGTCATTATTTACTGTGTTAGCGCCTGAAGTTACTCATCCTATGATGGAATGTCATTCCATTGATTCTGCTAACTTTTTATTTAAATTTAATCAGTTTTTAAATTTTTACTTTGGTTTAAAAATGGAATTGTAACAGTGGTACACACTTTATGCTTTGAATACAGCTCTTGCAGTTCTGCCATTGCAATTTATTTTTAAAACTAAGGTGTTTTTTTCCCTTCCTCTTTCCCTCCCCCTTGGTAATCTTGAGGAAATAGGATTATCTTTTTTCCCCTTCCTAGGCAGAATTATCTGTTCTTGAGCACACACCACCATAGGAACCAAGTAATTCAGATTTTCTTCAGGGATGGCACCAGAAGAATCTAAGAAATGACTATTCACTTGTTAAAGTGAATTACAACTCCTACCAGAGAACACATGGATTGTAGCCTTTGAATCATCTCTTTAAACCTCATTCCCCTATATGGACAGAATCACAGCCTCTGGGACAGAAGTCTCCTGTGGTTCTCCTTTGCTATCAAAATTATAACACTTCTTTTTCCTTTTTCCCAAATCCATGTTCTCATTATTGGACTGGCATCAGGGACATGGACCCAATTTTTGGTAATAAAATCTGGTTAAATCTAATACTCCAGTTATACAGTACTTGTACCTGTGCAACTAAATGCAAAATCACTTTGTTAATTTATTAGTAAGACAGTATGGTAAACTGAATTGGTCTCTCATTTGTTTAAAACTGTTCAGCAGATTTCACTGAGATGCAAAAGAAGATGGCATTAAAGGAACGAGGAAGAGGAGGAGGAGGAGGAGGAGGAGGAGAAATGAGATCAGAGATACAGTGAAGTTCAATTGTCAAAGTGTTGTGGATTAGTGAAATAACTCTTATTCAAACACTATGATCTCTGCTGATTTTAAAACTCCTAAGATAATGTTCCTTTTTTGAAGAGATTGTACCTCTTCTTGCACTGCTCTTTTGAAAGGCATGATTCCGTCACCTCTCCAATTCCACATTCAAACACTGTGGTTTTGTGAATGTTAACCTCATTTACATTTGTAGGTGAACCTCATTCATCTTCATCTCCAAGTTCACTCAGTGACCCAATCCCTCTCTGATTTTTCCAAAACTCATATCATGGTTTAATATTCTATCACAAGAAGCTTATAAAATGAAAAGCAATGATCCTCATCTCCTAATATTCTTTTCTTGGCATGATTCCTTCCCCTTGATTATGGGGTGAACCTAGTTACTTGTATCTAATACAAAAAAAGTAGCTAAAGTTATGGGACCTTGCTTCTGAACTTAATTTGCAAAGACTACATTTTGTCTTGCTCATTCTCTATTTCTTTCTGTCTCTTCAAAGCCTTCATATCATAGAAAGAAAAGTTGTTATGAGTAGTGCTGAAGACTGGCCCATGTAACAAAAATCTCTTTTATCTAACAGATATTTTGGATTCAAAGCCTCCCGGCAACCCCATGAACAAATTTAGAAGTGAATTATTTGTCAGTCAAACCTTCAGGTGCCCACTGCTACTGTGGACAACTTGACTATAGCCTGTGAGTGATCCTGAAAAGCCACATCCATATCCCTGACCCACAGAATCTATAAGATAGTATCTATTTGTTGTTTTAAGTTATTAAATTTGGGGGTGATCATTTGTGCAATAATAAATACACCTTTTACTATTATTATTGCTTTACAGTATATTTTTTTTCTAATTCATGAAAGCAAATGTTTTAGTTTTTTGTTGTTGTTGTTGTTGTTTGTTTGTTTGTTTGTTTGGCTGTGACTGAAAGATCCAAATAGAACAATTGTAGATGAGGAAAAGTTTATTTGGAGGTTCAGAGTTTCAGAGGTCTCAGTCCAGGGACAGCCAGCTCCATTCCTCAGGGCTTGATATAAGGATGAATATCATGGTGGAAGAGTGTGGCAGAGGTGGAAGAGTGTGGCAGAGTGATATTTTCCCATCACTGCTATGATCAGGAAGTGGAGAGAGAGACTCCATTTGCCACATACAAAATATATACCCTAAAGGCATGCCCCCATTGCCCACCTACACCCTACCCATATTCAGTTATCACTCAATTCCTTCAGGGGATTAATTCACTGATAAGACTCTCTCAACCCAATTATTTCTTCTTTGAACCTTCTTGCATTGTCTCACATGTGAGCTTTAGGCCATCTCACATCCAAACCATAACAGCAAGAGACCCTTTTTTTTGATATTCTGGTTTGATTTCAGATGTATTCTCCTACTATGCATGATTCATAATAAGTACACAGTATATACCAGGTATTTGTTGAATAAATGTGCTAACCATTATTCCTCAAATATGTGGATGATGATTTTGAGGTAACATTTTAATATTTCTATCTTTGTGAGATTTTGAATCTTTCATATTTTTGGCAGTTTACTGAAACTCAATATATTATATTTCTACAAAAATGATATAAAATATGCTAAGATGTTAACTATTTTTAATTTAAGATCGAAGTATAGATGATTAATTCCTTTTACATTTTTCAATTTCATCTTTAAATTTCAAAATAATTACCAAAAATTGTGTGATAATATGAATATTAAAATATACATTATAGTCCCAAGTGACTTGTTCTCTGCTAGGAGCCACAAGCAGATAAATGATGCATGGCACCTTTGGTTGTAAAGTGATGCCAGCTAGCCACTGAGATGATATGATTATGTTAAGATTTACATTCATATGCAAATTGGGCTCCTGTTGTTCACCTTGGCCTGCTACCGGACTCATGTTACGGGACTCCTGGAGAGTTCCCATTGGTTGGGGAAGGATAGTAGGAGGAAATTCCGGGGGAGGTCCCCCCCCCTTCCGGGGGGACGCGTGGTTCCAGCAGACACCCGAGTGGGAGGACCGGGTTTGGCTTGCCGCGCCTACGGAGTATTGGCGGCTTTTTCAAAAATAAAGTTTTGTTCCTGCTTGAGTGGCTCGTGATTCTGTGCCCAGCCAAGACTGCGGCAGTTCTCAACCTAATTCTGTGACATTTTATATAACTAATATTAAGTAGTCTTTTTAAATTGGGTATTAAATCTTCCTCACCTTCAAAATAATGAATTTGACTAGATGTTCTTGGTTCTCCTCTCACTGCTAATTAGAATCTTACTTGAAATACTGTATGTAAATGAAAATGTAAATAAATGTTGATTCTTTTGAAAAATGAAAATGCTCATTAGTAATTGAGATTGACTTCAGATAATTGCACTGACTTAGTGGGGATTTACTCAATAACTACTGTGTTATAATTTTGAGGAATTACTACAAAGTATTAGTGTTACAGTTTCAATGGTCAGGAGTTCCAACATTTGGTCAGAGGATGGGTGACTGAGTAATAAAATTAATACATTTCTATCATTATTAATTTTGCCAAACCAATATAAAATGTGTAAAATAATTCTGTACCAAAAATTATGCTTATAACACTAAAAAGCTCAAATAATACTTGATAAGAAAGGAATAATATTTTCCCATCACTGCTTATTACTTTCCAATAATGAGCTATTAGGTAAAAATGAGGGAAGATGCAAAAATATAACTTTGAATTAATTCCCATTGTATGCCACAGACAGTTTGGTGAGTCTTTCCTTTTCTTTTTTAGCTTATTTTCTTTCTAAATCTTTTATATTCCGAAGAAAGAAAATGTGTGGGATTATATCTTTGTGTTTGTCTGCTGTTACTACAAGCATAACTACATAAAGCAACATACATAATCTTACAGTATTGTGGGTCAAGAATCTGAGCATGCCTTAGCAGGGTCTCTGCTCAGAGTCTCACAAGGTTCTAATCAACATGAAAACAGTACTGTTTTCTCATCTGGAAGCTTAAACAGTGAAGAATTCCCTTCCAAATTCATTCTGACTGTGAACAGAATGTATTTCCTTGCAGCTGTTTGATTGAGGGCCACAGCTTCTCACAGGCTGTCAGCGGAGATTTGCCCTCAGATCTTCAGGCTGCCTGCAGTTCCCTGAAACATGACCCTCTTCCTAGGAACTTCACAACATGGTTGTTCACTTTTTTAAGAACAGCAGGAAAATTTGTCCAGTCTGCTAAGATAGAGTATTATGTAATGTAAAGTAACCATGTTAGTGATATTCTATCATTTTTGCTATTCTATTGGTTAAAAGCAGGTCACAGAATCTATGTGCACTCAATAGGAAGGGATTACACAGGCTGAGATTCCTGTGGAGGTGGGATGGTCACTGCAGCATTATGTCCATCATTATCCTCCAACACGACAGCTACCATAGATTTGATTTGGAAAATGCAGAACAGTAAAAAGAGATGAAGAACTTACAGATGAGCAAATCTAAATGCTCATATTTTAAAACTTAGAAAACAGGCTCAGGAAAATAAATAATATGCCTGAAATTTCATTTATTGGGTAGCAAAGTTGATCTGAAATCACAACTGTCTTGACCTCCTGACCTCCCTTTCTAGAAAGGCAGTTGATTAATGTCAGTGAATTAATGAGTTTTCTCTGGTAGTTCCTTGCACATTTTTAAATATGTTTCAGTGGGAAATCAGACTTGTATGTGTCCTATTTTATTTATTTATTTTTATTTGTTTTAATTAGTTGGACAATGATCAGTACAATGACAGTACAATGATCTTGACATATCATACATTTGAATAAGATGGGATATAATTTCTCATTTTTCTGAGTGTACAGGTCATGCAGTCACATATATACCCACAGCAATAATAATGCCTATTTTATTCTGCCTATTTTATTTCTGAACAAATGATGGCATATACAAAATCAAGGAGTCGGTAGCCATTTGAATTGTTGAAGGTTTCCTTGTAGCCAGAAACCTACACAGTGGAAATTAGGTATATACTTTTTGTCCGACTCATATTAAAGACAAATTTTAAGCAGTGGAAGTAATAATGTTTTAATCCTTTTTTGTTTGATAAACAGGTGCTTCCTTCTTTAGAGAAGCAGATGGTCATCATATAATACTTTAACAAGTAAATGAAGGTACTCTATGTCAAGCCTATTGCTAAAGGAATTAAGGTTTTGTTTAGGTACTAAAATTTTGATGTTTTGTCTTTTGAAACAGAATTCACTTGTTATTAGTAATTCATGATAATGCTGATTTCATTATTCATATTACCAACTAAACTACAGTTTACTTTTTTCAGGGTTCTTTTACTCTTTCAAAAGCTATTCTTTTTTTTACATGAACTTTGTATAATAGGACGGAATCAGGGCATGCTGGTATTTTATTGTCAAAAAACATCTTCATCCAGTAATATAGCAGGATATCTAATTTCAATAATGGGAAAATAAAACTTATAAAATTATATAGACAAGTTTAGATTGCCCTACTTATGTTACTTGCTGATATTTAGAAATATCTGTAAGTCATGCTATTAACTCTGACTTAAAAAGAAAAAGAAAAACTAAAACCAGCTTTCTAGTTATCTGCAGAAAACTATTTCCCTGTTTCTATTAAAAATTTTGTCAAATTTAAAGCTTTTCTCTATATGACTAAGGAAAATGAAGTTTATGTTAAAATTTTCTATTGAAGACATAAAGAAGTAACATCTTTTTAGTATTGTTTTATTTTTCAGATGGAAACTCTTTTAAGAGCCAGTAGTGGTCCCCATTTTTTTTCTTTTCACAGTTAAGTAAATTCTACTTCCCTTTATTTCATATTGCCTCTGTATATGATGGGAAGTGAGAAAAACATGGATAAGCATTTCTAAATATAGCAGAATTAACATGACTACACATTTTGATATCTTTGTAAAAACAAAAATAAAACTGGAAAAACCAGTGGTGACCTCTGTTTGATATACTTATCTATCCACTTAAATTTACTAGTAGTTATTTAGCTTAACTTAACTCTCCATGTTCTCTGCCTTCAACCATATTTCACAAGAACTATCAAAATTCTTGCAGCAGCTTCAAATAATACTTATAATAAAATAAGAAAAGAGAAATCAACTTGACGAATGTTAGAAAGATCTCAAAAATAAAAGCTATAAACTCTAATTTGAAGTTTAATGGTAAATTTAGCATGATGAGAGTTTTTATGATTCATTTCACTGGCATTGATTTGAATATTTAAGTGCCTTTTTTCCCCTTCAGTGCAAATTATTTGTTGTTGAGAACACTCACAAAAACAATTAGCTAGTGTGATTGGGTAGCATATATTTATAGGCAGATGTTGAGATATTAAATTCTTTGGCCAATGTAAATAAATACTAAAAATTATTAGTTATAAGTCTAAATATGAAAAAAATAATAAGTTATATGGCTCATTAATTGTTCTATCAATTATATTTTTATATCAAGAACAAAATAAAGGCAGGGCAATTAAAATGGGCTAAATAAAATTTATATAATAATTAATACCATTAGAATAAAATAATAGATATTTCATTAAATATGCAAAAGTTTCAAATAATCATAAATATTTAATGGAATAAATTCTTTTTATAAAAAGTGGTTTTCAAAATATTATCATAAAACATTCATGTTGCAGCAACTGAATTAAAACAGTAAAGATGTAAAAGCCGAAGGTATTAATCATCTTCCTATATTCTAGCCTCTTTATTTCTAGTCTCGGATTTAACTAACTTTAAAAAATTCTAGCATATTATTTTATAATTTTATCTTTTGCTTTATGTGTGTTGTTGTGGGCATGCACATATATAAATTCAAACTTATCTTTTATTTAGTAGACAAATTAAATAAATAGACTTGTCTGTGTAATGTTATGTATTTTTAGATAAAATAAAAATATTAAATAATTCTAAGGTAACACTAGGTAGATTTTTTTTCAAAGTTCTTAATAATGCCTTTGCATTTAGCTATTGTAGGACATAGAATGACATCAAATTTGATTGCTGAGGAAATTTCTATATTTCTTCTGATTGATTTCTTAGTATTTGGGGGAAAAAACAACAACAAAAACAAAAGGATGAGAAGTGAAAATATTGGTAGATAACAATCATGTGTGTATGTGTATATATATATATATATATATATAGAGAGAGAGAGAGAGAGAGAGAGAGAGAGAGAGAGATTTTAATTATTCTAAGACATAAAAAATAATGTAAAATATCTTCATTTTAAGTCACAATTTGGAATATATTTTAGTAAAAATATAGCTTAATTTGGATTTTATAAAAAGTTCACCAGGAGATGGTTACTAATTTTCAGGTCTTAATAGACTTTCGATAAAAATAATGTCATAGGCCATAGAATTACATAACAAACATAGAAACAAAGTCATTGCGAAAGCCAATTCTGGACATGAAGAGTGATATAAGTAAATGGTATTATATCTATAAGTGACCAAAAGCAGATTGAACGCTATAATTTTTCCACAGAAGAAAAGCTTTAGGAAAAGTAATTGCCTCTCTTGTAATTACACATGAACTTAAAAAAATGCAACAGTAAACAATAAAATGAATACTTTGCTGCCTAAAAGAACAAGATTCACACAGGACTGTTGAGGTTTTTATATAAAATGTTAATGGAGTCATCTATCCATGGATATAAAATACATACAATGACAATGAATGTAGAAATTGATCTAAAGTAAGAGACATAACTGGTTGATTAAAGACTGTTGAAAGGAGTGTAAGAACATGAATTATATTCTCAGACAGTTACTGGCTGGGTTATTTTTTTAAACACTTTTTATTATAAAGAGTACTGTTTGGATAGAAGGAAGGCATTGGTGCATTGAATCAACACGTAGCCTTTTTAACAATACTAGGGCCACCCAGCATAAACAGTTTCAGTTTCTAAAACAGCCTGAGAATTGTCAGATGCTCATTCCAAAACACTGGTATTTGGATTTGGGTAAATTCTAGTACAGAAAGCAAGTTGAAGTAAGTAAAAGAAATGAAGGTGATACCTTGGTTCCAGTAAACTGAAAGATGACCTCATAACTTCTCCTTGTTTATATGCTGTACCTCCTTCTCCAGTCAGGAATTTGTGACATATATTTACTTAGATATTCTTATAATTATTGTACCTGGTAGAATTTATAATGATCATTCTAGAAAACTGTTTATTTTATTTTTCTGGGAAATCTCCTGAGATTTTGAGTTATAATGTTTTCATTTAAAAAAATCAAGGATGTAGTTAATTAACTGTAATCAGGTAAAAGACAATTTATATTAAAACATTGTTAATGGTCATTCTTATAAAAATGTGAACAGAATTGTACTTGCATATAATTTTAACTAAATTATCTGTTAAAACATGAACATACCAATTGGGAATATATGACATTGAAAACTGACCTTAATACATAATGGAACATAAATAAATAACATTAGTCTTTATCATATGTTTCACTGAGCTGTACTAAATCAGAAAATTTTAGAGAAAGAATGATTCCTTCTTAAATATAAGAAATGCACAAATTATTTTTATGTCTGTTTCCTCTTGAATCGATAAGTATTGAGTTGTCCAAGGAATATACAGGGGTAACTAGGACACCTAAATACAACTAAAAATAAGAATGAAAAGCAACTGTATTTTTCTTTCACAGCCCTGACTCCGTTTATCCACTGAATGATATATTTCTCCTGACTCTAAGTATAAATTGAACAGGATTCATAACTACAGTACGTACTTTTTTCTTTTTTCTTTTTTTTGGTACCAGGGATTGAACTCAGGGGTACTCAACCACTGAGCCATACAGCTTGCCTTATTTTTTATTTTTATTTTTTTTTAATCTAGAGACAGAGTCTGAGTTGCTTAGTGCTTTGCTTTTGCTGAGGCTAGCTTTGAATTCAAGATCCTTCTGAATTAGCCTCCCAAGCTGCTGGGGTTATAGGCCTGTCCCACTGCACCTGGCCCACTAAGTACTTTCAGATATTAAAAATTCCCACAGTAAAGTTAAAGCACAAATTCAAACTTAGGCTGACCATCAGATATTAGTGTCTTGCAATTCTTACTACATATTCTCTAAACCATAGTTAAACCTTCACTAACTCTCTAATCTCACAGTCTGCTGCATAAAGTTCCAGAGTAAGTCTTGAACCTCATTTTTTTTTTACTTGAAATAAGGTACACTACCATCCCCTTGAATAAAATGGGACCCATGATATAGATTTCCCTAAACAGATTCTCTCAAAAAATTCTTCCTAAATCTCCAATAACATTAACTTTGTATATTCCACAGAAGTTAAGAAGTTAAGATTCCTGTTTGTAGGATGACCTTTTTGAACACTCTGAGATTGTATCATAAACCACATCAATTTGTATTTTGGTACTACTATGTACATTTCCGATTACCATTTTATATCAAAGAGTTCATGCACTGTCTTATTTTCTCCTTAATCTTTTTGTTTCGCCTACTTCCACCTGTTTCAAACTCAGCAGGCCAGAAACCATAGTGAGCAAGCCTGTAAAGAAAGGCCATGGAAGAAAGAAACTGATCACATCCACCTCCACCTACAGGCAAACCACCTGCTTCAGGTGTAAAGAAGATTAATGGGAATAAATGAGAGCTTGAAAGAAGTTGGAAGATTTGCCTATCACTTAGAAGCTGACAAAATAATTAGAGAGGAGGCCGTTTTGTTACTAAAATGATCATAGAGGTTTTCTTTATTTTATGAATGTCATATTTCTTTTGTTGCTATTTAAAAAAAGAGAAATACTAGCCTGAAAGAAACCCACTACTATTTAGAACTGTTTTAATATATATTACTAAAATATACATATTTTATAATAATTCCACTTTAGTATTTTCCTATATATTTTACCTTTATATTAGATACACAGCACATTGTCATTCTAGGGAAAAATAAGCAATGTAAGTTATAGATAAGATAAAATAATAAAATTCCATATAATTCCAATACCCCAGTACCACTTAATATTTGTGGAAATGCCACTTAGGGAACCCTGTGTAGGGAAGCAATGTACCTAAGAATGTAATGTACTGCCTCTGTTCCTTAATACTCTCCTCATAATTTGTGGTAGGGTTTTACTTTATGCAGAGTTTCACATCCTCCTCTGACTACTTATGTTATCTCATTTAATAAAAAATAAAGACAATAAACTGTCTATGTCTATTTAAATAGTTTAATAACTTGAATGAATGCATGATCGTTCAGTATCTTTGTGAAATATAGCTTGATTTAATTCATTATCTATATAATTAGAAGTATGTCTGCTATTTTTACCTCTATGGACTGGAACAAATCATAGATGGTTAAAATATAACATTAATTTGCATGTGAATGCATTTATGAATATGAGAAAGGAAATATTCTTATTTTTCAATCATAAATTATATCAATTAGGTTTTGTTCAGTTTTAATAGACTGCCAAAATTTAAAAAAAATGCCTGTCAAGTTTTCATCTGAAGAGACTTCAGGAAACTGTGTACTCTTTCATAAGCTAGTTATTATACTGTATTGAAATATACATACAAACATATTTTTATGTACAGATGTTCTCTGACTTAAACAGTTTGACTTAGAGTTTTCAACTTAAAACAATGCAGAAGCAATATTCAGTAGAAACCCTACTTTGATTTTGCATTTTGATTTTTCTTTGTTTTAGTGATATGAGGTATTGATATTGTCTCCTGTGGTTGGCCATCAAGCTCCAGCTCCCAATAAAAACAAGATTATGCGGGTAAACAAATGATTCTACAGAGCACCATGTTTCTGGTAGTTTTGAATTCAGGCATTCAGTAAATTACATAAGACATTCAACTTTTTTTATTAAATCAGTTTTGTGTTAGATGATTCTGTAGGCTAATGTATATACTTCTGAGTACAGTCAAGGCAGGTTAAACTTAGCTACCATGTTTTGTAGGCTAGGTATATTAAATACGTTTTTGGCTCTATAATACTTTCAACATGTGACTAGTTTATCAGGACAGAGCCCGTTGTAACTCATAGCATCTGTTATATAAATAAAGATAAAGAAAGAGTCAAATAGAAAAAGAAAAAGGCTTCTTTTCCTCAATAGATTGCTAGCACCATCTTGGAAACTTCAACACCTATAAGCTTATTAAATATGTCTTTTGAAAATATTTCTTAACTGAATTAGAGTTTAATCACTGTGAATATGAAATTTTTTTAAATCCTTAAGATTAAAGATATTATTAAAATAGTTTAATATTGATGTTGTATTTGAAATTCATAATTATTTTCTATATATAAGGGGATTATGTATGAAAGGAATGAGCTATATTGTTAAGCTTTCTAGTAAGTGACAATGTAGTTAATGATTTCTTTCCTGATTATATAAGAAGCAAGTAAAATTTCTCTTGCAATATATCTTTACAAAATAAAAGTGGTTAGTTACCTTATGGACAGCTCCCAGGTTACATGTGTGGGTATGTGGTCAGGTTTGCATCTCACCTTCAAAAGAATAAAAATGAATGACAGGATTAAAATGAAGGCTTAACAAGTTGAAGGAAAAGGGATATGCAACTTCCTATTATTGTTAAGGTGTGTCAGAGAGAAGAGGGCAAATAAACAAGAGGATTTTTTACTGAAGAAAAGTATTTACATCTAAATTGTGCATAACTTATGCCAAGATAGTGATGAGTGAATAGCATTTGAAACCTCAGAGGCCAAAATTGTGTTTCTAAATCCACTTTATTATATGGGTTTAGCTTACTGATTAAAATGAATTCTTTAAAGATTGGCAGTGGCTAGCTTTTAATGTATTACTCTAAAGCATTAACCATCAATTTCAAAGCAATTTTACTTATAATTTGAAATAATTTTAATCACATTTTAATGCATCTTAGTAAGACAGCTGCTACCCTTTACTGGTTGAATTTTGGTTTTAACCTAGATTTTGAAAAATGGAGTTCATCTAGAAATATTAAAAGAATTGATATAATGAGAATGCTTATCCAATATTTCAAGTATGACTACTTCTTACAAATACCAATTGATATTTTTTAGAAAATTATTAATTTCTCAAATGAATTATTGTCTGTGTTCATTCAATTATTTTTAATAACTGAATAAAAATCATATAGATTAAAAGATCATTGCATGAAGCTCCCACTAAATGTGATTATATATCAAGAAATGATAAAACAAACTTATTAATATGAAATACAAAGTAAATATTTTCTTGGTTAATATTAGTTATTAACTTAAAACATAAATACATTCACATATTTTGTCCAAAGAACCAGGATTCATTGTTTTATTATAAAATACATTGCACAAAATATTGAATTTTTTAGGTGGCAAAAAGTTAACAATATGTATGGCTAATTTGCAAACTGTTTTTTTTTTCTTTTCATAATAACAATCTTCAGGTTAGAACTTATCAAGAAAACACCCTATGACTTTTTCTGTATACAGCATACTTTTAGTGTCCCCATTATTTGCACAACAGCTTGTTTAATAAATTATTTTATATGCTGTTGATGGTCAATCCATTTCATTCTAATGGCCTCCTATTGCTGCCTCATTAAAATATAGCATTTCGGATCCATTATATTCCAATGGCCAGTCATTGATTTCTTTCTTTTATTAAAACCACTCAGCCTCAACAGGAAGCCTAATCAGTATGAATCATCTCATCCTTTAAAATATCTGATGGAATATTTCTCAATTTATATTTGTCCTTTGAAAATGCACTGTAACTTTTAACAGACCTAAATAAAATAGTTTTCTATTTGCAAAAATAAGTACTTCTCAGTATGAACAGATTTCCATATTAATGGTTCCTATCTGTCCCTTGTGAAATTGGCATTCTTATTGTCAGGGAAATATGAGCAGCTTTTACATTTGCACACACAAGGACATGAACTGCATTATTGTAAAAAGTAATGTGTCAGTCATCATGCACAGTACTCCTAAGAATACTCTTTTAATCATAATGTAAACTTCATGTATTCATGAATAATCTCAGAGCTCACAAATTCTATTCAATAAGTTCATCTGTGATTTGGGGGAACTACTTTTGGCAACTACTGTTAAAAGGGAGTACATGTATACAATAACCTTAAGAGTTTGTGTGTGTGTGTATATTTATATATATATATATATATATATATATATATATATATATAAATTATTGTTGAATGAGAGTTGTTAATAATCTTTTTGCTATTAACAATGAAAACAAATACCTCCTTACATACATTGGCATTGTAATCTTTGTGGTTCTTTCATTAATTTTGCTCTATAATATAAGAAGATAAAAATCTTTTGTTCTACAATTTATGTGAAGAAAAATGGATGCACAAACTGCATAGTTTTAAATGTACAGTAAGTTTTTCCTGATATCCATTCTGATAAATTCAGTGTACAGATAATCAAACATTATTTTAAATGTATCAAACTATGATAAAATAACAATAACAAGGCCTGGGGTTGTGGTTCAGCTGTAGAGCACTTGCCTAGCAAGTTTGAGGCTCTGGGTACAATCCTTAGCACCACATAAAAATAAATAAATAAATAAATAGGGAAAACATAATTTAAAAAATAACAATAACAATCTTAAGTACTAATAAGTGAATTTTCTCCTCATTCTATCTCCTGAAATGTATATGTTAATCCTGATTTTATTTTTAAATGCATCTTTTTATCTTTTTTCTTTTTTTGGTTACCAGGAAATGAACCCACAGGGCGTTTACCCACTAAGCAACATTCCCAGTCTTTTTTGTATTTTGTTTAGAGACAGGGTCTCATTGAGTTGCTTAGGGCCTCACTAAATTGCTGAGCCTGGCTTTGAATTCACTATCCTCCTTCCTCAGCCTCCCAAACCGCTGGGATTACAGGCATGCACCATCACATCCAGATTGAATGTATTTTTTTTTTAATAACTATGAATCTTAGATTATCTGGGTACAAAACTCTGTGACTTAATCTATCAGAGATTTTTAGTATTGTATTGATGCATAGTTCATTCTTGAAACTCATACTGCTGTCCAATATTTTATTTTCTGTTAATGCCAGGAGTTAATTCCTAATAATCTGTGACCATGAAATTCCATAGAAAATTAGTAATGAAGACTAGCAAAGGAAATATCAATGAAAGACTATTTAAAAAAAATATTGTAAAAATTTTTCCTTTACAAACAGACAATAAAGTCAGGAAAATACTAGAACATTTAATGTCTTTACTGGCCTTTAGTTGGTCAGTGCACATTAAATAAAATGTAGTTCACAGTGATTAATGTATCCTGGTAATATAAGAGCCTTACAAGCAAAAACAAAACAAAACAACAACAACAACAAAAAAAAAAACAGTTTGTGGTTTGCCTCTACATTTACCTAAGGAACGATATAAAATATTCCTCTGAGTCTTCATTGTTGGTGCTCTCACTTCCCATTTTTGATCTTTAAACTTAAGGATCCAAATTGTTTGGGTCAATTGATAGTTCTTTATCCCTCTCTCCTGAAAAAGAAGGAGAGCACAGGCATGAATTATTTCTTTGACATCTGCATTAAGGCACGGAGTCTGAACCCCCACACTCTGCTGACCATCTCATTCATATACAAGGGTACAAGAGGAGCCTGAGAAGAGATGTCATGATGATGGTTATATTCATTGTATTCATGTTTCACTTATGGGTCTAAGAAAAGTCATTGTTTTTTACGCTTTCCTATAATAAATTTTAAACAATTGAAGTTTTATCACTTCAATCTTCACTTCAGTCAGTTGTTCACAGTATTTGCATGTATGAAAACTCAAAATAATTAAAAACATCTATACTACATCAAGAATATGGCTCTAATACCAAATAAGTATATATAACAGCACAATTCTTTTGAGTTCAGTAGCACATGTAGATCATTTTATATTTCATTACTTCACAAGAAGTTAATACATTAAAAATAGCATTGCATAAACAAATTATATCTCCCTTCAGTTTATAAGCAAAACTCCCAATTCCTATGTAATATACACTTGGGGATAAGTACTACAATTGTTAATTAACGATATCCATTTTTTCCCCAATTACATTTAAAACAAATATCTTAGTAGACTTTTTATAACTTAGTAAACCTATTTAAACTTCTTTGTAAATGTTTAATACCTCATTTTAGTCATGAGACAGAGTAGCTGAGTAGTCGTTCATTTGTTCAAAAGATTTTGCATAAGCCCCTACTATATACCAGAAACTATGTAAGTGCTCACTATGCAGCTGTAAATTAACACACTTAAATTCTTACACTTGAGTTTATATTCTAGTCATGGAGACAAAAATATTATTTTGGAGAGCAATAAAATCTACCAAAAAAAGTACATACTGAACAATAGAGTAAACGTTTCCAAGAAGTATAGCTTCTAGATACGATGGCCAGGGAAACTTTATTAGAAGTTAACATTTGAATATACACCTAAAGAAAATTGGGTCATAAGTCATGTAGCTGCAAGGGAGCAAAATAATCAAAGTTCCATGCTGAGGGCCATTGCCAAGTAGGAATGATGCATCAAAATTTCCTTGCTAGCGTACCCCATGTTAAATGGATTTCGCTGTTGACATTGCATGTAAGGTGACCTTGCTCAAGGACCAAGGCGGATCCGGGTTTAGAGCTGATCAGGTTTGAGGAAGTATCCCGGTCCTTGGGTTTAGGGCGTTCCCGGTTTAAGACAATAGGGGTTTTAGGGAAGTTGGAGGTTGAGGATTATTGCTGCTGGGATTAGGGTGTTCCTGCTGCCTGAGCTCCCGTTGAGTTCTCGTGAGATTCAGAAAGGATATTGGAAAAAAAGCCTCGTGGAGTAGGTGAATTGGGCGGCAGCAGAACTGGGATTGCCCCAGAGCGTGTGTGGAGGCCAGTGTGAGTTCGGGAATAAAGAATTGCTGTTTGAATCTACAAAGCTGTGTGGTGGCTCGTGATTCTGTGCCCAGCCAAGACTGTGGCAGTTCCAGAGGCAAAATTTCCTGGAAAGCCCAGAGAATGAATCCTCTAACACTGTGAATAGATGGAGATAAAGAAAGGTGTGATAACTTCTGGATTTTTAACAGAACTACTATGGCTGCTGTGCTGATAAAAGATTAGAGGCAGAGACAGGAATTGGGAGGTGATGAAAACAGGTCAAATAGTGGTTATGAGAACTTGCAAAACCTTATGTATCTTAAATGTTCAGCTAACAGGGCTTGTTGATGGGAAAGTAATGAGATGGGAAGGAAAGAGAGTCAGGTATAAATTCCTGGTAGATGAGGCTTAGGAAATGATAGATTAGAGAAGCCATCATTAAGGTGAGGAGCACAGGATGAAGGTGAAGGAACATCAGATGCTCATTTTTTGATATGTACATATATGTCAATAGGGAGTTGCTTAATAGTCTAAAGTTCAAGAGAGATTGCTTGGGCTTGAAAATCAATCTTGAAGTCATTAACATATAAAAGGTAATTAAAGCTACAGGCTTGATGAACTCACCTTGAAAGTAAGTGAAGATCTAAAAGATGAGATCAGAAGGATAAGTGCAGGGTCTTGTCAAGGTTTTTAGCTAGGAGGACAGGAGGTTTTCATGCCAATGTTTATAGTTATGAAGAGAGAACAGTGATCAGAGAGGTAGAAGGAAAGCCAGATGTTTTAATGCCACATGGGGAAGTAGCTGAGGGAAAAGAGGGATTACAGATTTTACATTCTACACGTGAGGAAATGAGGACTGGGATAAAATACAGTGAAGTGGTATCAAGAAAAAGAGAAAAAAAAATTTTCTCCTAGGGAGCGAAGGACTATTGAAGTTGAGGCACAAAGGTGATAGTATCAGAAAAATGAGTTAGGATGTCTACATTGTGATTAGGAAGGATTTTTTGTTGAAGTTCAGGACTAAGTCACATTCATAGAGATAGAATAAGATGATTTAGGAGAAGAAGTGCACAAGATCCTGGGAGGAAAATCTATTTTGAAACTGAGATAATAATGTGAGAAAGATGCTTGTTGAGAGCCACAGCTGAAGGGGCCCCAGCAAACTTTCAGACTGCCAGCTGATGATTGGCTCACAGCAGCCCTACAAACATCTAGCTGATTGGCTCCTCTGTGGTGATGCTCATTGGGCTGTTCCCCTGCCCTTTCAGACCACGGAGCTGCTCATTGGGGGACTTTTTTGGCTCCGCCCACGCAACCCAGACAATCCGCCTCAAGAGCAGGAGGATTGTGGGAGGTGGAGAGGCTTGTGGTTTTGGGGAGAGTCTTGTGGGAAGCCGGTGGTGGCAGTTGGGCTCTGAGGGTTTTTCCTGAGGAGCTGTTTTTTTTTGGCCTGTGTGGTTCTAAAAATAAAGTTCGTTTCTTTTGACAAGTGGCTCCTGAATTGTGCCCAGCCAGACTGGCTCCTGAATTGTGCCCAGCCAGACTGTGGCAGACGCTCACCTGTCCAGACCCAGAGGTGACTAAGAAACACAAGGTAGAACAAAAAACAAAACTTTACTGACAAACTTGCATGATTGCATGTCTGGGAGGAACAGACACACCCCAGAGCAGGTATAATCAGCATTTGTTTTCCTAGTTTGCAAGTTCCCACTTCCTTATTAGCTGAGTACTATGAGACATAAAATCTTTCCTAAATCTGTGTATGTGTCTTCTATTTGGTTAATTAAAGAAATATACCTTTAGTTGTTCCCACCTCCATTTCTTCTCCTGTGACTGGAAGGCCTTCTTGGATCCAATACCTTTTGGCACATACATAGTTTATGTCTGTTGCTTGGGCTGCCTCTTCTCTCTCAATACTCTTTGTGAAGGGACTGTGAATTTTTATACTCTGGTATTAACTGCTTGTAACTTTCCCTTCTGTTCTCCCTCCAGCTGACTTTCTTAAATCTCAATTTTACATTTAAGGGTAAATACTATATTCTGAAAATGGACCACCAAACTTTGTATTTCTCAGCATAAAGAATGAAAATTGTTTTTATTAATATTGAGATTACCAATTGTGTGGCAGAAGTGATACAGGAAAGATACATAAATTGCCCTATAAAGCTGTGGTTCCTAATTTGGGATCCAGCTTGTTTTATGCAACAAGGGTTGCATAAAGCACATGTAAATATATGTGTTCTTTTACTTTTTTGCCTAGTAGTTATGAATTTTGTGGTAGTAACTTTAAGTTAGGACTATGCAATTTACAATTAAAAGATTGTTCAGGGTTATGCTCATATACTGACAAATAACAAAACCCCTCCTGAAAAGTTTCCATACGCAAAAAGAATATAAGTATGGTCAAGTACAATATTTCAAAAATCTAGAACAATACTGGCTTTTATTTTGTTACAGAGCTATGTCCTTCCAAGAAATTGATGCAGTGCCAAGACCGCCTACTCCGCCTTCAACCCCAGTTCTTGCAATCAAGTCAGAAAGATTTCAGACATGTTGTTCAGAGTAACAGGAATGAGTTATTGAATGGACAGGGAAAGGTAAAGGGACACTCTCAAGTGGGTCCTCTAGAGAAGAGAGGGACAATGTGCCTCTCTTGCACTCTAGTTTTTTTGGAGATCCCAGAGAAGTTTCCAGAGAGATCTCTCCGGGTTCACATTTTGACTCTTGATTGACAGCAGGGTGACATTAAACTTTCAAGTACCCATTGCCATGGCAGCTCCAGGTCACCTTGGTCCATGCTGACTGAATTCTTTATCATATATTCTTAAAGATTTTACACTTGGAAGGAACTACCCTTATTTCCCTCAGTTTCAGGATCTGGTCAAAAAGTATCTGCCTTCTGGGTAACTTGAGTTTCCCTTTTTAACATTTTCTGGGGCATGATTTCTCTTGCAGATAACAAATAGTTTACTGAGAAATGTGAAATAACCTCTTCACTTAGACCTGGCAAGGTTCCAGGTAAATTGCTTCTTGGAAAAGAAAGCATGTGGGGGTCAACATAGCAAGCCCATTTTATAAAATTATTCTCTCAACCTCATTTTTTTCCACCATCTTTATCTGTCTGCTCCCTAACAATTTCATCACTGTATGTCCAGTAAGTTCCCAGAAGTTAATTTCAATTTTATGGACTAATTTTTACATTAATCTTTGTGTAACAATGTTTGCATTAAAATTGAGATAATTAGTAAATAGCATTAAATCTTCTTTGATTAATTATATAGATTGAACCAATTTTTATAAATATTTTGTTAATAATTTTCATTTTTCACAAATCTTTTATTTTCCATACTCTTATCCTATACATACTTAAAAATAGTAATAGCTTCCAAACTTTTCATTTTGTTGTTCTCAAACCTACAAATTTTGCTTTTGATTGTAATTATTTCAACCTTGTATTAGCTATGCTTTACCACAATTTTGAGCCAAAGAAAAAATTAGACAGCAACATAGCCATCTGAAATTTTTCATCCACTCCATTTTGGTTTGTGCAACATCTATAAAAAATGTTAAAGAATGTCAGGAACTATTCAAGGCATTAAGAATAACTTTTAAAAATACTTTAAAAAATAACATTTGAACCTGGGTTCTTCACCTGAGGATCTGTATTTCAATTGCATAAGAGGTATGAGAACATAAAATGGCAGTGAAGTGATGTGTTCTCAAGTGAGGAAAGCCCAGGCTATGGGAAGAAAACTCAAACTGCCCAATGCTGGCATTCATGGCTTAAATGCCACTGTTTGACTTGATACATTTTAGCTAAAGAGAAATTTACTTCCTATGGGTAGGCTGTTAAGATATATTTGAAGAACCAAGAAGGATTACCTCCTGCAAAATAAAGTCAATATAGCATAGCTCTCTTCTGTAAATTCCAAATATTTGTATATGGTGTGGGGAAAAAAAAAAGGGCCTCATTGAGGAACAACAGAGTAAGAACTTAGAAAAATGGATAGTTTTGAAGCATGAAGGGATTTTGGAAGAAAAATAGATTTTCCATCTAATTTATAAAATAATATTTAATGTGCTTAATTAAGAAAGGCATATAATTTAATTTTTGCTCCTATGGGAAAAGTAACCTTTTTGTAAACATAGTCAACTATGTTAGATTTCATACATAGGAATGGAAATTTGGTCAGCAATATAGTACTAATCTGTTAGAGGAAAACAGCCTATGATGTCATGTGTCATGGGTAAATAATATTGTTTTTTTTTGTGTGTGTGTGGGTGGGTGGGTGGTTGTGTGTCTTTTTTCTTTTCCAGTTTTTTCTGTATGCCAGATTTTCTCAGTGACAAATTTATTGACAAGATCTTACAAATTTCACACAAATGCATCAGAGTGACACTTATAAAAAATATGAGAAAGGTCATTGGAAAATTGATAGGATAGGGCTTAATAATAAAGGTCTTGTTTTAATTCCCACTATATATTCAGAAGCTAAAGAATGGGATTTTTAATCCTTGAATGTAGAGACATTGGTCATCTTGATTTTCAAATTTTATTTATATATATATATATATATATATATATATATATATATATAGTATTAATAAACCTCAAAATAATTTCAGCATGTCAGCTATTAGTTTAAAGGAAAAAAAAATTACTTCAAAAGCTATGATGTCAAAATATAAAATTACATAATGAATTTCTTAGTAATAATTAATATAGGTCTTTACTTATACAACTATTAATCCTAAAGTTTGAAATGATATTTAAATATTTCTAATTAGCTAATCTTCCTACAGAAACTAATATACCTTACTTAGAGTTTATAAAAATATCAATTTATCTTTAGTGACACTAATACAGCAGTGTTGGGAGCCTGCAATAGGAGAAGAATACTGTCCACCTGACCCTTGTTGGTCATTGTAAAATATCAAACCTATGGCATGACCTCTCATGATGATAAGTCCTCAATGCCAGGAGTTGCCATGGTAATGGGACTTATTGTAAATAGAGACATGACTCCTCTCCTTGTCTCATCTTCCAATGGTTTCTTATAGCCCGTCTCCACCATCTTGGTATCCCTAAACTCCTACCTAACAAAAGGAATATGTAAAATAATTTCATCCTTAGAAATTCTTCTAATTTAATAAGGAATAGATTTATTAGGTTAACCCAGGTTTTTCTTGCTCATCATTAAAGTCTTCTAGAAAATGAATAGTAATCATCTCAGGATTCAATCTATTGAAATGCATAGACCACCTACTCAAGACTGATAGGCTATTACAAAAAACACTGTAACTAAATCTTTGGTTTTTCTCATCTACCTGTTGTGCTTTATTATTGCAATAGTCTTTTGTAATGTTCTAGGATTTGCTTAGAGTATATCCTCTACTTCTTAATACCTCTTGCTAATGCTTTCTTTTTAGGTGTTTTTCTGGGTTTCTGATCCACTATTATTTCTAATTCCTTCATGCAGATTTAAGTGACTTAGTTTTCAACATTAAGTACTGTAAGGACCAGATTTGCAACATGCTTTGACCATCAGTAAAAGTATAAACAACCCAGTTGGATTTTACATCATTGATTCCTGTCTGTGATAGGGTACAGACAGATAAGAGTGGTGGAAGCATGAAGTTAAGGGAAGAATTCTATAAAATGGGCCAACTGTGCTGACCTTTACATGCTCTCTTTTTCCAAGAAACAATTAACTCTGCCTGGCTTAAGTGGACAGGATATGCTACATCCATTAGCAAACTACCCTTTATCTACAGGAGCAATGCAGGCCCCAAATAATGTTGACAATGAAAGTGGAGAATTTGGTGACCCTTTTCATAGAACAGATCCCAAGACTCAGGGACATAGAAGTATTCCTCCCACCATAAAATCTATAAAAATTTTGGTAGGAATCCAATTAGAACTGGTCAACATGGGCCAAAGTGACCTGGAGTTGTCATGGAAATGGAAACTTAAAATTCTGATGTCATCCTTCTGTCAGTCAAAAGTCAAGAGATGGACCTGAGTGGGACTCTCTAGAAACTGAGATCCAAAAAACTGGAGTTCAGGAGAGGCTAGTTGTCCCTCATCTCTCTGAGGGAGGGACTGTCTCTGAGGGAGGCCCTCTGAGAGGGCTGAATGTTTCCCTTGAGTCTCCCGTTTCCTTTTTCCTATCCCTATGAATTCATGCCTGTTATTTTCGGTGACATATTTGAAATCTTACTGGGTAGATCACAAGAATCAGGGTTTGAAGGGTCTTCATGCTGCCTCAGTTTCCTGGAAGGCTCAAGCTCTGAAACAATTTTATTACATTTCTTTTTATTTTATGTCATCTTTTTTTTTCTAAACTACATATTTAAGGATGTTTATGTAGTAAATCACTTTGAAAGATAATAGAATTTATCTTCATAGTGAAAAACAGGATATTTGCCATTTAGAATAATACTGAAATTTCCCTAAAAATAGCAGGGTTCTAAGTTCAAAGTTGTCACAAACTCACTATATAAGGCAGCCCCTTAGACCAGACATTGCATTGCCCCCTGGGACTCTGGCACAATGAGAGCCAATGCTAATGTGCTACCTGCTGTGCTATGAGTAATACAGTCTTTTGTTTCTGTCTCAGGATTTTCTTGTGCTTGGCCAGCTGTTATAAAATTGTAGCAAGCTAACTTTTCAGGTAAAATCTCAGGCCATTCACATTACTTAACATTCCTAAGATTAGGTCTTCCAAGGCCCCTTTTGGGGATTTAGCATAGTTAATGAAGTACTTCCTCTCTGACAAGTCTTGACCTCCAAATTTTATCTTCTCAGCAATGAGAGACTGCAGAAAAATTTGAACTGCTTTTCACTGACACTCTGTTTAGTTTCTTAACCTCTGGCTCCGATCGCATTAAGAAATAACTAATGCTTTGAGAGAGAAAATTTGTGTTGAGGAATGCTCTCTTTTCTCTGAATCTTTTCTCCCTAAGTCCTTTACCTAGAATTATAAAATTCAATTTTTACTTTAGCATAATAAACTATCTCTGCATCCTGTTGGTTTTTCTATTCTTTAAAGGTAGTTCATTTAATTTTTCAGACATATGACTTACCCCAAAACTAAGTGCAATCCCTGAGGGAAAAGATACTTAGAGAATTGTGGTTCACATCTCTGTGTTTTCTTCACTATGGGTTCTAGACTCATCAAGTCTTGATTCCATTAATAGCTCAGGAACCACCAAAATAAGTGTTTGCTTTTTTATACTTCCCTTGCTTCCTTCTCTCATCTCTTCTTTCCTTCCTTCTTTGCTGTTTATCCTTTCCTTATTTCCAATTTTCCTTCCCTCTCACTTCTCCCCTTCCCCTAATACCTCTCTTTCTTCTTGCTCTTCTGTTTCTCA
This sequence comes from Spermophilus citellus, assembly GCF_964194105.1. NCBI lineage: Eukaryota > Metazoa > Chordata > Mammalia > Rodentia > Sciuridae > Spermophilus > Spermophilus citellus. Next base: position 59,481,678 of record NC_138188.1, on the reverse strand, counting down.
CCAGTGCTGTTTTTGACATACATTACTCTATTTTGTCCAGTTCAGTCAACTATGAAACAATTTGTTTATAAGTACACTTTTCATGTATTCTAGTGACTACAAAATATATTGTAAGGTAGTTTACTGAATTAATCCCTAAGGAGCTAATATGTTCTCTATTAATAATGTAGGCAGAACTTAGTAACAAAGCTGTTTCCATTACATAAATGCTTCTTAATAAACACATGAAGCACTACTCTATAAACCGTATAACAATGCAGACATAAAAATTATAATATTTTACTAAAAAAGCAGCCTTATTTTTCATTAGAAACATTGGCTCTTATTAATTAAAGTCAATCAACTCTTTCAACTATACTACTCTAATTAAGAATGGCTAAACAGTTTTTTTTAAATTCAATTTTCTTTAATTCATTACCTCCTTGTATCCTTTTAGCATGTCAATATGACAGACCCAGGTGCTTGTGATTACTATGTGTCTTCTTTTACCAAGTAATTCATGATTATAAACTGTAGACATGAATGTTCTATTGGCTCCAAAAGCAGCTTTTGCTGCCACTTCTGATGTTTGAATCACAGACTTAGGATAAACTGAATTAGTCCCTAAGGAGCTACTTCGCCCAACTATTATACATCCTGAAATCCAGAACTTCCTCATATTCTGCTAATACAACTTCCTGAAAAATGCTTAGCTCTCAATTCTGAGCAGTCTTTTATGTCTCATTTGTACATAAATGATATTTTGTATCTCCTTCCTGTAAGGAAAAGAAATTTTTGGAGTCATAAGATGAGTTTGACTCTCAACTTCCCTCTCTCTATTACCCTAGTACTATGGTAATCTTATTCAATATGGGTAATCATAAACTGCCTTCATCCAGAGGCTCATACCAGTAATGGGGAATAAATCCTCTATCTCCTCACATTTTCAGAATTAAATATAGGTTGTATTGATTTTCTTAGGTTTGTTTTCTAAAAGAAAGCTAGGAAGCAGGAAATTATACATGTTTTCTTTCCCAGTCTTATTAAATTACAGAATATATTTTTGCTGTCACTATAGGACAGAAAAAAAATTGTGTAGGTCATTATATTCTCTCCCTTACTTTTTTATATTGCATGATAAAAGTTTAGGCTATGGTGCCTTCAGCATTTGATCTGAATATACTTAGTCACATGCTTTTTTATTTTGAATTGCTTTTCTCTCTTACAGTGTTACGGAAATAAAACTTCTTTTGATTTCAACCTATAATCTGTGATATGTTTTTAAAATAATTTCAATATTTAATTAACTTTCATTTTGGGCTTTATCTGTCCTCTTCAGATTTATCAATGTTAGTATGACTTGATAGTAAGCTGTAGTGCAACAAAACTTATGTTCTGAGAAATCTCCCTATGATTTTCCAAAGTAGTTGTACTAATTTTATAGTCTTATTAACAATGTGTAAGTGTTCCTTTTCCTCACATACTCACCAACAATTATTGTTCTTTGTGTTCTTAATGATTGTCATTCTATCTGGAGTGAGATAAAATCTTGATGCAGTTCTGGTTTGCATTTCCCTAATTTCTAAGAATGTTGATTTTTTTTTTCATATATTTGTTATCCATTAGTATTTCTTCTTTGGAGCAGTGACTATTTACATCTTTTGTCCATTTGTTGATTTAGTTATTAGTTTTTCTCTGGAGTTAAGTTTTTGGAGTTCTTTATATATTCTGAATATTAATTTCCTATCAGAAGAGTAGGTGGTAAAGTTTTTCTCTTGTCCTATAGTATTTTTCTTCGTGCTGCTAATTGGTTCCTTTGATGTGCAGAAGTTTTTAATTCATTTATTGATTTTTGGTTTTATTTTTTGTGTGTTCTAGGAGCCTTATTAAGGAAGTTGATACCTGTACCAACACATTGGAGTGTTGCCTGTATGTTTTCTTCTAGTAGTTGCAGTGTTTCAGGTCAAATTTCCAGGTGATTCACTTTGAGTTGAATTTTGTACAGTGTAAAAAATAGAGATCTAGTTTAATTCTTCTACCTATAGATATTCAGTTTTCCCAGCATCATTTGTTGGAAAGTCTATCTTTTCTCCAATGTATGCATCTGTTTCAATCATATGACTGTACATCGTATGATCCAGCTATCTACTCATTGGTATTTATCCAAAAGAACTAAAATCAGCATACTATATTGGTACATGCATATAAATATTTATAACAACACAGTTCACAGTAAACAAATTATGGAGCCAGTCTGAATGTCTGTCAAGAGATGTATCTGTAAAGACAATGTGTTTTATATACACAATGCAGTTTTACTCAGTCATAAAAAAAAGAATAAAATAATGTCACTGGTGGGTAAATGGATGGAATGGGAGAACAATGTGCTAGAGGAAATAAGCCAGACTCAGAAAGTCAAGTGTCAAATATTTTCTCTCCTATATGGAATCTTGAAAGAGAGTTGTACTGGCAGAAGCTGACTAATGTAACTATATTAAAACTCTGAAATCAACTGAAGCTTTGCAACTTCTAGGAAAAGTCTTGGATGGAAAATTTTGATTACTTTTGGTCAATTTCAGCCCTTGAATCTCAGTGCCTGCACAGCCTCCACACCAATGACCCATGACAATTAGCCATGTACATGTTTTTAGAGCAGTTTGCATAAAGCTTAAAATATCGAGGGTGGACAATAAGGACCATATCTACCAACACTCAGGAATTTTTGCTGATTCCGGACTGTTGATTGTTTTTTCTGATCATAGAGGTGCAAACCGAGAGGTAAGAAACACATTAAGTTGAATGTTGTATTAATTCAAAATTCATATGTTGAAATTCTAACCTCCAAAATGATGGTATTAGGAGATGTAGCCATTCATGAATAATTCAGTCAGGGTGCATGTCCCCCACAAATGGAATTAGAGCATTTAAAAGGGAAGCCAAGAGAAACTCTGTTATTTCTTCCACCATGAAATTATATAGATAGAAAGTACTCTCTTTGAAAAAGAGGGCCCTTGTCAAATATCAACTCTATTGGTGCCATAATCTTGTATATCTCAGCCTCCAGGATCATAATAAATTTTGTTCTTTACAAGTTACCCAATTTTTTATATTATTATCATAATATCTGGACTAATAAGATTAATACCATAAAGTGATGGTACTACAATAACAAATGCCTAAAAAATGTGGAAGTGACTTTAGAACTCAGTAATGGTAATGTTTGGAAACTAGAAAGTTTTGAGGCATGTTCTAGAAAAAGCTCTTGTGGCTAAAAACAATCCATTAAGATTGTGTTCAGGGAATCACAGCTTTTTCACCTGTGAGAGTGACTATGTTGTTTTCACTCAGCCAAGGTATAGGAGTAGGGCCACCCCAAAACCTTGGAATTCAATCCCTAAATAGCAAAATTGCAGAGTTGAGACCTCTACCACCATGGGATCAAAACTGAGTCTCCAAGCCATCCAGGAGCCAGAAAGGCAACAACATGAATCAAAGACAGTTTTTCTTGATCCTTCAGATTAAATGTTACTCTTTCAGCTGTCAGATCTAGTTGAAGGCTGTCACTCCTTCTTAGCATTTCTGCCTTTTGAATGACAATGTCTTTCTTTGGTTGTCCTATTATTGTATTTTAAAATTACACAGCATGCAGCATATTTGACTTCTTTCTTTTTTCTTTTCTTTTTTTTTTTTTTTTTTTGTAATACTAGAGATGAAACCCAGGGGCACTTTGCCACTGAAATATACTCATCACCCATATTTATTTATTTATTGTTTATTTTAAGAAAATATCTTGGTAAGTTTTTGGATTTCTCACTAAGTTGCTGAGGCAGGCCCCAAATTTGCAATCCTCCTGCCTCATGCTTTTAACTTGTAAAGGATTTCAGACATATATGAAGGAATGAAATTTGAGTAAACACCAGTATTTGTGTAGTAATGTTTAAAAATACCACTTTTTTCTTTACACATAAGTTAAGGATGAATTAATTTAAAAAACAATTTTAGTGTGTATTTTGGTACATACAAAGTATAAAGATGTCATCTTGTGACATCAATAACAATAATTCAAATTCTAGTATTAAAACTTTAGAAGCTTAAATATAATTTTCATAATAATAACAAAGAAAATAGTTAAAAAATATATCAGGAGTAAATAAGAAAGGAATTTAAAATTTTAACTTCATAAATTAAGCACAGAAGTCTGTAACATAGAAAACAAGGTGTAAAAAAAAAAACAACTATAATGTATATAGAAAACAAATAGAAAATAACAAAAATAATTTCTCGTTTATAAGTAAATATTTCAAATGCAAATCTGTTTTTTCATAGTATGATGATGTGACAATTATAAACATTTACTCAACTAATGACAGATTGTCAAAAATAATGAGGAAAAATTGAGAGAACTGGAGGAATAAATAATTCTGCAATAATAGTGGAAGATATCAATACTTTCCAGAACAGATGAAACAACCTGATAGAAGATAAAGAAGAAAATAGAAGGCTTGAACAACACAAAAGACAATAGACTCTAACAGGATATGGTACCACACAAAAGCAAAATACACATTTTTGCCAAATACATATGTATATACTTTAGGAAAGACCATATGTTAGACTACAGACTAGGTATCAGTAGATTTAATAAGATAAATATCTCACAATGTATTTTCTCCAACCTATGTGAGATGAAGTCAGAAATCAATAACAGAAGAAAAACTGGAAAATTCACAATTTAGTGAAATTCAGCAACATTCTATCATACAATCAATGACTCAAGGGGAAAAAAAAACACAAGTGCAATTAGAAAACATGTAGAAACAACTGAAAATAAAAACACAATATACCAAAATCATGGGATACAGTAAGAGTAGTGCTAAAGAAGAAAAATTAATAGCTATAAATACGGTAAGGTGAGACAAATCTCAAATCATAAGCTTAACTTTACAATGTTAGAAACTAGAAGAATAAGAATTAATTAAATACAAAGCTCATAGAAGGAAGAAAATAATAAATATTAGAGCACAGAGAAATGAAATAGAGGAGAGAAGAAATATTAGGGAAAACAATCAAATTAACCAAAAGATGGATCTTCAAAAAAAAAATTAAAAAAAGAAAAGAAGAAAAGCAAACTTAGATAAATAGAAATAAAATAGAGGACACAAATTGCTAAAGTAAGCAATGAAAGTAGGAATATTACTAAAAATTATTTAAAATAAAAAGGAATTTGAGAGAAATTATTATGTGAAATTATATATCAACAAACCAGACAATTAAAACAAGCAGACAAATTCCTAGAAACACAATAGTTACCAAGACTAAATCATGAAGTAAAAAGGATCTGTCTAGGGCTGCAACTAGTAAGGAGATTGAATTAAGAATAAAAAAATTTCTTAGCAAAGAAAAGTTCTTAACCTAAAGGTTTCCTTGAAAAATTCTATCACACATTTAGAGTACTGCTGAGGGCCATTGCCAAGTAGGAATGAGTAGGTGAATGGGGCGGCAGCAGAACTGGGATTTCCCCAGAACGTGTGTAGAGGCCGGTGTGAGTTCGGGAATAAAGAATTGCTGTTTGAATCTACAAAGCTGTGAGTGGCTCCTGATCTGTGCCCAGCCAAGACTGCGGCATTTGGTGGCCCATACAGGGAACATATGAAACTTGGAGGTAAGTGAAATTGCTCGCCTCTGAAGGAGAGCGAAAGAATGGGTGACCATTTCAAAAAAAAAAATGTGTTCTTGTTTTGATTTATTTTGTTTTTATTTCAAGTTGCCTGTTCCTAGAACTTTCTCAGGCAAACTGGGGAAAATGGTTGACTCAAGGTTTGAAGTTGTTCGCCTCTGAGGAAGACAAATTGTTAGAGGAAGGAGGCACCCCAGTAAGACCAAGAACAATAAGGGCATATGTTGATACAGTACAAAAATGTAGCCCATGGCTTTTTAGAGACAAGTTATTAAGTATATCACTGGGACCATCATGGTATCCTGTAGAAGGATTTTCCTTCAACAAGAAAGAGATGGTTAGTTCTGTTTACTACATTTGTCTAAGATCTTGGTTTTTACAGACATCTGAATAATTTACAAAGCTAAAGTGTTAAAATATCAACCACTAAATATAAAATCAAGTACTCTACTTATTAAGTTTCATAAGGGAATATATTTAAAAATTATGTGTGTTTTCATAAATTGGTAAATGGAAAAATGTTTAATATTGCTTTGTGTCTGTGTCTTTGCTAAAACAAGGTTACTAAGAGTTAAGATTCTATCATGTGTAATTTATATACAAAGAGTATAAGAAGTTTCAGTTGGGTTTCAATTACAGTATTATAGTACCATAAAAAACATGAAAGTATTTCATCTTATTAAAGTGGAGTAATTTATCTAAATTCAAAAATTTTATAAGGGTTGTTTCAGAATGTGAATTTATAAAAAGGGTTACCGGTTAAAAAAGGATAAAAGTATTCAAGATGTGGAAATATATTTTAATATAAAAGGTTAAAAGAAAGAGAAATGTTTCTAGATGAGATAATCTCTGTTTTAAAGTAAAAAGTTGTAAAATGCCATTTAAAAAGATTTTGAGGAAACTAGACTTACTTTATAAGCTTGAGAAAGGAAGAGAGAAGAAAAAGGTATTTGTACATGGCAGATTGAGACAAAGCTTCTTAATGGAGTTAAAAAAAAAGCCTTTGGTTGAAGGGCAGCCATGTAAACTAACATTAAAGCGATTTAAACAGAATCGAAGCCTCGTTTATAAGAGTGAAGCTGTAGGTGGTGAAAAAGTACATTTAAAAGTACAGTATAGATGATAATTAGGAGGCTTTAAAAGGTTAAATTGAAGGTGATTGAGATACCTTCATGGCGGAAAAAAAGAAAAAAGAGATATAAAAAGATTCAAGATGTGAAAATATGTTTTAATATGAAAGCTGAAGAAAAAAGAAATGTTTTTAGATGAGATAATCTTTGTGTGATAAAGTAAAAAGTTGTAAAATGTCTAAGTAAGTTGCAAAAGGCATTAAAAGGTTAAATTGAAGGTGGTTAATATGCCTTCATGATGGAGGAAAGATTGCGTCATTCAAAGCCTAGTTAATCTTAAAAGCATTACTTAAAAAAAAACATGAAAATGGGAAGATAATAAGATAAAAGATATTTAGATAAGAAGATTAAAAATTTGAAGTGAAAAACTTTAAAGGCAGAAGTATAGAAAGTTAAAAAGAAAAAAAGATAAAGAAGATGTAGAAAGATAAAAAAGATGTAGGAAGACAAGAATTTTAAACCCACAAAATAGGAAACAAAAGAAAACTAGGAGGAAAAAAAAGCAACTCAGGGTGAATGTACAAACCTTAGAAGAAAACTAGAAGATAGAAATAAGATAGAAAATGGTTGAAAATGTCAAACGAAGGTATTTCAGATAGAAAATGCAAAAGGCTAAGATGACTATTAGATACAGACATTCAAGATAGAAAAAGGTAGAAGAGAGAATTTTAAAGTCAAATATTGGATAAAATAGAAGAACAAGGAGATTATTAGTAATTTTTTCAAAAAGCCCATCAATTTTAATTTTTGGTGGTGCAGAAATTACAAGTCTCAGATGAGGGTGTTAAAATTTATAGGCAAGAGCCAGTTTAGAAAACATTAAAATAGAAGGAAATTGGTTTAAAACCACTTCAAAAAATTTAAAGGACTAAAGTAATTCTAAAAACCTAAGGCAGAATGCTTTTGAAAGACTTAAATTTAAAAGGATCTTTAAGGGGTATATATCTCCCAAAGATAAACTTAAAGTAACCCTTTTTACTGTAAACTTTCTAAATTTGGATTCATCAGGACTTAGTGCTGCGGAAAGACATATATATACAAAAAATGTACATAAGCCTAAGGTACTTTGGAAAGATATTCTAACAGGACAATGGAAAGGTCCTGACCCAGTTATAGTCTGGAGTCGGGGCTCTGTCTGTGTTTTTCCACAGGAAGAACAGCAGCCGATTTGGATTCCAGAGAGGTTAACCAAAACAATTTCTACAGAAAAAGAAGATGATTTGACTCAGATCCATAACAGCTGATATTCAGAACTCCAGCTTGGCTATTCTTACATCTGCAACAGTGATTAACCAGGGTGCTTTTTTCAATATCTATTTTATTATTGCATTTTTCTCACATCATAAAGTTCTATTTTATTTTTGAGCTCATACAAACCTAGGTTAATGTTTTTCTGATCAGTTTTATTTTTTGACTGTGGAGTTTTTAAACATTGCAATGGAGATTTCACCTAGGTAAAGCTACAAGGCCTTTATTGTCTTATGTGTTGTATGTTATGTGTGCACACTTCTGTTTTGTGTTGTATGTCTGTATGTGTGTATGTCCATATTTCTTATATGAGGAGCGCTCATGAAAAAATGGATCCGAATTTTTTTTTATTCACGTGATTTAAATGGTTTAATTTAAATTAGGTAAACAGCTGTTAAGGATTGTTTTTAAAGGTGGTTAACAGATCTGTTTGTTTACTTTCACCTTTACTTTTCATTATATTTAATAATTCTGTTCAGGATAATGTCTCTTTAGCATCTTTGCCAGAATTCCCATCTCCATCCCAGTGCCGGTGAAGACAAAGATAAAACCAAACTACGGCTTCTATGATAGCTTTCACAGTAAACTGTATAAACTGATGCATCAATGAATATAACTCAACAAGTAATGCTCAATCAAGGACTTGATTTACTTTGGGAGGAAATGGACATATTGATAGACTCCTCCGCTTTGAACTGCCTGCAGAACTTGCCTGGACTATACATCAGTTGTATGCATTGTGAACTATCGTCTGGTGCAGCGAATTGTGGTACTGCTGGCATATCTTTGGTGTCACCAGTGATGCAATTTCCTTGCCAGCGCACCCCATGTTAATTGTGGTACTGCTGGCATATCTTTGCTGATGGTGTCACCAGTGACGCAATTTTTCCAAAGGAGCCGTCAATTGGCTTGGTGTCATGGCATTTCTGTATCCTCCTCCCTTCTACTAGTGATGGTCTAAAATTTGGGGGCCAACAGCAGTGAGGCAAAGAACCTCACCCCCTCACTGGCACCAAGGCTAAATTTGGGGGCCAACAGAGGTGAGGCAAGAACCTCACCCCCCCTCTGGTGCATAGGCCTATCCACAAGCATGGCTGAATGCTGGACTGGTAGTCAGTGATGGGTTGATCTGATTGCAGTGGTATCAACCTAAGACAGGAGGCTGACGCCTAAAGGTCAGTTTTCCCATGACGGGTAAGAACCATATGTTGAATTGGACAACCTACCAGGCACGGTCCTTAAGCCACATTGCTTGTTGTTTAATTAATCAGAAGGGGGGAGATGCTGAGGGCCATTGCCAAGTAGGAATGAAATTTCCTTGCCAGCGTACCCCATGTTAAATGGACTTGCCTTGGAAATTCGCTGTGACATTGCATGTGTGTTTGAGAAAAGTGACCCTGCTCAAGGATGAGGGTGGATCCAGGATTAGGGTGTATCCTGCAGGTTGGAGGAAGTATCCCGCTCCTTGGGTTTAGGGCGTTCCCGGTTTAAGAGAAGTTTAAGGCGTTCCCAGTTTAAGACAATATGGGTTTTAGGGAAGTTCGAGGTTGAAGATTATTGCTGCTGGGAATAGGGTGTTCCTGCTTCCTGAGTTCCCGTTGAATTCTCGTGAGATTCAGAAAGTATTTGGAAAAAAGCCTCATGGAGTAGGTGAATGGGGCGGCAGCAGAACTGGGATTTCCCCAGAACGTGTGTGTAGAGGCCGGTGTGAGTTCGGGAATAAAGAATTGCTGTTTGAATCTACAAAGCTGTGAGTGGCTCGTGATCTTGTGCCCAGCCAAGACTGCGGCAGAGTACATCAATCCTTCTCAAAATTTTCCAAACTTTTGAAAGAGTAAGTTTCATTTGAAACTCATGTTTATTGACATTATCCTCATTCCCCAATGTCTGAACAATTTGCTCTCTTACATTCTTATATCAAATTTAGAGGTCACTTTTTCTTCCTAAATTTTTTAACTTCCTAAAACTTCCACCTTCCTTTACTCAGTTTGCTTAGTTAGTATATGCCTTCCTATATTTCTTATTTAGTATGCCTATGGAGGCATTTATTATGCAGTATGTTAATTGATTTGGTATAACTTAGTTCCTTCTTTAGATTATAAGCTTTGAATTTAGAGACATTTAGTCACCTTGTGTTTTCAGTACTTCTCATGCTGCTTGAGAAGAGAGAAACAGGAGAAACCATATCATTTACTGACTGAGTGAAATATTTAATACATCATGAGTGATACTGTAAACTTTTCTACTATTTTCTGTTAAAATTCTCCCTTTTTTTCAGTAAAATCTCTTCACTTCCACCTGTTTTAAGGACCTTCTACCTCCCCATCCATATTAATCAGCTTTCTGTCACTATATCTAATAATTGAAATAATCAACTTATAAAAAGTTTTAATTTTCTCACAGTTATTGAGGTGTTAGTTTAATATTAGTTGGTCTCTTTACTTTTGGACCCGTGGCAAGACAATTAAGATCCTAACTACAGGGCTGGGGATGTGGCTCAAGTGGTAGCGCGCTCGCCTCGCATGCGTGCGGCCCGGGTTCAATCCTCAGCACCACATACAAACAAAGATGTTGTGTCCACCGAGAACTAAAAAAAAATAAATATTAAAAATTCTCTCTCTCTCTCTCTCTCTCTCTCTCTCTCTCTCTCTCTCCCCTCTCTCACTCTCTCTTAAAAAAAAAAAAAAGATCCTAACTACAACGCCATCTCAAATGAAATTATACTGTACATCAAGGATACTATTTGGTAAGTTTCCTGTATAAAGGATGCAAGGCTAACTACAAACTTCCACGTGCCCCAGGACATGGACACATTTCTAAAGATTTTTGTAATGATTTTCACTTATTAGATGAGAAGCATTTTATTTGTTTGCACAACAGAAATTCATTTCTCACAATTTTAGAGACTGGGAAGTTTAAATTATATTATAGTATAAGGTTGGGAGTCTTTGATTTTTAACTCCTTATTCTTCCAATTTTCTATCTCCCTTACTTCCAGTATCAAATGCTCTAAGACCTCATTATCTTCTTGACTATATTTCCTTTCCATTTGAACCTGGTTGATAAAATTTTCCTTGTATTCACTTCATTTCTTAAAAACATGGGATTCATAACAAAGTTTGTTACACAAGTCAGGAGTTCTCATATTGAATTACTAGATATTGAAAATATATGACTTAAACCAAGTCAGTCATTTTATTGACTGATCTGCTTGCAGTTCACAAATTCAGCCCTAGATGTGAAAAATCAGTTTCCATAGATTATACAGTTATAATCACATTTAGTGTTATTCTATAAACTGCTCCATTGAAGATTCTTTTGGCAGCATTGATGACTATCAGATAAATTGGTCTAGGCCACAAATAGAGCTTGTATTGTACATTGTATACCATTAATGACATCTCTGCCATACAGACTATAATTTGATTTTTTAATAGTACTTTTACCACTAAAGTTTTTCTATTTTTTATAGTATATTTTGGTAGTGAAATCAAAGTCAAGAACAAATGCATTTGATTTGATTAAAGTGCATGTCTTGTTTATGCCCTACCAACAAGGGAGCCTGGAATATGGAGGAGTAACTGTTTTTAATATGCATATTGGGAGGGAGTTTTCATTTCTCATCAATATTCATAAATTGTTCATCCAGTAGAATAAGTCCCCAAAGGACAAGTATCAGTTTCAGCTTCTAATTCAAAATAATTACTTTTTCCCCTTCCTGATGAAAGCATTTTGTTTGCTCTGGAGCTTATAACTTCAAAGCCACAAAGATAGACTGGGGATATCTGGGATATAAATCAGAGGTACAGCAATTGCCTGGCATGAAGGAGGCCCTTGGTTTAATCCCCAACAACACAAAAACAAACAAACAAAAAAACCCTGGTTATGGTGGCATCCATCTATAATCCCAGAAACTCAGGAAAGTGAGACAGGAGAATCACAAGTTTGAGGCAAATGTCAACAGTTTAGCGAGACCCTCAGCAACTTGGCAAGATATTTTCTCAAATAAAAAAATAAAATAATGATAATGTAACTCAGTGGTAAAGAGCCTCTAGCTTTAATCTTCAGTACTCCCTCTCTAGAAAAACCATAAAGATGCCAAATATAAAAAAGGCAATGATTTTATTATAAGTTGAAAATTTTGATGAAATAATAACTTTTTATTTTATTCACTTTGATTTTGATCCATCTATTAGAACTATAGTTTAAGTGTCTTTATGAATCAGTTCTCTAGTTTTATTCCTTAAAAGTTTTAGAATATCCTGTCAAGTAACTTGCTACCACCCATGAATTATTTATAACACATAGTATTAATCAGAGTAGACTAAAATGCTAAGAGGAAAAAAATCACATCATCTAAATTAATTCACAGAGCAGAAACTTCTTTTTCATTCCTGTTATAGGTAAAAATCATGGTATGGTGAAATGGTGAGAAGGGGCTCTACTACAAAAACCACAACTGTGCACTAATGGAGGCTTCACTGCTTTGCAGTTGTACCATTTGCAACATAAGTCATGCTCAGTTGTTAAGGCAAGAAAAGGCTGAAGGGCAATGCTGGTATTCCACACTTTGTTTCATGGCCTTTGATCAGATGTTATCACATCATATCATCCTCTATGACAAGAGAATGAGATGATATAGGAAAACGGGTAGAATGTACAGAAAGCACCACTCTATTATAAGACTTATTCTCCTCGACAAAGAAAACTCCCTCGAAATATTTAGCTGCTCACAAGATTTCCCATCTCTCTGGTCCCTCAGGTAAAACCCACTAATAGATGAACATCATAGCAGTCCACTCTGTTACTGTCAGTGTATCTTGTAGAACTATCTCTTTACAAGGGTTCATGTTTTTCTCCAAAGAAAAATGGTCATGGGAAATTTCTTCAGGGAAGTGAAAATACTGGAAAAATAGGAAGAAAAAGAAATTCAAACACCTGTTAATACATGTATGTGTGCTGTGGTGACCCTTAGAGAGGCTACTTTGACATTCTAAAAAACACTAGTTTCCTCAGAGACCTCTCCAAGCTGGATGTTTTCTGAGTTATGTTGGAAAAGAGTTTTGTTGCCAGCGAGCTGTGGGCTGTCTGTGTGAGCTATGAGCTTTTGAGCGTATGGGAGGACTGGCCTGGTATTGCGTGCTCTTTGGGCCATGCAACAAACATGTGAACTTTCCTCTCCCCCTTCCTTTGATCCCACACAGCACCTGAGATGGGTGTGGCCTTCCAAGATGTCAATCTGCTGATGCAAAATATTACAAAGCTAGACTCAACCCCCTGAAACCTGACCCCTTGCCTTATTTGGAAAGAGCATTCCATTGAACCTCCCTTTGTGTGCCCCACCCCCATAAAAGTAAAGAATTCAGGTGCAAGCTCTCTCTTTCCAGTGGACCTTTTAGGTCTAGAGCTGTCCCTGATTCCTGCAAACAAAAGGTATTTCTGTGTGTTGGGTGCTTCTTTCACCGTTTTCATGAGTTATTGGTACAGCCAGCTCTTGTGAACCCAGCTCAGGTTGCCAGCCCAGTTGGCCATAGAGTTTCTATTCTCATCCATGGATCTTAGAAAAGAATCTTAGTGTCAATTCTGTCAGGTCTCAAGGTCTCATTCACCTCTAGACCTTTAAAATTCTGCCATTTTCTTAGAAATCGGAGGGTTTTTTTTTTTTTAATTGGAGAACATCCTTTTAGCACTCATTCTATAGAAAATAAGTCAAAAACCATTGCTTGGCAATATTGGTTCTGTGTTAAAGGTTTCTCAATGACTTGATATAAAGGGTATTTCTAGGACAGCCATATATATATATATATATATATATTCTGCACAGCACTTAAAACAGCTTTGATGTAAATTAAATCAATGCAAAAAGTAATGAAGATTATCTAAAATTTACTTATTATATGGGGATGGGATAAACCTCAGGGGCAGAGTGCTTATAAATTACTTATAAGAAACTACTAAACTACTATTATATCCATAATTTATGTAAACAACTGAGCAAAAAATAATTGAAACACTTCAAAATGCCTAAGTTAACTGTTGTAGGAAACCCTTAAACAGGGTTTGGATGATTCTACTCCTGTCCTCCTGAATTTTGATTGGACTCTCAAGACTAATGATGGCATATGACATCTAAGAGGCTATTGTTCTTATACTGAGGCTTTGGGGGAAGAGTAGAGAAAGCAATTGGGCTGGTTTAAAAGTGGTATAATAGAACAGAGGCAGACAGCTGGCCTCGGTTTTGTCAGTGGTTGGGAGATCGGGTTATGATAAGGATTACCTCACATAACTAGGATTTTATGGTTTGAACTTTCTACAAGTGCCAAAGGAGGAAAAATGAATGTATGGGGCAAAGTGAAATTTGGAGGGATAGAGCTTAGAAATGGTCAACCACCAAACATCAAATATAAAGTTAGATTATCACGATATTAGTAGAATGAATTCAGGTCTTTGTGTACACTGACATCAAACTAAAACTGGACATAAATATGTTATATGTGTGTGTGTGTGTATATATATATATATATATATATATATATATATATATAAATATAAATTATAAAGGCTATGAGCCATTTAATAGGTACCTATTTTGTCTCAAACAGTTTTTTTTTAAAGAAACTCAACTGACAGTTCATACAACAGACATAGAAACCAAATTCCAGAGAAATGAGTCATTTGGCTGAGATTAATAATACCTGATACTATACAATGAGAGAAGGAAAGTATCAAATGAGGTGAACTGATTCTGAAATCGATAAATTTATTTCTAGACACTGCTTTTCTAGTAAATGTACTCCATAACACAAAATTATGAAAATAATGATACAATAAAAATAATATTTCAACCAAGTTAGGCAAAAATAATTGAGATCAGTGAAGAGAACTAAAAGGTAGTACTTATAATTGTATTTAAATATGGATGAACATAATAATCATGAAGTGGGTAGTAATAATAATACTGATCACTTGTACTTATTAGGGAATATACATTTAAATTCTTAGCTTTCACATTAGGAATAACATTCATCACCAACAGAAAGTGATGCAGAAATATTTCACACTTTCAACATCCTATCAATTATTTTATATATGTTTATTTCTTAAGTATTTACTTATAGATATTATAAGATTCTTTAAGGGTATTATAGCTTTTCCTCTAACAAAATTCGTTTTTGTCAAGATTCAGCATACTGCACTCTATGTAAGAAAAATAATCTAAAGTAATATACTTCAAGTCAAAAACCAGCCAAATGTATTTTATTTAAAATTAAATGTTCTTTTATTATAGGAAAAAAGTAATATCCCATAAATTGTCAAAATTTCTCTTCTGAAAATGGTTAAAATATTATAGTGGCAATGATATGAAACTAATAATAATGAAATTGCATGAAAGGGATCTATGAATTCATGCATTTTCCACCAGAATCTATCAATTTTGATAGCATTTTAGGAACAGTATC
Organism: Spermophilus citellus; assembly: GCF_964194105.1. Lineage (NCBI taxonomy): Eukaryota > Metazoa > Chordata > Mammalia > Rodentia > Sciuridae > Spermophilus > Spermophilus citellus. The sequence goes on along the minus strand of NC_138188.1, from coordinate 59,466,184 downwards.
TAAAGTAATTTCACACTCTGATGCACAGTTTCTTACCACATTTGTAAATTGCCTTATAAAACAATATAATGAAGAAGGAAACATAAATAGCTAAATCATTTATAAAGACAGAAAATGTTTTAGTCACTGCTAAACAACGTACATAATTATTGCTTAGATGTAATAAAATTAGAAATAACCCCAGGTTTTATGTCAAGTGGTAGTATGAATTCTGAAATTATATACTTCCTACTTCTTATTATTATAGATGTTGCTTGTATTCTTTTGTATTAATAATTTAAAGTATGAGTCTCTAAGGGTTTTTTAATATAGGTCATAATTTAAGCTAACCTTTCATGACCTTGATTGGTTATTCATTTGGCTTCAAATTATATTTATCACTTTAAAGAAGGAGAACATACTAGGCCCCTAACATTTTTTATTCATATTGTTAAAATCTATATTTCCTATTGCATAGGAATTACAGAATCCATGTGCAGTGAACAATAATTGTTTTTATTGTGCTAGAACTAGATTCTGGATATTATTCAAAACACATAAAACAAAAGCCTCCCTACCTTTAACATTGACATATTATAAGGCTTAAGCCTATTTGATAAACACATAACTAATTATAATTTTGGTGAATATGTGAATAGAGATTCAAACAATAATGAAATATTTACTTGATATATACAACCTGAAGTAATTCATTTTCTGTTTTATTTGCCTAATGGAAGCTTCTGCTAAGAAAAGAAAGTATTTCATACAAAGAAATTGTGGTATATACTCATTTGCTTTTGATCTTAAAATTTTAAAACAGATTAGAAGATGTATTTAGGGCCTGGGGATGTGGCTCAAGCGGTAGCGCGCTCGCCTGGCATGCGTGCGACCCGGGTTCGATCCTCAGCACCACATACCAACAAAGATGTTGTGTCCACCGAGAATAAAAAATAAAATATTAAAAATTCTAAAAAAAAAAGATGTATTTAGAATATCCATGATAAACTTAAAAATTTTTATTAATTTAATCTAGAGGATTTTTAAGATTTTGCTCAAAATATTTGTCTCATAGGAGATTTGACATTTTTGTCTTTAGTTTAAAAAAATAATTCTCAGTATACGAGAGATTTAAGAAATAAGATAATTGCTTCAAGTGAATATTGACCTAAACTCACTAAAATACTATAAATAACCACAGAACTACTTATCTTAATTTGGATTATAAGACATTTACTTCCATTTTAACTTTTTTGTTTTTTCAGTTGTAAGTAAAATCTTAGGAAAATAATAAAAAGATTATAAGAATGCAAGAATTTTAGTTCTTTCTCTTCAGTAATAAATTTTATAGAGGAAATTTATCTAGGTTTCCAGATCTAATTTCCTTAATTTCTTCACTCTTATTAAAACAAATAATATCAGAGTTCATTTATTAGTTAAATTCTGTAATTTAGTTGTTAAGCTATAAACTTCATAGTAATTCTTAAGGCTACTGTCTTAGAAATTTAAAAGTACAAACTACCTTTATTTAGTATTTAACTCATACATTTCCTCTGGAAAAAATGTGAGTACCTGGAAAAAAATAAAATCAAACAAAAGCATTTGTTTCAAAATTGCAGCCATATTTTAGCAAGCATACTTTGCTTGTCCTTTAGGAGAGTAAATATAAGCAAATATTTAATTTGGAATCAAATTTATACAACTAAAGACTGTTATGGTTTGGATATGAGGTGTCCCCCAAAACCTCATGCATGAGACAATGTAAGAAAACTTAGAGGTGAATTGATTGGGTTATGACAGACTTAACCAAATCAGTGAGATTAACTGGTGGTAACTGTAGGCAGGCAAAGGCAGCGGGAGGTGACTTTGGGGATATATTTTATTGTGAAATCTCTCTCTCTCTCTCTCTCTCTCTCTCTCTCTCTCTCTCTCTCTCTCTCTCTCTCTCCCCCCCTTCCTGGAGAGAAATCCCTTCTATTTTCCTCTGCCATCAAATTCTTCCATGATATTCTGTCTCACCTCAGACCCCAAGGAAAAGAGTTGGCCATCTTTAGACTGAGAACTCTGAAACCGTGAGACTTCCAAATAACAGTTTCTCTTCTAGTTTTTCTTGTCAGGTCTTTTTATGCAAAATGCATAAGTTAACTAAATCAAACTTTAACTTACCCATTCATTATTTCATCCAGGCAACAATGAGTGTCTTGTTTGCTACTCTCTGTGCTCATCTCTGAAGATTATAGAGAAAAAAAGTAGGAAAATATACTTAAAAGTATATATGATAATTATATCACTCTTGGGAATTGTGTTAAATTAGGTTTGGAGAACCTCAGCTGACACAAGAACTAAGTTTCTTTCAGATATACATTAATGTTCCTCCAGGGAGATATTCATATGTTCATTCTTGTAACCTGTGTTATGTATGCTAACTGACAAAAGTAAATTATGATTGCAGATGGAATGAAGGTTATTAATCTTAGGACATTAAAATAGTTGGATTATACTGAGATTTATTACCAATGTGTCAAACTGATGTTCATTATGTGTTATAAGTAAACATGCGACTTTTCCTACCAAAAAGAATCTTCAGCATAATAAAAGTATCAAATAGTAATTGATATAAAATTTATCAAAGTGCTTTGGTGATACAAAGAAATAAGTAGACATTCTAAATACAAAGATTTAGGAATTTGCCACTATATTTGTATAATTTTATAGAGATGGATAACAAAGGTATTTATAAGGAGCTATTTTTATTAATCATAAAATTATCTATCTCCTTTGGAAAAAACAGATTATTCATATATTTGAAAATTATTTACATAGTTAAGAAGCCCTTCTATACTTCTGCTTCCCCAATTCCACTTATATATCTACTTCCTAATTACTGATAGATATCGTTAAAGGGCCTATAAGTTAAGAATTTATCTTCTCTAGAAAGCTTTCCTATTTTATTTTGTGAGTAAACACTGAAGTATCTAGACACCATTTAGCCAATAAAATGTTCTTTATGTTCTAGGAACCCCATCCTGTACCATCAAACATGGCATTAGTAGCCATTTCTTAACTATTAATCCAGAGATTCTAGCACAAACTATTTCTAGAACAAATCACTCAGGGACAGATTACAGCAGTTGAACACATTAAATAATGTATCCTTCATTGTAGGATACTCTGAAATATTTTATTGATGCTAGGTGTGTCAACATCTTCAAGTTGTGGTAGATTTCATTTGGCTCTCTGTTAGGTACTCAGGAATCAGAAAGCAGGGACGGCATCAGGAATTAGAAACTGTGTTACAGGGACCAAGATCCATATACCTATTACTCTGTTTTCTTTTTTCCTATCACAAAATAACATCCTCAAGTAGTTGGGAAATCTGGACTGAATCTCATTGCAGGAAGTAGATGGAATCTGATATCAATGGCTTATCACACCAAGCCCATATTAATGAATGTGCTGTATCATATGAAATTTCATTAGCAGTAAACTTTTTAGTTTTGTGGTTCTGGAGATCAAGCCCAAGCCTCACCAATGATTGGCAAGTAGTTTACCATGAAGCTACATTCTCAGACAAGCAATAAACTTTTAGGATAATACAATACACAGATCTTAAGTGTTGTGTTAGTCACCTTTTCATTACAGTGACTAAAGTACATGACAAGAACAATTTATACATGAATAAACTTATTTTTGCTCATGGTTTCAGAGGTTCAGTCTACATTCATCTGGTTCCTTTGCTCTGTGCTCAAAATAAAGAAGAACATTATGGTAGAATTGTGTTGTGCAGGAAAGTTGCTCAGTTCATGGCGATCAGAGAGAGGAGAGAGAGAGTAAGGAGACAGAGGCTAAATATAATCCCTCAGGGGATGCACTCAGTGACCTACTTAATGTAACAATGCCTGATCTGCCTATGGTTATCACCCAGTAGTTTATTCAAATTATTAATCTTTTGAATGGATTGATCTGATGATGAGGTTATAGCCCTCATAATATATTTCACCTCTGAACATTTCTTCATTTCCTAATATGAACTATTAAGGAATATCTCATAGACAAACTATAACATTCTGCCTCTGGCTCCCAAAAGTTCATGTCATCTCACAATATAAATTTTATTCAATTCATCTCCAACAGTCTCCATAATCTTAATGGTTCTAGCAGTATTCAAAAGTCCAAGTTCAAAGTCTCTTCTGAACCTGAAGGCAGACTCCTAGCTCTGAACGGCTGTAAAAATCAAAAGCAAGTTATATACACACAATTTAAAATGGCACCGAGTAAACATACCCATTTTAAAGGGGAGGAATCGGACACAGAAAGAAGGAATGGGACCAAAACAAGACTAAAACCCAAATGAGCAAACAAGTCTGTAGCTCCACATCAAGTATCTGAGGCACACGGTGGTGACATGACATATGAGTTCCAAATGACTTGGGCAGCCCCACTCCTTTGGACTTGATGGTTGCAGCCCAGGAGGCCTCTCTCATTAGGCTGGCTCAGTTTCTGCCCTGAAGCCTTTCTTGGCAGACGTTTCACACTACTAACATCTATTAATTACTGAGATCTCCATTCCAACTTCTGTTTCACTCACCTTAGGGCTTCCTGCAGGGCTTAAAACACCACTATACTTTTCCTGACCTCCCAGGCCTCCTTTACAATTCCAAAGGAAGCCTAAATGACCCCTAACTCCAGAATCTTGCATTCCTACAAAATATACCACATAGATGGTGCCAATTCTGCCATTAGTTGAAGCATTAGACAGGCCCCCTTTGGCCCCTGCCACGGTTGATCTCTGAATTCCTGGGTGACTGATCACAGTGAAACAAATTCTGGGTAAATAACTTCTTAGCACCATGTGTGAGCAGGGTATCCCAAGGTCTCTTTTCAAAAGAATTTTCACCTTTATATGCTACAACTTGCCATGGTTGTGGTCTTTCAGATTCCTGAGCTGCTGTCAAAGCATCTTTCCTATTGCCTCTGGGCAAAGTACTTCTATCTTTTTAGTGGTGATGAATCTCAACAACTATGCCTTTGATGGTTCCAATTTTACATGTGCTTCTTCTCTGGCCAAAATGAAAGTTTTCTACAAACTTTCTCTCTGCTTTTTTCTCATGATTCTGAAAGTAAACCCTGATAAAAGCCATGGGCAATACCTAGGCCATTGCCTGAATGCTCTGCTGCAGATAATTAGTCCATCACCTGTCAATTTAATCTCACAGAAAATCTCAGTACTTGGCTAAAATGTAGACAAATTCTTTGTATGAATGGCTGCTAGGCAAATTTTGATAGAGTCCTCATTCCCTTCTGAAACTGTATGAGCATAATTATGATATGCATTCCTATGAGGAACATATTCTTTTTATCTCCCACCAGTATTACCCATTAAGTTCTGCTTACGGGCTGAGGATGTGGCTCAAGTGGTAGAGCACCACATACAAAGATGTTGTGTCCGCCAAAAACTAAAAATAAATATTAAAATTCTCTCTCTCTCATTAAAAAAAAAAAAGTTTTGCTTACAGCATTCTAAGACTTCTCCAGCCTTTATCCCCAAATTTTTCTAAATTCATTCCTCAAACCAATTTCAAATGCTTCCAAACCACATATATAAAAATATCAGTGACCCTACTTAATTTCAATTTGTGTTAGTCAGTGTTTCATAACTGTTACCAAAGTATCTGACAAGAACAACTTAGACATGGAAAACTGTATTTTGGCTCATGGTTTCAGAGGTTTCATTCCATGGTCACCCAACTTTATTGCTCTGTGTATAATGTGAGTTGAACATCATGACTGAAGGGCATGTTACTTGAAAGCTGCTTAGTTCATGGTAGCCAGGAATTTGGAGTGCGGGAAGAGAGAGAAGGGGGGGCGGAGAAAGAAAGAGAAGGAGAAAGAAGAGAGAAGATGGGCTAGTGACAAATATAATCAAAGACCATTCTTGGACCTAAGACCTACTTCCTCCAGCCATGTTATAACCCAGTAGTCCATTCAGTTGTTTATGGATTAGTGCATTGATGAGGTCAGAGTGCTAACTATTGCCTAAAACCGTGAATCTTGCTTTTCTGGGAACTATGCTTTCAGAACATGAGTTTTTTGTTTGTTTGTTTGTTTTTTAATATTTACTTTTTAGTTGTAGTTGGTCACAATAACTTTATTTTATTTATTTTTATGTGGTGCCGAGGATCAAACCCAGGCCTCACACATGCTAGGCGAGTGCTCTATCACTGAGTTACAAACTTTTGAAGGGACATTATGGACCAAAATCATAACACCGGGTGGCTATACTATATATGTATACTGAATTATTGTTATCTATAGATAACAATATCTATAGATAACAATAATTCAGTATACATTTCAAAAAGTTTAAAATAAGGATTTTGAAAGTTTCACAATGGGGATATAAACATGTTTAACTTGATATAAACATTATGCAATACATACACATATCAAATCATTTGATGGTATCTCATTGATATGTGTGATTTTAATATTTTTTAATATATCAACCAAAAATAAACTAAAAATAAATAAAAAACATAAAAGCATAAAAATTAAATAAACTTAACTAAAGAAAAGTATTTCCTAAGATTGCCTATACTCTTGGGAATTCCATTAAATTTTCAAGTCAACTTTTATATTCCTACCAAAAAAAAATCATTGAGATTTGATTTTGTTTAGAATGTAAAGAATAATTTGAGGAAAACTTGCATCTTATTAATACTGAGCATTTGGGTACATGACTATGCTATATCTTCATTTTTATTTAGATCTTCTTTAATTCATTTTATATTAGTTATAGTTTATTGTGTTGAGGTTTTATCTCTTTTTTATGAAAATTTCCAGAGGTAATGCATTTACAAACACAGAAATGATTACAACAAAGATGGCCATGAGGGCTGGGGATGTGGCTCAAGCGGTAGCGCGCTTGCCTGGCATGCGTGCGGCCCGGGTTCGATCCTCAGCACCACATACCAACAAAGATGTTGTGTCCGCCGAGAACTAAAAAAAAAATAAATAAATATTAAAAATTCTCTCTCTCTCTCTCTCTCTCTCTCTCTCTCTCTCTCTCTCTCTCCTCTCTCACTCTCTCTTTAAAAAAAAAAGATGGCCATGATGATTGGGTATATACATAAATAGTGTCTATATAAATAGTGTATATGTATACATATATTTATACATAAATATACATTTATACACAAATCCATGTCTGGCATCTGACTATTGCACCTAGGGAGCTAAGTCCAGTCCTTGTATTTACCCTGAATACTCCCTTCTCTGCAACACATTTATTCTTGGGTTTCATAGAGAACACAAAGTTCTCATAGCCCCTTGGGGGATGACATAGGGAGACAGAGTATAGGGCCTTGTTTGGCAGAGAAGGGGAAGAAAGGTTCTGAGGAAAACCGTAATCCACACTTCTAAGCCACCCTTGATTACCTGGAGAATCTCTGGCTCCTTGGGGACCACATCTCAGCCTTTGCCCCCTTACAAATAAAAGGAGGTCTAATATCCACCCAAATCATCTTCTACCAGCAGTAGGTAGGAAGTAAAGTGAGACCACGTAGGAGAAGAAAATGACTTTCAGGGGTTGGGGCATGAAAAACAAACAAACAAAACACCTCTATTCTTTTACAGGCAAACATAGGACAGGAGGCAGTTGTATTTGGAGCTCCCTTCTTTTTGTTATCTGAGATAACCTAGTCTTCTAGTCTTCTTTCAGCCTGAACTTTGAGGATGAGGGAGAGAATAAGTGCCCACATAAGACAAATTTCTGGAGGTCACAGCAAATCCTTCTCTTGAGGTCCAACCCAAATTTTAAAAGCTTTGCCTGGGAGGAGGGCTGCTGGTTGACACAATTAGCTCAGTGTCCTTTGTGATTCAGGAGGGCTGATGTTCCTTTGAAGAAGAGTTAAAAATAATGATGATATCCTGGAAAGGAAAGCTGTGCCCGAGACCCAAGGAGATGGTGATAATTCTTGTCACTGAAGAAAAGGACTTTTCCCAAGAGGAGATGGTGAGAGAAGAGACCAACACTTTTTTCTCTTGTTCCCAATGGGTGGCAGCATAAATCTGGCTAGGAGTTCCACCTGAATGGTGCTGGTGATGACAGAGAGGCAGATGTACTTATGATGCTCCACATTCTTACAGGGGTTCAGGTCAAAGGAACACTGCTGTCCCCTCCATCCCCACGCTGGTTGTCCCAGGGCACTGGACGTGTGGTGGCTGTGGCTGCTGTTGCTGCTGCTGTGATGCCTGGGAGTCTTGGGCTTGTGCGTGGGCCTGGACCACTGCCACCGCTGCTGTTGCTGCTGCCTGTACTCGTTGCTGGAGATGAGGAGGGTTGTGTTTGCGCATATGTTTCGTAAGGTATGTTTCTGATGAATATGCCCGAATACAGATAGTGAAAGTGTCTAACTTGACGTGCTTCACCATATGCATAGACAGCTGCACCTCTAGTGAGTCTGGTTCTGTATACGCCTGATGACAGTTGTAGCACTTGAAGGATTTATCTGTGTTGTGCTGCCATTTGTGGGAATGCAGACTGGAGAGTTGTGTGAAGGCTTTCTCACAGCCTGGGAGTGCACATTTGTATGGTCCATCACTGGTGTGGATTCGTGTGTGCTGCTGGAAGTGGGAGAGCTGGTGAAAGGCCTTCTGGCCATCAGAACAGTTGTTATTGGGACCCAAGTGGATATGGAGGTGCTGGGCCAGGTAGGAGGTGTTGGCTGTCCTGCTGTCTTTCTGATGGTCATCATCAACTTCAGGGAAGAAGACACAAAGCTCATTCATCTCAAGCAGCCCCGGTTCCAGCATCCACTTCTTCTTGTGGCACCCCCAAGGCAGATGCTTAGGAGACATATTTCCACCTCCACCACCACCTCCGCCTCCTTCCTTGGTTAGGGTTGATGCTACCTTCTTAGATAGGTCAGGGACCACCTTGAAGGGCTTGTGAGCCAGAAGGAAGAACTGAGACCCTCATAGGAGCCAAAATGGAAAAGGTCTGAGCTGATGAGGCTGTGGTCACAAGAGAGCCTGAGGGGGATATGATTGCCAAACCAGGACCCCTTGATTGACTCTCTTCTCTGCTCCACCTCTGAGAACAGGAGAGTCTGCAGTCATGGGTCCTATAGATGGCACAGGGACCACCATGATATTCTGGGTAACGGATGCTTGCATGTGTGGGGTCAGCTGGTCTGACTTGGACTCTGTATTCATGCTGATGCCTGAGGGCAGGGACACTGAAGCAGGCACTGTTAGCAAGGTGGGGTAATAAGGTGGAGCCAGCTCACAGCCCTTCTCTGGCAGCAGCTGATCCTTCATTAGGTTGATGAGCATTGTGTTCTCAATCTGTCCTGAGACTGTGGGGATGGAAGGCCAGAAGTAAGGGTTGGAATTGAAGTGAGATTCTTCCACTCTAATCCCTCTCTCTCTTCCTCTTGTCATCTTATTCTTTCTCCTTTCCAGGGCTCCCGAACTTTCCAGAAGTGGTGCTGCAGCTCGGGCTCCCTGGAACCCCAATTCCTATGTGCCCCACTCCCTCACTCCATCCTCCTTTGCCCCCAGGCACAGACAGGAGTCACTGTGCATAAGGCAAGGTTTTATCTCTTGTCAAATTTATTCATTAAAACAACATATTTGTTCTACAATGTTTTTTTTTTTTTTTTCAAAATTGTTTTACTTAATCTGTTGGTAACAATATTCAAAACTACAGCTGATAATATATATTGTACTTTTAACCTGCAATATTCTTGATCTACTTAGCAGTTTTAATAGTTATTTTGTGGATAGATTCCTTATACATGTTAATCCCTTAGAGGTTTGCATTTTATGTTTCATTTGCTTTATGGCACTGACTATGAACTGTGATATAATGGTTAAAAGAATGTGTGAAAGAATAAGTCCTTGGCATGCTTCCTATTTTAGAGTAATAATATCCACTTTCACCACAGGGTATAATGCTAACTATGGATTTTTTAGTATATACTCTATGTCAGGTAGAGAATTTTTTTTTTTTTTTTTTGTATGTGGTGCTGAGAATCAAACCCGGGCCGCACGCATGCCAGGCGAGCGCGCTACCGCTTGAGCCACATCCCCAGCCCCAATAATTTTTTTTTTTATGTTTCTAGTTGCAGAGGGATTTTAATCATAACTGGGTATAAGATATTGTCAAATGTATTTCTGCTTCTATTGTCATATGTTTAATTTTTGCTTTTTAGACTGTTAGCAGGATGAATTACATCATCTAATTTTAGAAGTTTAAATAAATCTTATGGTGTTGAGTTAAATATCAAGTTTATTAACACTATATCTTTTAAATAACAAATTAGATTTTTAAAAATTTTATTTGAGGGACTTATGCAGTTTTCTCATAATCTCTTCATCATTACTCATGATTCAGAGGTTTCCTCTTATAAAATGATTTGGAAAGAATTTCCTACCTTATGTGTTCTAAAATCGTTTGGGTAAAATTGGTACTAGTTCAACTTTAGCCATATTTTTTTCCTGTTTATTTTTGTCACAGTATGGAATGTGTTGGATTTTTATCAGCAAAATGAGGAATAATATGGGTATATCACAAACAATCAACTGTAGAGGGGATGTTTTAAGTAAGGCAAAAGTGACAGAGTATGACTGAATTTCACACAACTTCAGCTTAAAAGTGGCTTGATAGGAAAGTAATTTATGACAAATGATATGTGTGTGTATAAATGCTGACAACAAATTCTCCACATTTGTGAATTTTCCAAACAGTAACTGCTGAAAACAGTTGTTTCCTATTTCATTTTCCTTCCTTCTTCTCCAACAGCATTGCTATTACACTCCTTGATATATTCCTAGAGATCACTGATGAACACTAGCAGTATGATGGCATCATTTATCAAACAAGCACTAAGCTGTAATCTGTCTTCATCTTGAGATCATTCCATTGGGCAGATTTGGACTTCCTTTGCCCATAGTTTAGAAGAAGTATTCAAGAATTTTTTAAAATCCCCTTTTGTTATTAACTCTTTTGTCTTTTTGGTGTTCAACAGCATGGGCTCTGCCTAGACCCACAATTTTTACTGATTTGAGTAAAATAATTGCTAGTATTAGATAGAGATAATATTTGGGGATGTGACAAGAAGTAAAGTTTTACATTTGTAGAGAGAGCTGGTGTTCTATTGAGGTTTTGGAAATATGCTAAGGGCAGTTGCTTTAGGTGAGCAACCCAGGCAGAATGCTGTAGGAGGCATCTGACCACTATTCCACCAGTGTGCATGCTGCAACAATGAGGCTTCTACCCAAATTACAAAAACTTTCTACCATTTCTGGGGAGGCTGAAGTGTTCCAACTGTGATTCCTGGATTAGGAGAAAGGGATAACTGGAGGTCCAAGACTTAACTGTTCACTGCTTTTGATCATATCAGTAGTGGGGTTAAAATTTTCCCTTTCATGGGGCTTGAAAGCCCCACAATTAAAGAATCAAGACAATTCCTTAGATTCTAATGCCTGGTCTCCACCAGACTGCTGTACACTGTCAGAGTCAGAGGAGCACTGCAAAACTTCTATCATTCTCTACGATTTTTCCCTGGTATTCTTTAGCTTAGTTGGCTTTGTTTGTGGGTTACTGGGTCACTCATTTTCTTGAGCTTTATATACTCAAACTTTAGTTCTGATACTGGAATGAACTTTTATATCATTCTCAGAAAAACAAAGAAAGATGATGTATGTTTATTTAAATGCTAAATTTCCCCTGCCCCCATAATATAAAATATTGAGGATTTGTGTTAAAATACATAGCATCATAACACAGAGGAAGAAACTACCATGGAATGTTCAAAATAACTAATTATCTCTTATAATCAAAAATGTTACAGTAACATCAGAGGGGACCTTATGTATACATCACACGAAACCCTGAGATAGTCATTGCCATTTTTTAAGAGAAAGTGTTTTAAACATAACAGCTTTTTTCTACAAAAACCATTTATGATACCTAGCAGTCTAGAGTAACCATTAAGTTTTATACTGTTGAGTATGATTTTATTACATTTTGAATGAGTATTTGGCCAGAACATAGAACCCAATATTCTCTTCAAATGGCCATTTTTGCTGGGGAAGTTAGTTATCAACTTCTTTAAGGTGAGTTACCACTTCATATTCCTTTTGCACACCCTAATGCTTGATAGAAACTGAAATGCCAACATTATTATAAAATCACCTCATAGAAGCCTCAGCTGTACAGTCAGCCATTCACTTAATTATAGGTATCTCAGTAATAGACTCTTCTATGTTTCCTAAATAAAACCTTAAGCATGTAGTAGTGTAGGCAGCTTTTGCTCTTACAGTGCAAGGGTTTTCTGTGACCCTATAGATAAACAGTGGGCCTACCTACACCAGAAATGTGATAACATTGCCTAAAATTAGCATAGAGCACTAAGTCATTCCACCTTTAGTACCAAGTGCCTATGCATTGAGAAACACAATATAATTATGAAAACATCTAAGTCATTGATATTGTTATCCTATTTCAACCTATGCTTGCCACAAAAATATATAAAAAAAAACAGGCAATAGAAATCAAGGCATGAGCATACACAGCAACTCTGAATAAGTAATACAGAATGGGAAAATGTGTAAGTTAAGCTGGTACACTAAAAAGTCAACCACTATTGACTTAAAAAGTAGTTGATTTTTTTCTATAAGAAAGTGTTGCAATATACAAAGTAGTAGGACATAAGAGAAACATTTTTTTTATTATTTAAAGAAAAAACATTTGGGAGGGGTACCAGGGGTTTAACTCAGGGGCACTCAGCCACCAAGCCACACACGCAACCCTATTTTGTGTTTATTTGGAGACAGGGTCTTACTGAGTTGCTTATGGCCTTGCTAAGTTGCTGAGGCTGGCTTTGAACTTTAAAACCTCTTGTGTCAGCCTCCCGAGCCACTGGGATTACAGGCATGTGCCACCATGCCTGGTGAAAGAAAATATTTTTAAAGTTTTTTTATGCATATGTAAAAATAAATTACTCACAGGATGTATATATTTGTATGAATCTAGAAGAGATTTTATCATATCCTTAAAAGAACTTTGTTCAGTGAACCACCTTTTTTTAAAAAAAAAATGCTTTGCTAGTTGTCATGAAAGGAGGATACATATGCTTATTTCTATCATGATTACATCTCAGTAAATGACAATTTCCCTAAGTTTTTCTGAGTGTAAACTTTTAAATATATTTATAGGAACTCTTTATAAGAAAATTGGTGTATCAAGACTAGAAACCATTTATTTATTTTTCATAATGCATGTTAAAAATTCTATGATTTAACAATTTTTATCCTTACTCATGTTTACCTGATGTACCAGGATATTAGACATATATTTAATGAGACAATGTGATATAACACATGCAAATAATTTTTATACATTTTGCACTGATTACATTTGCATAACTAATTTATGTCTTATGACCATCCTTAAACTTATGCATCATTATCCAGATTTAATGCTGAGAATACTGGCACATTTATAAATAACCTTCAGAAAGGAGACAATCTACTTTCAAGGAAAGTCTCTGAATCCCAGGCCATCTAATGCCTGGGAACAACAAGTGAGGAATAGAGTAAGGAATAGAAAGAGATATCTTGTAGGTTTCCACAAACATGTGGCCCTCATTGAAGTGATTTTATGTTTAGGACAATAGAATTACTTTACATAAGCTTAATTATTGGTGGTTTGGTACATACTTAAATTCCATCAATTACCACTTCTCTTTTTAACCTTTATTCCAAGGGCTATCAGGAACATTGGAAAGATTACACATAACCAAGACCAAACATAGGACATTTTGCCTGGTCATTAAATCTAAATCACTAAATAGTATATAACAGAAAAAGTCTACTATATTATCTGAGCAATATGTGAGCCCATGCTTTCCCACCCCACTACCCAAATTTGACTGTTTGGTTTTGTTTCTCTTTGCCAATATTTAAAGTGGATTGGGAAATTTCTAATCCAAACTCATGTCCTAATGTTACTCAGCCCATCTCTAGACTTGTCTAGATTTCTCTAGATTCCTGTGTTGGCTTGTTCTCCCTACACCCTGATCCATTTCATACTACCCACAGTATGTTTTACTGAGCCCCCAGAGACCTCACTTTTGTAGGCTGGGGTGTATTCACTCTTACTTTGGCACAGTAGTGATGATGAGGCAGAAAGTGAACTGCTCCTTCATCTCCTTTACAGAATGACTTGAAGACTCAATATGTTTTTAAAACAGAAGGAAAAGTTGACCTAAGCATAGTTAATTCAAAATGCAATAAATGACTTAATTAAAGATGATACTATTTCCACATCTCATTCTTGGGCACAAGATGTACTTTTACTGTTTATAGCCTAATTCTACTGAGAACTGAATAGGTTTACTTGGTTTAGGAAGTTTAGGATATCTACATATATGGATGCATGGATGCCCAGAATACATGGCATCACTGACTGCTAAACACATAGTGAAGTATTTGGCACTCTGAAAAAGAAAAGCCCACTGCATTACTCACATTTTCTCATCCCTAGGGGTATTTAAATTAATTAAGAATTACAATTTACTACTCAGTTTTTAAGTTTCCCAAACTCAAAAGCATGTGTACATACGTCCTAATGCTTTTCATCATGACTTCTCTGGAACTAAGTTGATATTTAATTATAGAATGGGTCTAAAAGTTTCTATGTTAACTTGTGCTATTTCCTTTTGCACAGAATCATCAGCATTACTTGGAAGATGTTTAGAAGGTTTTTTTTTTTCCAATATTGGGATTAAATCCAGGGCCATAATACACTCTAGGCAAGCGTTTGCCACTGAGCTATATCACTATCCCTTTGTATTTTATTTTGAAATAGAATCTTGCTAAGTTGCTCTGTCTGGGCTTCTGTCTTGTGATTTTCCTTCCTCAGCCTCCAGGTAACTAGACTTATAGATATAACACCTTGACAAGCTTGTTTATTTTGTCTAGAGTATTTTGTTACTATATTAATTAAATTATATTTGAGATTTCTTAATGTACTAGCTAACAAAATAAATAATTGAATCCAAAGTATTTCTTACTGTTAAAAGTGAAACTTGATATCCAGTATCTTTAAATTGAAATATTTTTGTAGGACTATACTATTTTAGTTTAATATTAAAACACGTTGGTTTTATTACATAAAGTTTATAGAAAGATATATTTCCTAAACTTTCATGAATACAAAATGAAACAAAATGAATCTCAAACTAAAGATCTCTTTCATTTCCTAATTTTCACATTACCATGAGATTTACTAATTAAAATTTTATTTTTGAAAACTCCAAAAGAGATCATTCTATTGCTTCAAATCCAGTTTTGCCATTTGTCTAATATACAGACATCATAGCATGAAATTGAATGTTATTATATAGTGACATTATTTAATTTTATTACATTTATGACTTGAGACAACTTGAAGACAGCTGACTGGGGCATCTCCCTGGTGCCACATGAAGGTCTCATATCTCCTGAGTCTGACCCTGACAACCCTTAGGGATATCAAATATTGACCACTATCTATCTCTGTTTCTTATTGACTTGCCCTGATAGTGGATGACACTCTCATCCAATAAATCCTGGATCCTGAAATGAAATCTCAATCTTATCTGAGGTCCTTAGGAAAGAAGAGACTCATTAATCCCCAGAGTGTGTGCCAAACAACCCCTCCCTCTTCGAAATGCTTTACCCCAATTTTGTCCATATCGTCTGTCTCTTAAACAGGGACCCCATTATGAGAGATTCTCAACATAGAGCTCACATAGCTTTAAAATTAGACTACTTTCTCTAGACTTTCACCAGGCACATTTTCTTCTGTACTTCTCTCATCTGGCAGGAAAAAGACCAAAAAACCTGTTTTGCTTATTTAGAGTAAAACTACTCATC
Organism: Spermophilus citellus; assembly: GCF_964194105.1. Classification (NCBI taxonomy): domain Eukaryota; kingdom Metazoa; phylum Chordata; class Mammalia; order Rodentia; family Sciuridae; genus Spermophilus; species Spermophilus citellus. Next base: position 59,450,278 of record NC_138188.1, on the reverse strand, counting down.
TTTCCTACTGCAGGAATCCAAATTATTTATTTTCTCTAGTGGAGATATTACCCAGAGCAGTAGCAGGCCTGCCTCCCACTTCAAAGTGAGGAGCATAATATGAAATTAGGGTCCTGTGAGTATGAAGGCCCAAAAGGACAAAGGGAACATGTAAGAAATTTTAAGAGCACAACTAGCTGGCAAATGTCTTCCCTTAAGTTCAAATAGTTAATCACAGTTGAGAATAATTTTCCGCATCCAAACATGGACTGATTACCAACTAAGAAAAAATTTTAAAATGTTTAAAATGTGTTTGGAGCTGTGTATAAATTAAGGCTTTGTTTGAGCCATTATAAGGTAGGGAGGCTACATTTCTGGGAACTCCTGGGTGAAATTTCCCAGTTTGAGAAACTCCAGATTATGCTGGCTCACTGCCTTAGCTCACAGACCTAGGTTCAAATGTACCTGTCCAGAGATGCATGTAAAGTACCAAACCTGTTTTCTCCATTCTTATCCTGTTTTCCTGAAGAAACTTCTCACTGAATTTCTTTGATGTGTTTCACTAGAAATAAAAGCATTCACAGGCTTGTCTCTCTATTAGGATCAGACCCATCAGGTCTCTTCTACTGGTCAAGCCCTCACTTTGAATATATGTATCTCGTCTCTTGTGTTTATTTTCTAATATGACTTTTCTAGCATTCATTTTCAGCTGTCCTACATCCACTTGTCAGATATCTTGGTTTTTAAAGTTTAAAATGAGTAAATTAGATTTAACATCAACATCAATGGGACTAATCATAAGTATGTTTGTTAGAGAAGACATGATTAATTTACAAAGTTAAAGTGTGAGAAAACGCAACTGCTAAATATAAAATCAAATACTCTTGACTTCTTAAATTTTTATAAACTAATATATTTAAACATTAAATGTGTTTTTGTAAATTGCAAATGAACAGTTTCTGGGTCTTCACTAAAGCAAACTTACTAAGAGTTCAAGATTCTGTCAGGTGTAATTTATATGTAAAGAGTATAAGAGCTTTCAGTTGGGTTTCAACATAAAAGTATTTCACCTTATTAAATGGTGTAATTTGTCTAAATATAGACATTTTATAAGGGTTATTTCAGAATGCAAGTTTTAAAAAGATCAACAGCTGAGAAATAAATATATTTTTTTAGGTATGAAAATGTATTTTCCTTACAAAGTATAACTTACATGCAAGATGGAATTCTAGCTTTCAGCACTAAAACTGACCTAAATTAAATAAAGGGGTAAATAACTGTAAAGTTATAGACATTAAAGGAAAAAATCCAGTACTCTTACTTTGAAACTGGCTTGCATGTTTAAGACTAATATGTGGCAACTAAAGTTAAGGAATAAAAGGGCCCCAAAAAGAAAATAGCCAATATTTGGCCCTTTCCCTCTGAGTCAGCTTGAACTCAAGAGAATAAGGGGACTTCTCTAAGGGCTTGGATACTTTGGGCCATATCACCTCTTGATCAGGGAGATTTATGAGACCCTGGAGAACAAAAAGTTAATCAGTGCACATGCTGCAAAGGAGGAGGCTCATTGGAGAAGGAGACATCCCTTATGCTTTTGCATAATCAAAGAGACTCTGACCCATCTTAGATGATGGCACTAAAAGAACTAAAAGGCTGCTCACAAGATCCCAAGATTGACTCCCTGAGGGAACTCAGCTGACTCTTAACAATAGACAGAAACAAGGTCAATTGACAAAGTTGGTGTTAAAAACTCAGCCAAAACAGTTATAACCAATGTACAGCCATACTTGGGCATTTAAAAGAAAAGACAACAGTTTTATTTTTTCCTAATGGAATTTAAGTTATACACTTCTATTATCACAACAAAGAGTAAGACTAGAAGCTAAAAAGATGTATTCTTAGACAGGAGTACCTGATAACCATCAAGAGACTGTCAGAATGAAAAGGTTTTTTTTTTTTTTCCTTTACTTAAAGACTACTAATCTTCCTAAACTCCTACATAGACAGACTTGATCTGTTCACTAGTATGATTATCTAGCCCTATGTGACAGAAATAAAGGGTTCTTTACTAAACACAGAGGTTGTGCCAATAGAAAAAATATTTTACAAAAATCGGATGATGTTAGACAGCTTAACTATATCCTATGGGCATGTATGACATAAAAAACTAAGTATTGAGTTTACATTCCTAATAATTCTAGCAATGTAACTAATATCCTTTACAGTTGTATATTTCCAAATGGAAGCCATGTCCTCACTGGCTCTGCCATGGGAAAAACTTCCTAGCTCTTACACCTCCTAGTGGTTTCTATCATCATCATGATATTCATTGACATATTCCATGCTACAGTATTTATTTTGTATTAATCTCATTCCAATATTCATGCCATTTTGTTTTTCTCATAGAAGCACCCACCTCTCAGTTGACTTTATTTACAACATGTTCTTTCTAAACCAGACTTTTACCATGAGTCCCTAGAATGACCTAAACATTCCTAAAAGGGGAACCCAAACTGCTTGCCCCATGTCAACCCTCTTAAAAGCCAGATTGGGCATAATCCATTCCCCCTTACAGCAATAAGGATTCCCTTAATCCTTAAGGGGGGTGGAATTGAGATGGGGCCAAATGACAATCAGTGTAGATAATGAATGATTTGGTCAGGAATATGGGGGCTGATTTAAAAGGAAATAAAATGCTAATAACTCCAGAGCCCTCCTTCAACTTGTTGCCAAGGTTATCTGCATCCAGGGAATGATTCCTCCCAGCAAGAAGATGTGAATGAATACCCCCTGGCAGCCCTCTTTCTTGCCTTCCTGGATAAATATGGAAAATAGGGAGACATACTCTCTGGACCTCTTCCCACCTTTGGCCCCAAAGGCAGGATGGAAGGAGATGTACAATGAAAGGAAGTGACTCACGGAGAAAGAGATTCAACCAAGAGATTTATATGAAGAGGAAATAAAGGAGAGGCAGAGAGAGGAGAGCAGAGAGCCTGAGCTTGTAAGCTTTGGCATAAGAAGGGTTGTGTAGGTGACTTGGTGGGTGCTGATTGGCAGGGTGACTCCAGAACAGCGAGCAGACACTGTATCCACCTGGGATTGATCGAGAAAACCTTTGAATTTGTTGCTCTTCAGCTTGGTGCCCTTCATGGAGGAGGGGGAGGAATAAGGGATTCTGTGATGTTCTCGGGAGTCCAAAACTTACCTTCAGCTGGGAGTCTCCCACACACTAACATACAAGAGAAGGAAGGAAACCTGAAATCTATCAAAGGTGTAGGACACCCCTACCTGCTTAGGTACAAGCCCCAGCCCCTTGCTCTATGGAGGAGTCTTTCTCTCTCTATTCTATCCTTCAAATAAAAGTTTTGACTCTTGCTTTGGCATTTCTTGGGTGTTTATTCTTCAACACCAGGGGAATGGGACCTGATCTTGATTTCTAGACTTGTTTCAGCATAACTAAGTGGCAAAATACTCCCTAGCATGTACAAGGCCCTAGGTTTAATAGTTCAAGGGGAAAAAAAGGAGGAGGAGGAAAAAGAGGAAGAGGAAGAGGAAAAAGAAGAGGAGGAAGAGGGAGAGGAGGAGGAGGAGAGGAGGAAGAAGAAGAAAGTAAAAGTTTCCTGGTCAACTCTACACAGTGGCATGTACCTACAGTCCCAGTTTCTCAGGAAGTTTTCAGGAAGATACTTGAAACCAGGGTTTCAGAGTTAACCTGGAGAACATTGTATCTAAACAGCTCACTATCTAAAAAAATTTTCTCATCAACACAAAATTATTGCTATATTTTCTTGTTTTCATAGGTAAGAGAAATGTGTTTTTTTCATGATTCTAAAATTAAGAGGTTAAAGTCAGTGTAATGAGAATTATAATGTCTTATAGAGTGATTGATAATGATTGATAAGAACATTATGAGAGCTAGGGATGTGGCTCAAGCGGTAGCACGCTAGCCTGGCATGTGTGCGGCCCGGGTTCGATCCTCAGCACCACATACCAACAAAGATGTTGTGTCTGCCGAGAACTAAAAAATAAATATTAAAAATTCTCTCTCTCTCTCTCTACTCTCTTTAAAAAAAAGAACATTATGAATATATTGCTATATATATATATATGTATACATTGTGTGTGTGTGTGTGTGTGTGTGTGTGTGTGCGCTTGAGAAATTGAACCCAGAGATGTTTATTTTTTGAAACAGGGTCTCATTCAATTGCTGAGGCCAGCCTCAAACTTGCCGTACTCCTGCTTCAGCCTCCCTGTCACTGGGGCTACATTTTGTGCCACCATGTCCAGGGCAATAAGATTATGTTTTAAACGCCAAATTTTAAAGCTTTTGATATTTTCATTTGTCATAATTTGGTATATCTGTATTAATGCATATTTAAAATACCTGCAAACTGAAATATGTTAAAATTAGTTAAATTTTAAAAGGTATATGTACAGTGGGAGAAAAAAAATAGTGTCTGGAAGAGGATTGATCCTTGAATAACAATCCAATTTTCAACAATATACAGTAAGAAGTTCTTGTTTGGTGGATGTGGTGGCACACACCTGTATTTCCAGTGACATGAGGATGTCAAGTTTGAAGTCAGTTTCAGCAACTGAGTGAGATCCAATCTCAAAATAAAAAAATAAAAAGGGCTATATGTACTTCAGTGGTAAGTTCCCCTAGGTTCAATCCCCAGTACCAAAAAAAGAAAAAAGAAAAAAGCTAATATTTGCTTTTTCCCTATTTTACCCCATGGTACAGAGTTATTAATTATTTCATGTATCCTATTTAATGGCGCCTATGCTTTTTTTGTGTGATTATTTTGGAGATGTTATGATCATAGACAATTATAAGCATGTTAATAGAAAAATAGGAGATTTTATTTCGAAAGAAACTGAAAATGCTGAATGTTCTGCAGTCTTGGGCTATGTGGCATAGAGGACTTCCAACCTGATTAATCACAAAATGGATATTGTTAGCAGTTCTTATCATCAGGTGCCTGGATTCTTATCTGATGATAACTTTTTGATGTTCCAATACAATATGGAATAAACTATGTACTTCCACAGCCTTTACTTCCTTCTGTGTGTACATGCCAAAAGGCATTCAACCCAAGAAAACTTTCCCACCACATGAGAACAAAGGGAGGTGGGTGAGGGAGGTGTAGAGGGGCTTAAGCAGTGAGGGCAAGATGGTGAGTCAGGAGGTTGGGGGCAGAGAGAGAACAAAGGAGCATGGAGAGGTTCTTTGGATGAGGTCAACTTCCTGCATTGAAAGAAAGCAGAGACCCAATCAGAGAGACACTTTTGTGTTCCTGCTCCTAAGTGGGTGATCCAACAGAAAACAAAAACAGATATGTGGACAAAGGGACCCTAAATGACAATACTATTCAGCAATTAGATATTTTATGTAAGTGCGAGGGTAAATGGAGTGAAGTCTCTTATGTACAATCATGCTTTTATCTGGGAGATTATTCTGAATGAGCAAAAAATTGCAAGGTTGACACTCAGAGCCTAGTGGCAATCTGCTGCTTTAAACTAGACACAAAATCCAGATCAGAAATTCTTAATTACAGAGATGATAAAGGGACATTTACCGTTAAACAGGAAGTTATATCAGATCCAACTGAAGGGAAAATAGGTCCCTAAGACTGCTTCCCCATTATATCCCCACTTAAAAGGATTGGACACCAGTCTTCCTTATCATGGGACAAACTTCACCTATGATCCCGGAGTTGCTAGGACTCTCAGGGCAATGCCAGAGAAGGATTCAAAACCAAAATAGTTAACATTAAATTTTCATTAACTGAATTGAAGATATAAAGACTAAAAACACAGAACAATATCTTCTAACCTCCCAGTAGTTACCAAATTTTTATGACTTAGAATGGAAGGATGTTATGTTGCATTTGAGTCAAACCTTAACTTCTTAACTTCTTTGGAGTCTTCGAGAAGGCTATTGAAAGAGGACAGAACTACTATACAGCAAGGGGATGCAAAGTAACCATGGTTGGCAAAAGTCGAAACATCCCCAAGGGGAGTCAGGTAGATCCCCTCACTGAACCAAACTGGGATGCTGATAGACATAAAGATGAATGGGACAGACATTGACATCACTTTGTACACTGTTGTTAAAAGGAATGGCGGGGGCCCAGGTTAAGATTTTCAATTATGCCCATCTGGCCTCTGTCATTTAATTGGAAAGGCAGCTACAAGCAATCTTTCTACAGAGGTTCTGGAAGGCCATTACCAAACAAACTGGTATGGAACCAGAGTCACAGATGAAAAAACTAATTTTTTAAAAATAATTTTTTAGTTGTCAATGGGTATTTTATTTATTTATATGTGGTATTGAGGATTGAACCTAGGGCCTCTGATACATGCCAGGCAAGTACTCTACCACTGAGCCACAACTCCAGCCCATGAGGGAACTCATTTTTAAAAATAAATTCATGACCCAATCTGATTCAGATATATAGAAGAAGCTCCAAACACTGGCTGTGGAACTGGAAAAAAGCTATGGACCAATTAGTCCAGGCTACTACGGCAGTCTTTTATAATCAGGACATAAAGAAGGAGACATGGAGAACTGATAGCAGCCATGAGAGCAGGTGCTCAGGGGTACCTCTCCACCTCCTGTTTCTATTGTGGGAAAGAAGGCCATTGCTAAAAGTATTGTCCCCAGACACATTGACCACATATTGGATTGCCTCCCTGAATTTGTTCTCCGTGTCAGGGAACAACTGGAAGGACAGATGTCCTCAGAACCTGAGGGGATTGGGACTTTCACCTACCAGTTACCAATGATGGGTCCCACGGGCTTTCTTTATGGTTCCCATGACTTATGTCCAACTTGAGGAGCTCAGGGTACACTTGCTCATGGACAGGCACCAGATAAACTTCCTTCTCAACATGTAACAGAGTCCTGTCCTTCTCTCCTTGACCTAGGTCCCAAGATAAAGTAACCAGATAGGGCTTATATTGCCAGCCGCTTGAGTGATAGTTTACTAGACCTCTTGCTTGTTCTTTGGGTGATTTCCAACTCTTTCACTCCTTTCTCATTATGCCAGAGACACCAACTTGTATCTTAGTAAGAGACCTATTATCTCAATTAAAGGTAAATTTGTTGTTGACTCTGGGGAATATAGCTGGCTACACTTAATAGAGGAAGAAGTATACCCTACAGGTTGGTCACAGTGAGAAGGACCATGGACTGCAACCCCTGTTGAAATTTACCTTAAGGGTTCTTCCTACTTTCCTCACCCAAACAGTATCCCTTAAAATCTGAAGCTAAGAAAGGACTAATATCTAGTTTGAAACAACTGGGACTTTTGGTAGAGTTCTCTAACCATTATAATAATTCTCTAAGGGCCCTAATAAACGGAGATTAGATTAGGACATTCATAAAATCAAAGAAGCAGTAGTCCCTTAAGATTCAGTTGTCTTAAACACATATACTTTCCTTACCCAAATTCATTTGCCTTTGAGGATCCTACTTTAAGGCAGGTCAAGTTACCAGGACAGTCCTTCCCCACGGATTTAGAGACAGTCCCTATCTGTTTGGACAAGCACTGGCATAAGACCTCATGGACTGGTCATACCCTGGTAGGGTATTACTTTATTATATAGATTACCTTCTTTTGTGTGGACCTTCAGAGAAAAACAATTCTTCTCAATTTTCTGGTCACTAGGTCTCCCAAGAGAAGGCTCAGTTGGAAAGTGAAACTCAAAAGCTTGACCCAGAAAGAATTTAACCCATACTCTTACATACAGTAAAACAACTCAGAGCCTTTCTGGAAACACCTGGATATTGTAGAATTTGGATCCTTGGATATGCTGAAAAGGCAAGACACCTCTATGAGTGCCTTAAGAAAACACGGGGACATTCAAAGGCAGTTGTTGATTGACCCCAGAGGCAAGGAAAGCCTTAAATGCATTAAAACAGCTCTTTACTTCAGGACCCTGCTCCAGGCCTGTCCACTCAGTCAACTTTTCAATTATCTGTTAGAGAAAGGAGTGGAATGGCACTGGGAATGATTACTCAATCATTCAAGGGTACACCCCAGCCAGTGGGATACATAAGTAAAAACATTAGATAAGGTGGCTAAGAGGTGGCCTGGATGTCTTAGAGCTGTGGTTGCAATGAGACTATGGTCCCTGAGGCAAATGATCTTACTCTGAGAGGGCCCCTAACTGTACTAACCTCCCATGACATAGGAGGAACCTGAAACTCTAAACGTAGTTTCTGGTTAACCTACAGCCACATATGCAAATATCAGACCCTGTTGATATGTGGACCTGCAGTCTCTCCATCAACTCTACCATTTGGGAAGAGATAATACTGTTACCCTAATATATATATATATATATATATATATATATATATATAATTTTTATTTTTTTTTCAGGAATTAGACTTGAAAGACACAGTCCTACAGATTATCCAAAGCTGTAAAGTCTGCCTTCCCTTGGAACTCCAGCAGCTCTGGTATTTATTCTTTTGAATTCTTACATTATTGATTTCCTTATTTACTTTGTATCCTCTTGTCTATAGACAACACAACTTCACATGATGTTACAAATAGAGCCCCAGTGAATAGCCTTCCAGACTTCTAACAGGAACCCATTGATACAACCATTGATGTATATCATGAGTATTGGCCTCTGGACAATTTTGCTGCTTCTCACTTTCTCTAACCTTCCTCAAAAGGATATCCCAGTTACCCCATTGATGACTTTTGTTAGCCTTAAGTACATAGAATGGTCATTGCTCAAGCTCCCAACAGTTGTCAGGGTATCCTCTGGGAGGGGGATTGAGAGTGATATAGAGGGCTTAGGCATCAAGGGCAATATAATGAGTGAGAAAGCTGGGGACAGGGCCATAAAAAAGGGCAGGGTGGGAGGTCTTCAAATGAGGTCAAGGGGAAGGAAAAGGGGGGGGATGATGAACTGAAATCAAATTCCATGAATGTATGAGTTTGTCACGTTGAACCCCAATACTATGTATAACTACAAAGCTCTAATAAAATAAAACACCATTTGCATAATTTGGAAGATGTTTTTCAGAAAGCTTGTACAATTCTAATATTACAAATAAATATTAGGACAAAATATTTTTTTTCCAATTTTATATCACCTAATGAAATTTGATTATATATATATATATATATATGTATATATATATGAGTCACTTTGTTGTTTTGTGAGATGCCTGATTATATTTTTTGCTTGCTCATATTTCAGTGTGGATGTGTTGGGATTTACTTTATTTTTTAATTATGGTAAATATACCATAATTACAGATTATCCAAAGCTGTAAAATCTGCCTCATGATTTTTACTTTCCCTTTAACATAAAATCAACCATTTTTAAGGGTCTGGATCTGCAGTATAAAAAGTATCTTCATATTGTTATTCAACTATCACCACCATCCATAACCAGAAATTTTTCATTATCCTGATTAGAAACTTGTACCCACTCAACAATGCCTCCTTACCATCTACTCACTGATCAACTTCCTGTCTCTATCAATGTGACTATTATGGATATCTCATAAAATTGGATAGACCATACAATCTATTATTTTGGGTCTGCTGTATTTTATTAAGCATAATACTTTCAAGGTTTATACATATCAAAGCATATGTTAGAATTCATTTCTTTTTAAGACTGAAAAATAGTTTATTCTATATATATGAACAGAATGAATAATATTCCATTATATGGCACATTTTGTTTATCCATTCATCTGCCAGTAATCATTTCACTTGCTTCTAACTTTTGGCTACTATAAATAATGCTTTTATGAATGTTGATGGACAAATATCTGTTCAGGTTCTTTTAATTCTTTTAGATATATCTGAAGGAGTAGAATTGCTGGATCATCTGGTAATTGTCTGCTTAATGCTTTGAGAATTTGCCATAGTGTTTTCCGCAGTATCTGTACCATTTTAAATTCCCATCAACTATGCATGAGTGATCCAATTTCTACCCATACTTGGTAACAATTTTATTTCCTGGTGTTGTTTTATACTAACCATCCTCATGTGTGTGAAGTGGTAGCTCATTATATTTTTGATGTTTTGGGTTTTTGTTTTTTTATTTGCAGGATCACTTTTCTTTAAGAATGAAATTATGTCATTTGCCAGGAAATAAATGGTAATGAAGAATATCATAGTAAGTGAAAAAAGCCAAACTCAGAAACTCAAAGATCAAATGCTTTTTCTCAAATGCAGAAGCTAGAGTAAAATAAAGAGGGTAGGGAAGGATAGGATAACATAAAAAAAACAATCAAATGTAAATTAATAGATATTATTTTCAGTATTTATTGCACACCTGTTCTGTTGTTTTCATGAAGTGTGTGAAATTTTGAATGTAAAATGTTTTATGTAATAAAATATACTAATCATTTTATGAGCATCATAAGTTCACTTGTATTTTCCTCTCCTTGAAGTTGACATTAGGCATATTGTTTTTTTCTTTCAAACCTTTAATCTATCTGAAATTAATGTTGAGTAAGATGAGATAACAGTCCATGTGTCTTCCCCATAGTTATAACCAATGCTTCCAACATCACCTATCAAGTAAGGTTTAATTACCCTGATTCATGACCACAGTTTCCAATGGACACTGAGTTCTTCATAAATGGTAAGGTCTGAGTACAGAGTGGACCCTGTGAGGTGCTTCCCAGATTTCCAACCAGGACTGAAGAATTTACCTGCTTAGCTGCTGCTGGAGTGTGGGTGAGAGATTTGGAGACTGCCTCTCCGTGTTCCAGGGATAGATTGCTTCCAATGAGTGGATACTACAGAGCATAAAGGTCCAGCCACTTTTTTTTTTTTTCAAAGAAGAACAATTATCAAGAGCCATATGACTTTTGGGTTTGCTGAGCTTTTGTTGGGCCCCTACCTCAGGTGACTCCCCTCCATTCAGTCTTACATCTTCCCCTTTCTTCACTTCTCTTCTATGAGTGATTATTCCCAAATCATTCCCTGTAAACTTCCTAAATGTTGATCTCTTTATGGATGTTTTGTTTCATTAATGTATTGATTTTAGCACCATATATTTTGATTTCTTTGTAATTTTCAGGTATAAGTTTTTGCATTTTTAGATGTTATCACCTGAATCCATTAGAGCTATGAAATTGTATACTAAAAAAACAGCATACAAGGAGTAGCAGTGTAGGTCAATAGTAAAGCACTCTCCTAGCACGCCTGAGGCAAGGTCCTGGGGTGGATACCCAGTACCACATTAAACACACACAAGTACACATAGAATAACATAAAAATATTCACTAATAAACTCACTTAAGCACTCCACTAAAACATCTTCTTTCATTTAAACCTGGCATCTTGAGCCAGACATGGTGGCTAGGCCTGTAATCCCAGCTAATAATTAGTGGTTAAAGCAAGACGATCAGAAATTTGAGGCCAGACTGTGCAGCATAGTGAAACTCCATTTAAAAAAAAAAGAAAAAAAAAAAAAAAAACAAAGCAAGGTGCTGAAGTTGTAGCTCAGTGGGAGAGCAATGCTTGGAATGTGTGAGGCACTGGGTTACTAGGTTATGATACACAACACCACATAAAAATAATTTAATAAAGTAAATATGATAAAGAAATTGTGTCCATCTACCACTAAAAACATAAAAATAAAAATAGCAAAAATGAGATAAGCCAATCCCATAAAACAAAGGCTAAATAAATGTTTTTTCTGATATGCAGCTAATAAGGGAGAGGGGATTCATTGGATTAGAAAAATGGGAATGAAGGAAAGGGAAGGGTGATGGGAATAAGAAAGACAGTAGAATGAATCAGATATAACTTTTCTATGTTCATATATGAACACACCACCAATAAAAACTCCACATCCTATATGACCCACAAGAATGAGAAGTTATACTCCATGTATATACAATATGTCAAAATATACTCTACTTCCAAATATATGTTTTAAAAACAAATAAAAATATTAAAAACCAAGAACCCAGCAAAAACCACACTAGCATCTTCCTTTCCCATCAATCTCAGCTGCAATGTAAAACATTTTTACAATGACAACTTATTAGAAAGTGAAATTAAAATTCTTGCAAGAGGCAGTATTTCATGATGACAACAGGACTGATTCTAGAATTCCACTTTTAATTTACTCAAAAAGCCAAAACCTAATAAGAATCTAGTCTCAAACAGCTAAAAATTGAAAAGGGGAAAAATATTTAAAAAATTAGTTGGCTCTTCTAAAGATGACTATGGGTTCACTACCAAACCTTTAAAGAATAGGGACCACTCCTTCTCAAAATCTACCAAGAAGTAGAAGAGGAAGGAACAATTCACAACTCATTTTACAATACTACTCTGATATCAAGCCAGACAAAGATATCACAGGAAAAAACTAAGACTCAGGTCCTTTATGAGTATAGATGCAAATGTCCTTTAAAAAATAGATAAAACCTAACAACCCAAAGTTAGCAGCATATTAAAAAGATTACATATCCTTGTCACTGAAATTTATCACAGAAATACAAGGATAATTCAACTCATAAAAAAGGAATGTAACTGCATGGTGGCCCACATCTATAATTCCAAAGACTGTAATGGCTCAACTGGTGGTAGAATTCAGAGGTAAAGCATCCCTGGGTTAAATCCCCAGTAGAGCCTATCTCACAGACAAAAAAAAAAAAAAAAAAAGGTACATAGGAGATATTCTGAGACATTATCACCAAACTGGGAACTAGGGAGATGGCCAAGAATGACTGCAACATCATGTAGGAACTCATATTTGTGGTCAAATGTTCCTGCAGTAAATGCAACAGACATTTTAGAACTAATCTCCTCAGATCATTACAAGAATTGGCAATATTGGTAATCACATCTGTGATTGGAGAAAAATATGCCCAATCTCACACCTGAGGCTGGGATGGAAGAGTTTGAAAATAGAAATAAGATATTACCACACAAAAGAGTAGAAAGTGGCTAAAAGTTCACACTAAAATCTGGGATACATTTTACTAAGCTAAGAATGGTTTCTTGCACATAACTACTATGTGTAGAAAGGTATTGTACCATAAAGTGCATTCTTATTACATACTAGGTCGTTAGTTCATAAATTGATTTTCCCCCTAGTTTCCTGAACACAGTATCTTCACTTCTAGGTCCTGGTCAGTCATGCTGATAATTAATAATCACTAAAGCCTGGAATATTGTTAATTGTGTCGTACACCACATTAATAGTGAAGGAAAAATCAACATGATCATTTGATGCAGAAAAAGCATTTGACAAAATCTAATACAATTAAAAAAGACACACACACAAAACAAAGATAAAAGGAAAATTCCTCAATCTTATGAAATGAATTTATGAAAACATCTAACATATTTACTAAAAGACACAGGCACAGAAATTAGGCAAGAAAAAAAATTAAAGAATCCACTTGAAAAAAAAAAAAGAAGAAAAACTATCTATTTGCAGATGGCAACATTTCACATACAGAAAACCCTAATCCAGTTGAGGCAATGAACTCCTGTAACACCTTGGGAAGCTATGTGGGAGGCTAAGACAGGAGGTCCACCAGTTGGAGGCCAACCTGCTCAATTTAGTGACACCATGTCTGAAAATAAAAAAGGGCTGGGGATGTGCCTAAGTGGTAGTGTCCTTACCTACAATGCATGAGGTCCTCAGTTTGTTTGATCCCAGTACCACAAACAATCTGTCTGTCTCTCTCTCTCTCTCTCACACACACACACACACACACACACACACACATACACACACACAGACAGACACACACAAACACACAATAATAAAGAATACACACACACAATCATTAGAACTAATAATAAAAGTTTCCTTTTGCTATGATTATTGCTGTTGCCACATTTTAAGGATGAAAAAATGCTAAGTGTCTTGCCCATGGTCAAAGAGCCAGACAACATTGGTTCCTGAGCTTGGGTCTTCAGAGAACAATGCTCTTACCTTCCAGGAGCCATTTGTCCCAGCCCCTCAGAGCTTCCCCCATACCCCAGGAAACATGCTTCTCTAAAACCTTGAACAGACAGACAGGACAACATATAAAGTGGCAAAAAGTATTTATAAGGATTAAGCAGTCATGGGGGTCATGGCACTTCCAATAGGGGAGTGAGTGAGGACTCAGGCCCAAAAGGCCTGCATGTGGAGATTATATCCTGGTATCATGTGCACATCCTGGCATCACCAGGTGGGATGGACCTTCCTGCTGCAGCACTGGGCTGATGGGAAGATAAACACAGAGTCAGTATATAAGGACTCTTCCTAAACTCCACCCCTCAGCTCACAGTCAAGTCCCTGGGACCCTGGGGGCAAGACAAAGGAGAAGACTGGCACCACAAGTCATTAAAAGGGTCCTTGGGGAGCACTATAAGTTACCCATTCCACTATACTCCAAATGGTTCACTCCAGATGTTTCACATGAGACTTCAAGCAACAATTTCCAATGAAAAACATAATCACCTTTAAATTATTCTACATTACTAGACTAATCTCAGTTGTCATTAATAGCTGAAGAAACTGAGACCCAGGACACAAGGCCAACCAACTAGTTAGCACTGCAGTCTTTTCTTTTTGTCTCTCCAGGGACACCTGGGTGTGCTCTGAAGCCCAGTGACTTGGATGCTATGCTTTCTATGCCCATTATCCTCTTTAAACTCCAATAGCTTCTGCTTCACAGCCAGCCCCACATCAGGAGCTTCCTCCATCACATGTGCAACCCACAGACACCCCTTTCCCAATGCACACTGACTACTCTTTACCTCCTAAGTAGCTGCAGCCTTGGGAGGGGTGGGTTGCCAACATGAGTTGAAAATCCAGAGGTTGAGAGTTGGGCCCCGGGAGGTCTGTGAGATGGTATGCTAGACAGTATCTTTGTGAACACAGGGCCTCCATTGGCTCCTACTCTTTCCACTTCTCCTTCTGGAGCCACACAGCGTCTGACATGTACCTAGGAAGTGATAGGCCAAATGAAAGGGGTCACTACTCACCTTGTCCAGGTCTCCCTGATGGCCCTCATCTCCTTAGCTTGGAAAGCGTAAATCCCAGGGCTTTCATCTAGGATCTGCATCCAGAATGCAGTTCTCCTCTACCTCATTTCTTGAGTCAAGAACCTAGAAAGGCACAAAGAAAAAAGTTCCCAGAAGCTCCCAAAGTGCCCTGGAGAAAGGAACAGTGAGTGTCAGGGCCTGGATGCTGGGGTAAGGGACAAGGGAACAAGATCCAGCTTCACCCCACCCTACCAGGCCCAGGTCCACGACTTGAGCCTCTGGTTTACCAATTCACTTGGGTTCCAGTGGTTCACAGAAGGTGATATAAGAGTTTCTGACACAGCCCTGGTCGAAGGGGCTGTCCTCCTAAGGGAATTGGCCCTGGAGGGAGATGGGGTTGGGAAGAGGAGCTCAGAACCAGAAAGATAGGGCAAAGCCATTTTCTAATGTCCCTCCCTAAGTTGGTCAGCTAAGCCAGGGCTCAACCCAGGCCTGGAGCAAGACTCCAGGATCAGGAAAGCCCAAGAGTGACCCAAGGTCTCCTACCTTCCCAGGCTCCTAGGAATGATCTCTCTTGTGATCAAGCCTTCCCCAGACTCTGCTGACACTGCACTCACCCCTCCTGCCTTCTCAGGGCTCTTCATCACCATATACCTCCCTGTGCAGCATCCTTGATCTGTCTCCAATGGACACTCATGCCCTCCAGCCATGTCCTTCTAGACACCTTGTAAGACCTTCCTTGTGATGCTTCACAACTTCTCCAAAGAGAGTGTTCCCACCCTAGTCCTACTTTACTTTCCCACCTTTCATTTTTTTTTTTCTAAAAGTATCCCTTCATTGAATTTCACTATCAGGGAGGGTAGTGGTATCATGGATGCTCCATCATATTTTCCCAGTAAAAAATCACATGGCCTAGGACAATCTGGGCTAAAGGCCTTCAGTACACAAAGCAGTGAAGGTCACACACAAAGGTCAAGTCCTTCCCTAGACACTTCCTGGCTTCTCCTCTTCCTTATTCCACTTTTCCCTCACTCTATCCATCAGCCCCACCCCACCTCCTCATTCAAGACCATGCTGGGTCTCACCCCAGCTTAAAGAGTTTTAACCAGCAAATATTCTGCACAAGAGTAAGTGGCCCAGCAGCAATTTTGTCCAACTCTTTCAAGACTCATGCATAGAGATTTTGATCTTCAACACTACTCTCTACTACGCAGAACTAAGACTCCACATTAGGAATGGGAATATCTGACCATGTCCAAAAAGCAGCATGAACCATTGTGCTCTATGAGGTTCTGCCTCCTTTAATGCATTCAGAGCACTTAAGAAACTTGTGTCCAGCCAGGTGCAGTAGTGCATGCCTGTAGTCCCAGTGACTTGGGAGGCTGAGGCAGGAGGATTGCAAGTTCAAAGCCAGCCTCAGCAACTTAGTGAGACCCTATCTCAAAACAAAATATTACAAAGATTGGGGATGCACCTTCAGGGTTAGAGCACCTCTGGGTTCAATCCCTAGTACCAGATTTTATAAAATTAACAGCAGACTATTAAAAAATTGCAGAAATTTTAAATAAGAATTTTTGATTATGTGTTTATAAAGTATAGAAAATGTTGATTGTACATAAGGTACAGAAAAATCTTTAAATGAATGATATAATATTTAAAAACTGAGCAGTAAATTCCAATTCATTCCTTTCCCCACAAGGAGATGTGAATAGAATCCAATATCTCTGAAGAACTCAGATCAGCTTTTCTCACTGGCTCTATTCCTGGGGTTCCCTCTCCAATTTGGTGTCTCAAACGCCCTCACAGTCCACAGGACCAAAATTAATTGGCATCTTCTTCTTGCCCCATCAGCCAAATTTCCTGCTGCTTCTCCTTCTTCCCCTTATGTGGGGGTGGGTGGTGGTGGGGATATCAGGCTTCTCTCTGTTTCTTTCTTTCCTTCTATCTCCTTTCTCTTCTATTTCCTTCTTTTGTTTGTTGTTTCACTCCTTTATTCAGATTCCCTTTCTGTGTGCTGGAGATTGAAGAACCCAGGGCCTTGCATATGCTAAGCACATGCTCTACCAGTCAGATACATCCCCAGCCAGAAATATTTTGAGGAGTAAAAAATGCTTTGGGCTGGGGTTGTGACTCAGTGGTAGAGCGCTCACATATGTGAGGCACTGGGTTTGATCCTCAGCACCATGTAAAATAAATAAAGATATTTCTAAAAAATTTTAAAAAATGCTTCAATCAAGCTAGGCATGGTGGTGTACACCTGAACTCACTGTGACTGAGGGGACTGATTCAGGAGGAAGGCAAGTTCAAGATCACCCTTAGCAACTTAGTGAAACCATTTCAAATTAAACACCACACACACACACACACACACACACACACACACACACACATATACACACACACACAAATAGAATTTCCTTGTGTTCAATACCTAGTAGCAAAAAAGTAAAGCCAGTCACTGCACTGAGGGTCGAGCATGACCAATGACAGTTGGTGGCGAGCTTATAAGTAAAACAAGGCCCTGAGCACCATAGGGAGTGGTTAGGATAGCACAGAGAGAGAGTATCCTGGGAACAGAGTAGGCAACCCAGCCCACAGCACCCAGGCACATGCAGAGGAAAAGCCCAGAGAGTTAAATGCTAAGACATGCAAGAGGGCTATTTCAGCTACTTCAACTTTCAGAGGCTGTGTACAGTCCAGAAAGAGAAGTCTGAACAGTGTCTGCTGGGTTTGCCCATTGAAGAAAGCAACATCATGGCAACAAGACTGAGTCTGGGTTGAGGCAGGCCACGAAGTGAAGGGTAGAGCTAGTGAGCATGGCCAAGGCTTTCATGAAATAAAGCACAGAGGATACAATAGGTGGAGTGGAGGGCTGATATATTAAGAGTGGGACTTGACTGGCTTTTAAGATGAGGGCAAATGTGTTATAAATGACTACAGGAAGGAATGGTAGTAATATATAACAGCAACACATAGGGCACTTTCTGGTGTCAATTATTGTTCTATACTTTCCTCTTTTAAAGATAGGAAATCTAAGTTACCTGGTGGCTAAGTATAATACACAAGGTCTAACTGCTAGTACATTGTAGACCTGCGATTTAGTGGTCTGGCTCCAGATCATTGCTACCAACCACCAAGCAAGTGACAGGAGTTGCAGTCAGGGGACGGAGTAGGGAGGGAATGAAAGTGGGAGCATGTAATCAGTGCCTGAAGTGGGTCCTGCAAGTAATGGACAAGAGCCCTGTCTGGTGAATCCCAGAGGGCAGACCACGTTTAGGTCCCTTGAGACTAGAGATCCTGGACTTGGAGGGCCTCATTCTGAGCACAGGAGGAAGGACCTGGGGCTGGAAGAAGCACAGGATGGAGGAAGGGAAAAGGCTGCCAGGCAAACTCAATGATGGAGTGAAGCTGGAAAGAGGAGAAGACAGGCAGACCACAGGGCTGAGGAATAAGGTCTAAGTATAGGAGTCATAGGTGGGAGGGGGACCATATATGGTGGGGAGGTGGTGACTAAAAGGATGGGAGGTAATGAGCAGAGAGGCTTCTCTGTTTGTTCAGCTGTCTCAGAGTCTGCAGTTTCCCCCCTTCCCCATTGATGCTGCCCACAGTCTTCCTTTAGTCCAATGATTGTCATACTAAAGGAATCCCTATCATTCCTATTCAACACTAAAAAGAAATAAATGCACACAGATTGGAAAGAAGGTATCAAAACTGTTTTTCACAGATGACATGCCTTTTCATGTTAAATGAACAAAAACACTTAGGAGTAGAGCACCCCTGATTTAATCCCACTACTAGAAAAACACAACACTAAGAATGTATGTTCTTTGGGTTATGCTATGCAGAAAATGAAGTGACCCACAGCTTGCAAGAAAGTATTTCCAAAACATAGATCTGAATCCAGTATAGTGAATTTTTAAAACGTAAGGAAACAACTTTTATTTCAATGGGCAAAAGATTGCAGCAAACATGTTATCAAGGATATACCAATGGATATTCAAATATGCTCAACATCGTTATTCATTAGGAAGACAAAAAGTGGAGCCTTAATGAAATGCCACTACTCATTTATTAGGCAGGTTACAGTGAAAAGACAAAACACAATAACAACAAATGACAGTGTCAAATCTGGGTGAGAATGTGTAACAACTGGAATTCTCATACATTGCTGGAAGAAATTAGAAATGGTGCCTGGTTTTGGATGACAAATTTGAAGATTTCCTATAAAATTCCACACACAGTTACCTTATGACTCAGCAATGCCACCCCTAAGAATTTACCCAACAGAAATGAAAACTTATGTTCACATGCCTGTATACCAATGATTGTAGCAGCTTTATTTATGACTACCAGAAACTAGCTAGTCACACCTGAATTCCAGCAGCTTGGGAGGCTGATGCTGGAGGATTGAAAGGTCAAAGCCAGCCTCAGCAACTTAAGTGAGCCCCTAAGCTACATAGTGAGATCCCACCATTCTGCCGTCCCGAGAGGTCCTGCTCTCGCTCAGCGAACGGCCACCCTGCCCGCCCGGATCTTAGCCACGCGGCCGCAGCTGCCCGGCTCTACAGGCAGCCCCCAGCGGCCCGGCGGAGCAAGAAGTGTCCCCGCCTGGCCCAGCAGATAGCCCGTGCCCTCCTGGCTCTACTAACAGCCCCGCCCACCCGGCGAACGGCTCCCCCCACCCCGAGAAAGCGTGAAGGGAATCTAACCAACCCTTTAGGAAATAGCGAACTGGGAACTAAAACCAGAGATTGTGTCAGACCAGAGACAAGCGAGTTCCACCCCTCCCTTCGGACACTCCGGCAAGGAGCCGGGGCCTGCCATAGCAGAGAGGGGAAGTCACCAAAGTTCATCCAAAGAGATTCCTTCCCAGTGGAATCTACTTTAGCAGGAGTGTGACTCCCACCCACACCAGATACAAACAACCGGGAAACTTCAAAATCTCTCCGTGGGCGTGACCGTAAGGGCCAAAGGACTCTCGACCCCCAACTCCCCCTACTGCCAGTGATGAGGGTGTGACTGTAGGGGCAGAGGGAAGCAGAGAAGACTCCCCACCACCAAATCCCCCAACCGTGAACTGAGAGGGTGTGATGGTAGGGGCGGAGGGAAACAGAGGACACTCCAGACCCCCAACTCCTCCTACCGCCAGCAGTGTGGTTGTGACTGTAGGGGCTGAGGGAAGTAGAGGGGATCCTCGACCCCCAACTCGTATTACCACCAGCAGCGATACCAATGGTCTTAGCTGCCAGATTCCGAAGGTGTGCCCACCAAAGGGGTCCGGAAAAATTAAACAATTGACTCCCAGACCACAGCTCCACAGCACTGGGGCCTAGATGAATGACAGAGAGAGTGGGGCTGAAAGTGTAACCAAATCCTTGGGGAACTGCCCCCGGTGAGCAGGACCTGGCTGGCTGGCACAGTGCCCCAATTGGAGGAGGAGCAGAGGCCCTGCCCGCGCCTGCGCGGGAGACTTTGCAACTATACAAGAGTAATACAAATATATAGGGGGAAAATTCAATAACACAACAGTCTCAGTAAGCAGAAAGAAATGCGAACAGTATGAAGAGACAAGGAAAGAAAGGACCACAAGCAATGCAGGTCAACTCAACATTAGAAGAGGTAATATCTGCAGCAGATGGAATGTCAGATAAAGAATTCAGGAGATACATGCTTCAGATGATCTGGAGTATCAAGGAAGACATTAGACAGCAAAATCAGACAATGAAAGATCTCTTCAACAATGAAATACACAAACAAATCCAGGAAGCAAAAGATCAACTATACAGGGAGATAGAGGTTATAAAAAACAAACAAACAGAAATCCTAGAAAGGCAGGAAGCAATAAACCAACTTAAAAACTCAATTGAGAATACTACCAGCAGAGTAGAACACTTAGAAGATAGAACATCAGACAATGAAGACAAAGTATTTCAACTTGAAAAGAACATAGACAGCTCAGCAAGACTGTTAAGAAACCATGAGCAGAACATTCAAGAAATACGGGATAACATTAAAAGACCAAACTTAAGAGTCATTGGGATACAGGAAGGCACAGAGCTCCAAACCAAAGGAATGAGCAACTATTCAATGAAATAATTTGAGAAAACTTCCCAGACTTGAAGAACGAGACAGAATCCCAAATCCTAGAAGCCTAGAGGATGCCAAATGTGCAAAATCATAAGAGATCCACACCTAGACACATTATAATGAAGATGCCCAACATACAGAATAAGGAGAGAATTTTAAAAGCTACAAGAGAAAGGAAGCAGATTACATTTAGGGGTAAACCAATCAGGATAACAGCTGATCTCTCAACACAGACTTTGAAAGCTAGAAGATCCTGGAATAACATATTTCAAACACTGAAAGAAAATGGGTTCCAACCAAGAATTGTGTATCCAGCAAAATTAAGCTTCAAGATGGAAGATGAAATTAAAACCTTCCACAATAAACAAAAGTTAAAAGAATTTGCAGCTAGAAAACCATCTCTCCAAAAAATCCTCAGCAAAACATTACAGGAAGAGGAAATGGAAAATAACAATGAAAACCAACAGTGGGAGGTAGGACAGTAAAGGGGGGAAAATAATCAAAGAGGAAAACAAACCATATTCAGTAACATAAATAAACAAAAATGGCTGGAAGGATAACCCATATCTCAATAATAACCCTAAATGTTAATGGCTTAAACTCACCAATTAAGAGACAAAGGCTAGTAGAATGGATCACAAAACATGACCCAACAATATGCTGCCTACAGCAGACGCATTTGATAGGAAAAGACATACATAGACTGAAGGTGAAAGGTTGGGAAAAAATCATATCACTCATATGGACTTCGGAAACAAGCAGGAGTGTCCATACTCATATCAAATAAAATATATTTCAAGCCAAAGTTAATCAAAAGGGATAAAGAGGGACACTACATACTGCTCAAGGGAACCATACACCAACAAGACATAACAATCATAAATATATATGCCCCAAACAATGGTGCAGCTATGTTCATCAAACAAACTCTTCTCAAGTTCAAGAGTCTAATAGACCACCATACAATAATCATGGGAGACTTCAACAAACCTCTCTCACCAATGGACAGATCTTCCAAACAAAAGTTGAATAAGGAAACTATAGAACTCAATAACACAATTAACAACCTAGACTTAATTGACATATATAGAATATACCACCCAACATCAAGCAGTTACACTTTTTTCTCAGCAGCACATGGATCCTTCTCAAAAATAGATCATATATTATGTCACAGGGCAACTCTTAGACAATATAAAGGAGTAGAGATAATACCATGCATCTTATCTGACCATAATGGAATGAAACTGAAAATCAACGATATAAGAAAGAAGGAAAAATCATGCATCACTTGGAGAATGAACAATAGGTTACTGAATGATCAATGGGTTATAGAAGACATTAAGGAGGAAATTAAAAAATTCTTAGAGATAAATGAAAACACAGACACAACATATCGGAATCTATGAGACACATTGAAAGCAGTTCTAAGAGGAAAATTCATTGCATGGAGTTCATTCCTTAAAAAAAGAAAAAAACCAACAAATAAATGATCTCATACTTCATCTCAAAATCCTAGAAAAAGAAGAGCAAAACAACAGCAAAAGAAGTAGAAGGCAAGAAATAATTAAAATCAGAGCTGAAATTAATGAAATCGAAACAAAAGAAACAATTGAAAAATTGATAAAACTAAAAGTTGGTTCTTTGAAAAAATAAATAAGATCGACAGACCCTTAGCCATGCTAACGAAGAGAAGAAGAGAGAGAACTCAAATTACTAGCATACAGGATGAAAAAGGCAATATCACAACAGACACTTCAGAAATACAGAAGATAATCAGAAATTATTTTGAATCCTTATACTCCAATAAAATAGAAGATAGTGAAGGCATCAATAAATTTCTTAAGTCATATGATCTGCCCAGATTGAGACAGGAGGATATAGACAAACTAAACAGACCAATATCAATTGAGGAAATAGAAGAAACCATCAAAAGATTACCAACTAAGAAAAGCCCAGTACCGGATGGGTATACAGCACAGTTTTACAAAACCTTTAAAGAGGAACTAATATCAATACTTTTCAAGCTATTTCAGGAAGTAGAAAAAGAGCGAGAATTTCCAAATTCATTCTACGAGGCCAACATCACCCTGATTCCTAAACCAGACAAAGACACTTCAAAGAACGAAAACTACAGACCTATCTCTCTAATGAACCTAGACGCAAAAATCATCAATAAAATTCTGGCGAATCGGATACAAAATCATATCAAAAAAATTGTACACCATGATCAAGTAGGATTCATCCCTGGGATGCAAGGCTGGTTCAATATACAGAAATCAATAAATGTTATTCACCACATCAATAGACTTAAAAATAAGAACCATATGATCATCTCGATAGATGTGGAAAAAGCACTCGACAAAGTACAGCATCCCTTTTTGTTCAAAACTCTCGAAAAAATAGGGATAACAGGAACATACCTCAACATTGTAAAAGCAATCTACACTAAGCCCCAGGCTAGCATCATTCTGAATGGAGAAAAATTTGAAGGCATTCCCTCTAAAATCTGGAACAAGACAGGGATGCCCTCTCTCACCACTTCTGTTCAACATAGTTCTCGAAACACTGGCCAGAGCAATTAGACCGACGGAAGAAATTAAAGGCATAAAAATAGGAAAAGAAGAACTTAAATTATCACTATTTGCAGATGACATGATTCTATACCTAGCAGACCCAAAAGGGTCTACAAAGAAACTATTAGAGCTAATAAATGAATTCAGCAAAGTGGCAGGATATAAAATCAACACACATAAATCAAAGGCATTCCTGTATATCAGCAACAAACCCTCTGAAATGGAAATGAGGACAACCACTCCATTCACAATAACCTCAAAAATAATAGAATACTTGGGAATCAACCTAACAAAAGAGGTAAAAGACTTATACAATGAAAACTACCGAACCCTAAAGAGAGAAATTGAAGAAGATCTTAGAAGATGGAAAAATATACCCTGTTCATGGATAGGCAGAACTAACATCATCAAAATGGCAATATTACCAAAAGTTCTCTATAGGTTCAATGCAATGCCAATCAAAATCCCAATGGCATTTCTTGTAGAAATAGAGAAAGCAATCATGAAATTCATATGGAAAAATAAAAGACCCAGAATAGCAAAAACAATGCTAAGCAGGAAGTGTGAATCAGGTGGTATAGCGATACCAGACTTCAAACTATACTACAGAGCAACAGTAATAAAAACAGCATGGTATTGGTACCAAAACAGGCGGGTGGACCAATGTTACAGAATAGAGGACACAGAAACCAACCCACAAAACTACAACTTTCTTATATTTGATAAAGGGGCTAAAAGCATGCAGTGGAGGAAGGATAGCATCTTCAACAAATGGTGCTGGGAAAACTGGAAATCCATATGCAACAAAATGAAACTGAATCCCTTTCTCTCGCCATGCACAAAAGTTAACTCAAAATGGATCAAGGAGCTTGATATCAAACTAGAGACAAGGCATCTAATAGAAGAAAAAGTTGGCTACGACCTACATACTGTGGGGTCGGGCTCCAAATTCCTCAATAGGGCACCCATAGCACAAGAATTAATACCTAGAATCAACAAATGGGACTTGCTCAAACCAAAAAGTTTTTTCTCAGCAAAAGAAACAATAAGAGAGGTAAATAGGGATCCTACATCCTGGGAACAAATCTTTACTCCTCACACTTCAGATAGAGCCCTAATATCCAGAGTATATAAAGAACTCAAAAAATTAGAAAATAAGATAACAAATAACCCAATCAACAAATGGGCCAAGGACCTAAACAGACACTTCTCAGAGGAGGACATACAATCAATCAACAATACATGAAAAAATGCTCACCATCGCTAGCAGTCAGAGAAATGCAAATCAAAACCACCCTAAGATATCATCTCACTCCAGTAAGATTGGCAGCCATTATGAAGTCCAACAACAACAAGTGCTGGCGAGGATGTGGGGAAAAGGGTACACTTGTACATTGTTGGTGGGACTGCAAATTGGTGCAACCAATTTGGAAAGCAGTACGGAGATTTCTTGGAAAGCTGGGAATGGAACCACCATTTGATTCAGCTATTCCCCTTCTGGGTCTATTCCCTAAAGACCTAAAAAGAGCATGCTACAGGGACACTGCTACATCGATGTTCATAGCAGTACAATTCACAATAGCAAGACTGTGGAAGCAACCTAGATGCCCTTCAATAGACGAATGGATTAAAAAAATGTGGCATTTATACACAATGGAGTATTACTCTGCATTAAAAAATGACAAAATTATAGAATTTGGAGGGAAATGGATGGCATTAGAGCAGATTATGCTACGTGAAGCCAGCCAATCCCTAAAAAACAAATGCCAAATGTCTTCTTTGATATAAGGAGAGTAACTAAGAACAGAGTAGGGAAGAAGAGCATGAGAAGATGACTAACATTAAACAGGGATGAGAGGTGGGTGGGACAGGGAGAGAGAAGGGAAATTGCTTGGAAATGGAAGGAGACCCTTAGGGTTATACAAAATTACATACAAGAGGAAGTGAGGGGAAAGGGAAAAATAATACAAGGGGGAGAAATGAATTACAGTAGAGGGGGTAGAGAGAGAAGAGGGGAGGGGAGGGGAGGGGAGGGGGGATAGTAGAGGATAGGAAAGGCAGCAGAATACAACAGACACGAGTATGTCAATATGTAAATCAGTGGAAGTGTAACTGATGTGACTCTGCAATCTGTATACGGGGTAAAAATGGGAGTTCATAACCCACTTGAATCAAAGAATCAAAATGTGAAATATGATATATCAAGAACTATGTAATGTTTTGAACAACCAACAATAAAATAAAAAAAAAAAATTACAGAGATGAGGGGGAAGGGGAGCTGGGGCTGTAGCTCAGTGGTTAATCACCCCTAGGTTCAATCCCTGGTGTAAAAGAAAAACAGAACATAAACACTGGAGAAAAACTAGATACAATGAACAATCTTTCAATTGGTGAATGTGTAATCTGTAGGGCCTCCATACAGAACTACACAGCAATGAAAATAAACTACCGATATGAGCAGCACATTGATGAATCTCAAATTCATTTTACTAAATGAATGCAGCCAGACTAAAAAGGCAAAGACTCCATTTAGGTGTTATTCTGGACAAAGAAAAACCAGAAGGACATAGGGAAAGAAATTGACAATTGATGAAGTGATTTTCTGGGGAAATGAGGCTGTTCTAATCTTGATCAAGGTGGGAAGTACAGGATGGTATCCATTTGTCAAAAACCCTGACCATGAAGAACAGAGTTGGGAGGAAGAGCATGAGAAGAAGATTAACATTAAACAGGGGTGAGAGGTGGGAGGGAAAAGGAAAGAGAAGGGAAATTGCATGGAAATGGAAGGAGACCCTCATGGTTATACAAAATTACATACAAGAGGAAGTGAGGGGAAAGGGGAAAAAAAAACAATGGGGAGAAATTAATTACAGTAGATGGGGTAGAGAGAGAAGATGGGAGGGGAGGGGATGGGGGAATAGTAGAGGATAGGAAAGGCAGCAGAATACAACAGACACTAGTATAGCAATATGTAAAACAGTGGATGTGTAACCGATGTGAGGCTGCAATCTGTATACAGGGTAAAAATGGGAGTTCATAACCCACTTGAATCAAAGTGTGAAATATGACATGTCAAGAACTATGTAATGTTTTGAACAACCAACTATAGAAAAAAAAAAGAAAACAACTATAAAAAAAGCTGGGAAGGATAGGGTATAGGAGGATAAGAGAGGTAAGATGACAAATATTTAAGATGCAGTTAAACTGAAGGATTAATTGTGGTGTTCTATAACACAGTAGAATGACTATAGTCTACAGCAACTTATGATATATTACAAAATAACTCAGAGTTACCAACACATAGAAATGATGAATGTCTGAGGAAGTAGAAATGCTGATCCCTTTGATTTGATCATTATATAAATGTGTATGTAGTGAAATATTGTTATGGATCCCATAAGCTTGTACAAATATTATGTGTCAATAAAACAAAAATAAAATTGTAAAAAAAAAAAAAAACCCTGACCATGGACAAAAAAAGTGTGAATTTTACTGGATAAAATTATTCCTCAATAAAAACTTAAAAACAAAAATCCCACCATAGCTCCCAGGTTTTTACTTCATCCAAACTAAATCCCACGCTTGATTTTCTGGGCCTTGTTAATCTTGACTCTCACAGTGTCAACTTCATTTCCTATGCCACACCTTGTGCTTGAATTAGAACCTATTCTCATCATTTCCTTAACATCCTACTTTTGCATAGGTGTGTCTGTCATAGGCAATGCCCTCCTGTCCTCTGCCTCTCCACAATCACACCTACGACCCATAGAGTGGCATGTCCTACTCTACAATGCAGACATCACCAAACTTTCAGTTTCTTCCAGTTGGATACACCAGTCCGGAACAACCCCTCTCATAGTGTTCCTGGATACCTGTTGGTGTTATTCTGATTGCAGATTGCTTATAAACCAAGTGCGGGATGTACTCATGCACCCTCATACCCATCCCTCAAATAACACACAGCCCAGCACACAGGAGATGCTCTGGAATGACCAACAAGCTGCACGGGAAGAAGAGATCTGAGCTGCATCTTAAGAGGTGAGTCTGGAAGAACTAATGAAGCACCAACAAGGGTCAAGGGTAGTGGAGAAAGCACAGAAAGTGCTGGGTGGCAGAAGTGCAAGTTGCTTCCGCACAACCGGGTACCCAGAACAGGCACTGGGCACTGCTTACCTGGCCCTGGTAGGGGCTCCTGTGGTGCTCACCGCTACAGACTGGATCAAAAGCCCCAAAATGAGTGTCAGCAGGGCACTAGTGTCAGGGACAGCTACTATGAAGCTGTGTAGCAGGTTAAGAAGCCAAGCTAGGAGATGGCTCCTCTCTGGCCCAGCTCCTGGACCTGACCCACTGCACTCTTCATGGCTCAGCGTCCATGTGACCCCACCCACTTAGTCTTCCTCCCTGAGCTGCACTGTTAGCCCAGTACACCCATGGGAAACCTCACTCCACCATTCTGTCCTCCTGCCTGTCCCTTTTCTACCTTCATTACCCTTTCTGTGGCCCTGATAGATTCTTAACTCCATGCTCCATCCTATCCTGTCCATCTCCCTGGCCCCACTTACCTTAGAGGGGTCCTTGAAAGGTCCTCCCCAAGGGGCTTTTCCCTCTAGCCCCATACACATCAGCCCAATCCTTGATTACCAGGCCTCTTGGCTCTCAAGCCCCACTTCCTCCTCTCCACCCACAATCCCTGCTGTTCCCATTGTAGGCCCTTGGGACTGTGTGGATATGCCATGGCTTTGACCAAGGAGAATGGCATCTCTCTGATGCACAAAAGGAAGATGATGCATGTTACCAGCATGGCACCCATGTACAGGGAAAGGGACACGAGCAGCAGCAGGAACAGCTGAATGTTAAGTGCCCCACACAGTTGTTCACCCACTGACAGTGGTGGTCATACTCCTAGGGGAGATGAGGCAGGTCTCCAGGATCTATCTGGCCTGCCCAACATCACCTCCAAATGCTCAGGGTTCCCCCAACACAGCCCTCTAGGCCATCTGCTCTCGGTCCTACACATGAGCTCCCATATCAGGGAGAAACTGGCATTTCTGCACAGTTAGGAGTCCATGCCTCATCAGGTCATCTATCATGAGTGAGGTGTCACTTGGAGTAGGATATAGAATAACTCTTGGCCTCTGTTTTCTCAGGTACTGAATAAGAATGTAAAGATCTCCCTGGCCCAGCCAGCCTTCTGCATTTGGAAACCCGTGCTGAATGTGCACAGGAGAGAAGGGCAGTCAGAAACCAGGAAACTCTCCAACTTGAACACCCGGTGAAGACAGGCAAAGGTGCCCAGAACAGAGCAGCAGCTGGCCGAAGTGTCTGGATATTTAGTTCAGCAAGCCAGGGGATGGGAGAGGCACTGCCTTTCCTCAATCTGACTCCACCAGGCTTAGCACATATGTGATGCCCTATTCATGTCAGCACTTGTGCAAACAGGGCCAGGCCCTCATGAGGGGCATTTGCACAGAGGCAATAACGTATGTAAGTGACCAAGAGTGACTGGAGCCACTTTTAGCAGTCTGGGAAGATTGTCCCACTCCTGGCTCACTAAGATTGTGAGGTTCCCCATCTTGGCCAGGTGTCCAGTGATGGGTTGGTGAGTAGACAGGGAAGAGGAATACTCACCTCCACACAGATGTTGCAAAATTCATAGTGGAAGGTCCTGAGTGGGCAGTGGAAGGAGCAATGTGTGCACCAGGGCATTTGAAAAGCCCTTTGATACATTCAGGCCACATATATTGCCTCAGGGTCCTGCTAGAAGGAGCCTGGAATGGAAAGAGGTTTGGACATTGACAGGAGGCCCTTCCATCATGAGGTTGCTCAGGGCAACCCCACATCATCACAGGACAACAAGAAAGGTGGGGAAGAGGTGGGCAGGGGAATCCTGGTCCCTATTAAGCAAGCTGACCAATCCGATGGGCTGGTAGAAGGGAGTTTCCAGCCATAAGAGCTCCCTATAGAGAGCTCCCTACATTTGAATAGTGATCAGTGCTTAAGTCATGTGTGAAATGGGAAGGAGGAAGAGGAAATTGTGTGGTTTAGAAGAGCCTGCTGGCCTCTCTTGCCAGCCTGCCCACTCTTCCTTTCTAAAGCAACTAGAAAAAGTCCAGGATTCTGTTTTTTTACACCTCGGTGGCTTGGGAAATAAAGTACCAGGGTCTAAGTAATGATGACATGGAGAGAGGGATCATGAGCCATAGGTGGGTTCAGCACTTTAGAAATCACTCCTGTAGGCATCAGTACTTGGGGTGCCAGCTCCTTCTTCCAGGGGTCTAAGGCCTTACCTCAGTGTAAGATGCCAGGGTCAGACAAGTTCAGAGATATCAGGCTGCTGAAGGTGACCAGAA
This sequence comes from Spermophilus citellus, assembly GCF_964194105.1. Taxonomy (NCBI): domain Eukaryota; kingdom Metazoa; phylum Chordata; class Mammalia; order Rodentia; family Sciuridae; genus Spermophilus; species Spermophilus citellus. The sequence goes on along the minus strand of NC_138188.1, from coordinate 59,420,296 downwards.
ACTTTCGGCCAGTAACCAGGTTAAAGCCCCAGTCCCCATTCAGGAAAAGCCACTGCCTCTGAAACCAGAGCCAGACTCAGTTCTTGTCTGGGGCAACTTGAAGTTCCCCATGAGGCCTGGCTCATCTGAGGTCGGACTCACAGACTTTAAGGACAGATCTAAATATCCATGCTGGAGACAAACCAAGAAACTCCACCAAATGTCACCAGCATTACCAACCTCCCACAGTTCCCTAAATGCAGCAGGCACTTTAGACCTCTGTGCTTCTAAAGATATATCTTTCTTCTCCATCCTGACCCTTTTTCTCCACTTCCCTGCTTCTGAAATCTCATTGTCTATTTTCACTTTTGTCTCTTTGTAAATAACTTGTCAGCTTGGATGAGAGACTCACGGAAAAGCAAAGAACATGCCACTGGCATTCAGCAGGAACACTACATTCAATGTGGCAAAGAGACTTGGGATAAATCAAATATATCCAATTGGACGTTGGGTAGGGGACTTCAAGTCATTGGAGAACACCATATTTAGGTCTCCAGTCCTCAGCAAAATGAAGCTACCAGTGAACTCTTCTGAGTTGACACCCAGAGTGCCATGACAACAGCAGGGAAGGAAAGAAGTATCAAGTGTGACATCACAGAGGTTCCGAAATGGGGGCTCTGGCTGCTTCCAGTGACTTCTGAGAGCAACCTTCCTCACCCCCACATACACACATGTTGTAGACTGGGACATCCTGCTCTTATGATGTTGCTTTTGTTGGAGCTTGTGATGGTGTGATGTGGTTTGTCACCCAAAGGTTCATAGGCTGGAGACTTGGTCCTCACTGTGACAGTGTTGAGGTGGCAGAACCTGTAAGAATTACCGTCAATGGGGATGATGCCCTCAGGAGAGAGTAATGTGCTTCTCAAGGGCCCACCAGTCTTCCTGAAAGACCTTTAGTCAAGTTATTGTCATACTAAAGAATCCCATGGCAAAGATGCCCACTCTTTTTTTGTTCCTATTCTATATTGAAAAGAAAAATAAATAAAGACACACAGATTGAAAAGAAAGTGATGATACTCTTCTTCACAGATGTCTTGATTTTCCATGGACAATGAACACAACAAAAAATGCTAGGGGAGAAAGTCAGCAGTAGGCCACCCCTGATTCAACCCCCAGTACCGGTAATACAACATTACCAAGAACTCCTGCTTTTTGGAATAGAGGACATGACAAGCAACATAGGTTAGAATCCAGTACAGAGAACTCGTAAAACTCAAAAAAAAAAAAAAAAAAAAAAGCTTTTTTGTAATGGGCAAAAGATTGGAGCAAACACTAATGGATAATGAGACATAAAAATATACTCAAAATCATTACTAATTACAATACAAACAGGAGCCTTAAAGGAATACCACTACTAATTTGTTAGGCTAAAATTGAAAAACAAAATCACAATAAATAACAATGTCGAATTTTTGTGAGGATGTGGAGCAACTGGAATTCTCATTCATTGCTGGTAGAAATTCAAAATGGTACAGTAGTTTTGGAAGACAAATTTTGGCAATTTCTAATAAAAGTTCTACACGTAGTTACCTTATGACTCATCAATGTCATCCCTAAAAATTTGCCCAACAAAAATGAAAACTAATGTTCATGTTCGTATCAGCTTTATTTATAACTGCCAGAAACTCGCTGGTCAGAGTAGCTCACGCCTGAATCCCAGTGGCTTGGGATGCTGAGGCTGGAGGATAGCAAGTTCAAAGCCAGCCTCAGAAACTTCAGTGAGGCCCTACCTCACTTAGTGAGACCTTATCTGAAAATTAAAAAAGAAAAAAAGAAAGAAAAAGAAAGAAAGAAAGAAAGAGTGGGGGAGGGGAGCTGGGGATGTAGCTACATGGTTAAGCACTCCTGGGTTCAATCCCTTGTCAAAAAAAACAAAACAAAAAACCAAAAAGACAAAACAAACAAAAAAACAAAACATATGCCCCCAAATAGAATGTAAAAATACTTCAATTTTTGAAGTATAAATAACCTGTAGGGCATCCATACATTATTAGCAATAGATGGAAATAAACTACTGTTATGAGCAACCTTGATGAATCTCAAATGCATTGTCCTAAATGAATGAAGCCAGGCTAAAAAGGTCAAAGACCCATTTTATACATGATTATGGACAGAGAAAAGCCATAAAGACATAGAGAGACAAATTGATAGCAAAGATGATGAAAAGATTTTTTGAGGTAATGAAACTGGTCTAATTTTGATCATGGTGGAGAGTGCAAGAGAGTAACCATTTGTCAAAAATCCATAATTGTGGACTAAGAAGGGAGAATTTTACTATATGTAAATTATTCCTTAATCAATCAATGACTTAAAAAACTGCTCCTAGGTTTCTACTTCAATCAAACTAAATTCCATACTTAACTTTCTGGGCCTTATTAATCTTGACACTCACAGGGTTAACTTGTGCTTGAATTACAGCTTACCCTCATCAGTCCTTTAACATCCTACTTTTGGGTTTCTGTGCCTTTTTGCATAGGTGTGTCTCTCACATGTAATGTGCTCCTGTCCTCTGCCTCTCCACAATCATACCTAGGACCAGCACCAAACTCTCGGTTTCTTCCAGCCTGCTACATCATTCAGGACCAACCCTCTCTCAGATTGCTCCTGTGTGTCTGCTGGTGTTACTCTGATCTCAGGTTGCTTATCAACACAAGTGCAGGATGTAATTACACACCCCTATACCCATGCCTCAAATAACATACAGTCTAGCACACAGTAGGCTCTGGAAGCAATGCACTCAGGAGGGCACATGACCACCAAGTTGCAGGAGGAGGAGAGATTTGAACTGCATCTTAAGAGGTAGGTCTGGAAGGGCTAATGAGGCATAAGAGGGGCAAGGGCAGTGGGAAAAACATAGAAAGTGACAGGGGTGCAAGTTGCCTCTGCACAACTGGGTATCCCTGCACAGACATTAGGCCCCACTTACCTGGCCCTTGTAGGGGTGTCTGGTGGAGCTCACTGCCATAGCCTGGATCAGCATCTCTAGGATGAGATGCTCCAGCAAGTCTCTGGGGAAGGTACAGCCACGATGAAGCTGTGTTCAGGGTAAGAAGCCAAGCCAAGGGACAGTTTCTCACTGGCCCTGACCATAGACTAGACTCCTCCCTACCTGACTCCCCCAGCTAGCCCACCCACCTACTCTTTCTCCCTAATCCAGTACACCAACATGATACCTCACTCCACCACCTGTTGTTCTGCCTATCCTTTTTCAGTCTTTATTACCCGATCTGTGACTCTGCTACATTCTCAGCTATACACTTCAAAATGCATCCTACGCTGCATATGTCCTGATCCCATTTGCTTTGTCCTTCACGGGTCCTCCCAAGCGGCTTCTCCCTCCCTTACCTCCTACATAACCCCTGCTCCTTGGCTATCCCTGCCTCCCTCCCCAAACCTGTTATGTTCTTAGTGTGGGCCCTTGGGACTCTATGAATATACCATGGCTTTGTTTTCAGAGAATGACATGTCTCTTGTACACACAAGGTATATCCTGCAGGTCTCCAGCAAGGGACCCATGTAAAGGCCAAGGGACAGGAGTAGCAGCAAGAAGGTGAGAAAGTTTCATGGCCAATGCAGTTTTCACCCACCTGCAGTGGTGGTCAAACTTCTAGGGGAGAGTAGACAGGCCTGAAGAGTCTATCTGTCCTGGCCTCCATCACCCCCAGATGCTCAAGCCTACTCCATCCCAGCACTTTAGGCTGCTTATGCTTGGCCCTACTCACAGAGTCTTGTCTCCAGGGAGAAACTGGCATTTCCATTGTTAGAGCACAGTTAGGAGTCCATTGCTCATCGGGCCACCTGTCATGAGTGAGGTATAGAATAAAATAACGCCATGCATCTGTTTTCTCAGATACTGGATAAGGATGAAAAGAACACCCTTGCACAGACAGCCATATGCACTTGGAAATCCATGCAGGCTGTGCACATAATAGAAGAGCACTCAGAACCCAAGAAACCCTACAACTTGGACACTCAGAGGTGGAGGGGCAAAGATCCCCAGAACAGGGCAGCAGTTGGTCTAAGCATCAGGGTATCTAATATCAGCAAGCCAGCATTGCTTTTCCTCCCCCGACTCTACCAGGCTTAGCACAGACAGCATGCCTTTTTTTATGCTAGCACCTATGCAAACAAGGCCAGCATATCACAACAGGTGCAGACACAGAGGCTATGACATGTGTTAGTGATCAAGAGTGGCTGAGACCCACTTTTAGCACTCTGGGAAGGTGTCTTCTACCCACCCCTGGCCCACTTGTGCTGTGAGGTTCCTGGTCCTGGCCAGGCACCTGGTGATAGATTGGTGTGTAGATACTTACCTCTACACAGATGTTGCAAAAGGAATAGTGGAAGATTCAAAGCAGCAGTGGAAGCAGCACTCTGGGCACCACATCTTTTGGAAGGCCCTGTGGTACACCCATGCCACATATGGAATGCTGGGATCCTTTTGCAGGAATCTGTCATGGGAAGATGTTTGGCAAGTGGCAGGAGGCCCTTCCATCATTCTGCCGCTTGGTACAGCCCCACAGCATCACTGGGCAACAAGAGGTGTGGGGAGGAGTTGGGCAGGAGAATCCTAGTCCTTGTAGAGCAAGTTGACCACTCAGATAAGCTGGCAGTTTATTGCAAGAAGAACTCTATATAGAGCTCCACCCTTTGGAATAGTGAACAGTGCTTGAGGTCATGTGTGAAATGGGAAGGTGGAAGAGGGAACTGTGTGGATTGGAAGAACTTGCTGGCCTCTATTTTCACACCTCAGTGGCTCAAGTAATGAAGTGCTAGGACAAAGTAAAGATGACATTGAGAGAAGGAATCCAGAGGCCAGAGGTTGGGATAGTCCATGGCATGCCACCTCCTTCTCCCAGGGGTCTTACCTCGGACACTCTCTTCAGAGGCCTTACCTCGATGCAAGATTCCAGGGTCAGAAGTTTGAGAGAAATCAGGCTGCAGAATGTGATGACAAAAAGAAGACCTGTAACCTCTGGAAAGGCCCACTCCCTGTTCTGAGCCAGACACCTGCACCTGAAACCAGAGGCAGACTGAGTTCTAGTCAGGGGTAACACAGAGCTCCCCACAAGGTCTGGCTCATCTAAGGTACGACTCACAGAACTAAATACCCAAGCTCGAAACAGACCAGAGAGACTCCACCAAATGTCACCAGCATTACCAGCCTCCCACAGTTCCCTAAATGCAGCAGGCACTCTAGAACTCTGAGTTCCTAACTATATACCATTCTTTCCACTCCTTACCCGCTTTCTCCACTTCTCTGCCTCTTCACTATCGTTGTCTATTTTTTCTTTCTACATCTTTGTTAAGAAACCTGATAACTTGTATGGGAGACTCACAGGAACGTCAAGAAGAGGACACTGAAGTTGACCAGCAGCAGTACATTAAAAGCAGCAAACAGGCTTGGGAGACACCAGGAATATCTGACTGGAGGTTGGGTTGGGGGCATGACATCCTTTGAGAATGGCGTGTCTAGGCCTCCTGTTCCCAGAGAAATAAAAGCCACCAGTTACCTCTTCTGGGTTGCCACCCAGAATTCTGACCATATCAGGGAAGGAAAGAAAGTACCAAGTATGTCTACGTCCACTGACTGCTGAGAGCAACCTTACCCCATGACCACATACACACGTGTTATGTACTGGGACACCCCGATCTTATAATTTGGGCTTTGTTGGAGCTTGTGAGTATGTGTATGTGTTTTTTTCCTTCAAAAGTTCAAAAGCTGGACGCTTGTTCCTCAGTGTGCAGTGTTGAGGTGGTAGAATGTGTAAGAATTGGGGCCAAGTGTGAGGTAATTCTGTCAATGGGGATGATGCCCTTGGAAGGGAGTTATGTAATTTTACCGGGCCCCCATTACTTCCTATGAGAGTGGGGTGCTATTTAAAAAAAGCAATTCTAGTCCCTCCTCAGGTTTCTGGGCCTGCAATTGCCTCTCCTTTCATGCCTTTCACCATGATGCTATTCACCAGGTTGTGATGATACTCACCAAAGTGAGTGTGATTTGGCAGTCACAGAGGCAGCCAAATCTTGGACTCTGAGCTAATAAACCTTATCTCTTTATAAAGTACCCATTCTCAGGTATTTTATTAGAGCAACAGAAAACAGGCTGATACAGAGGATCATATATCATGGTTTCTGGGGAGACAGCACGAAGAGAAGCCTGCTGATTCTCATCACCCTTTCAGGCCCAGTGCTAATTAAAGCAGACAGTGCTCATTGCTTGCCCTATCTCCACTTCTTCCTTTTTATTGCATCAGTGCTCCAATTTGGAGCTCTGATACAACAAATACCTACGTAGCAATCTACCCAGCTAAATAACTTCCTAGTTTCACTCATATCAAGGGTGACATGACACTTTTCTGGTTAAAGAGACATGTGCAAATATCTATTGAGGATTTGTGGAAAAGCAGTTGCCTTGTCAATAAAAGGGAAAATGATGTAGTTGGCAGAGCTCTGTCCCAATTTTTTTTTTCTGTTTTAAAGCTAGGAATATTGGCTGGGTGACACCTGGGACCCTTCAGGCAACAAGTCATGCTACCTAGATACGACCTGTGACATTCTTAAGTCCCTGTTGTATTCATCAACTGCCTCCCCCTGAGCTACATATTATGAGAAAATAAATGGGTTACTTTTACATTGGCATGAGTCTATTGGCGACTGAGCACCTGAAACCCTCTGTGTTTGGCAGATTTTTTCCCACTATAAATGTTGCTGAAGGGCAAAAACTATTTCCTTATCCCAGTTGGAGCTTAAAATGGCCAGATATTTGTGGCTTTTCTCACAGTAATTATAGAGGCCTCTGATCCAGGTGACATTAATTTTACTCTACAACTGCTATGACTGACTGACTCAGAAGTCTGTGCTGAGATGCAGCAACTTCACAGATGTCCAAAGCCCATAAGTACTGCCACCTTTTTTGGACAGGGGTTTGAACCCAGGGACAATAAGCTACATCCTTTTTATTTTGAGACAGGATCTGAGGCTGGCTTTAAACTTATGATCCTCCTGCCTCAGTCTCCCAAGCCACTGAGATTATAAGCATGTGCCACCATGCTTGGCCAAAGAAATTAAATTGATTATAAATAGATCAAAACTGCTGTCATTGAGGCCAGGGTAAATGGACAGATAATGAATGCTTGGGTCAGAAAGATGCAGACTGATTCAAAACTAAATAAAGTGTAATATCCCTCCTCCCACTTGTTGCCAAGGTTACTTGCCTCCAGGGAATTGTTCCTCCTGGCCAAGTGTTGTTAATGAGTACCCCCTGGATGGCTCCATTCCTGCATTTCTGGGCAGATATGGAAAATAGGGAGATGTACTAGGAAGAATCCTGAAATATATCAAAGGGGCATGACATCCCTATTCTCTCAGGCACCAGCTCTGGACCCCATCATCTCTGGAGGACTCTCTCTCTCTTCTAGCCTTTAAATAAAACATTTTGTTCTTGCCGCTGAGTTTCTTTGGTGTTTGATCTTCAACATTGGGGGAATTCTGATTTTCAAGACCAGTTTCAGATGGGGGCTCTGCAGTTATTTATCACCAGGGAAAGTTCTTCTGCACCCCATATCTTTCTGAGGTGAACCTTCTGCTTTTCTTTCTGGAGGAAAACAATGGGCACCTAGTGGCTAATTAAATGCAGTTATTGCAAGCTGCCTGCTACAAGGCTTGGGTGCCAGGATTCACTGCCTAGGTAGCTTGTAATCACCTGTCCTGTATTTTAGGCATGTTGTGTTCTGCCAAATCTGTCTCTCACTTTACTATCTATCTTGGAGCATGTCTGGCATGAGTACACACTATATATCTAATCCTGGTCTGCCTTGGATGTGTGGAGATATGGACAAAGGGTTGGAACAACTGTGAGAGATTTTGGTGGTGCCAGTTTTTGATGAACCACAATGATTTCTTCCCAGACTCCTCTCCTGACTGCCCTTATGGCATTTCCTGGGATAACTGGTTGATTAAAAGGTGCTCTGCAAAAGCCCCAGGGACACGCACCACTGGATAAGCTGAACTACATTTACTGGCACACATTACTCTTGAGCATTCCATTCCTCTACTGATCAGACTCTAGTTATTGAGGGAGGGACATTTTACATGGAGTGGTTCATAAGAAATGCCTGGGTTCCCTTTGTTCACATATGAAGCCTTTACAAGCCTGTAGGGCTTCTCCCCCTTGTTGTTTCTGTGCTCCATGAGTTTCTTTAGCTGTAAAAGGGAGGCATTTTCAAATTACTCCTTCTGTAAACTCCTCCAGGAAAAGGGAAGCAAGAATCTAAGGACCATTAGATGTCCTCCTTTGGCTCAGAGAGTAGAGAAATACACTCCATGTAGATCAATTTTTTACCATGGGCTATCACATTTGGAAGTTTAACTGGGAAAGCAGAGGTCAGTCATGCTTCTAAGTCTGAACTCTTGAGGGTGATGATAGAAGTGTTTCCTGGCCATCAGAAGGTCTATAGGGTGGCATCCCTAATGAAAAAAAAAATGGAGTTTCCTCTGACACAGGCACCCGAATTCTGTTTGCTTGTACTTAGATGGGAGCTTCGTAGTCAACAATTATGTCAGGTTCATCGCTAGCCTGCATACTGTAAAAATAGGGATTTTCATTTTGTTCAGAGGGTAGCCTCATCCTCACAAAGGAGGGGCGGTAAAGCTGGTGGCTAGAGTGTCTGGAAGCTAGATGCTCAAAAAGTGCCTCATTTCTTTTGATGCTAGGCTTCATTAGTAAATGACCTAGTCACAGTTGGACAAAAGAGATGTCTCATAGTTTCCTGCTTCCAATCTGGCCCAATTATCACTGAGGTGAATGAAAACTGGACTCTTGAGGAAACAAACTATACAACCACATTGTAAGATACTGTGTTTAAAAAAAAAAAGTTAAAATGCTTTATTTATGATGTTTTGCCTCTCAAGTTCAGAACAGTAGCTTCTCCTCTTAGCTTCTGCCACATGTCTCTCTCTCCAAGGATTACAGAGAATGCAGATTTGCAAGACTTTCAAGGCTTACAGAGGACCAGTTTGAGACCAAAGGTGTCACTTTTAAATTCAAGCCACTGTAGGACCTCAATGTTTAGCTGTTATCTGCTCTTATACTGTACCTCTGCGCTTTCTTAAGAATTTCCTCCCTAAAAATACAAAACAAGAAGAAAAATGAAATGCTGTCATATTACAAACCTCCTTTTAGATATATGGACTGACTCTATTCTGAGCCAAAAGTGCACTTTGATCTGATGAAGGTGATCTCCATGATCTTTTTCTAGTATAATTATGGCCATATCATTATTTTGGTTCCTTTTTTTTCTATATTTTTGAGTTCATGGTTTTATGTCAAATTCACATGTGGCCCTGTGCCTTAAATTTTGTGATCATTCTTGTTTTATCTATCTATAGAGGTTTTTTCACTCTTTTTTCAAATCTATTTTTCAAGGGTTGGCTTTCAAATATATTGAAAAATTTCCTTTACCAAATCCTAAGAACAAAACAGACATGGTGATGTTCGGCATAAATCTGATAGCCATCAAGGACAAGTGGCCAGCTGAACAATCAATTTCAGTGTTCACCATGGCTGTCAGACTTCACTCTGGTATTTGTAACTATAGAGGCCTGCACTAAATTAAAATCATAATATAAAAGTCTGATAAGCTCTATTTTAATTTCCAATAGATTAAATCTAGTGGATGCCTTAATAAACATCTGTATTCATTGTCTACCACCTTTGGGGATCTACCTAAAAAAAGCTACAAGATCTCTGTTTCCTGTCTATTTTATATATGTGTACACAACTTTATGTTGTATTATACTGTCTACATGTGTGTGTGTCCATATGGCATGTATGTACATGGTATCAAAATTGGCATATACACTTGCATACAGATTTGCTCATGAGGCAAAATTTTTAAAAATGGATCTAAATACCTTTTAATCCACATGACTTTTAAAAAGTCCATTTTAAATTATGTAAACAGGTAAGAGTAGGCTTCCTTTAAAATTACTAACTCACATGATTTTCTAGGAGGTCAGACAATTGACAGAGAGGAGGTTTCAACAAAATATCTAGAATAAAATATCCATTGCTTCTAGGATCTTTTTCAACAGGGAAGAGATAGTTAACACTAATTATTACTTTTCTCTAATATATTTTTAGAGTTAAAAATGAGTAAATTAGATTAACATTAATGTGTTTCTTAGTGGAGACATCTGACCAATTTACAAAGTGCTAAAGTATCAACTGCTAAATATAAAATCAAGTATTCTTGACATCTTAAATTCAATAAGGTAATATATTTAAACATTATATGTGTTTTCATAAATAGGGAAATTTTAAAATATGTTAATTAAATTTTAAAAAGTTTGCTTTGTTTCTGTGTCCCCACTAAAAACAAGGTTAGAAAGAGTTAATATTTTATAAGTTGTAATTTTAAATACAAAGAGAACAAAACATTTCAATTAAAGTACTATAAAACAAAGTATTTCATCATATTAACTTGGAGTAATTGGCCTAAATTCAAAAATTTTATAAAAATTGTTTCAGAATATGAATTTAAAATGGGGTCAACAACTAGGAAAGAGATATAAGAAGGTTCTAGGTATGAAAATATGTTTTAGTATGGAAAGTAGAAAAGGAAAATAAATGTTTGGAATTAGAAAGTTCTTTATGTGGTAAAGTAAAAGTTATAGAATGTCTAAATAAGTTGTAAAAGGTTGGTGGAGAGTAAACTTCAGAAAGTTTGTGTGTTACTAAGTTGGTTATATATAATTAGCACATTCATTTATTTAAGGCTTTTTCCTAATGTCAAATATTAGTGTACTTATATAAAGCAAATTTTAACATTCTATATGTTGAAGTAACTAGGATTTCTTAAGACACTAATCTGCTCTTATCTATCTAGATGATTTATTGTTTGTTAAGTTGTATTATTTGGAGAAACTAGTTCCAGAATCCAGGGAGCTGGGAATAAAATTCTGGAATTTCCTGTTTCATTTTCCACACGGGGAGGCATATTCTGACTACAACAGGCCATCACATTGTATATAATCTTAAAAAATTCCCCTGAAGTATAATGGGGAAAAATAACATTTATGTAACAATAATTTATGTTTTTTCCATAAGCAATTTGTTAACCACAATGGTACTGTCTTGTGTTTCTCATTTCCCACTTGATCCAGAACAATTCTTACCAGATGGATGACATTTTTAACCCCATGTCTTTACCCCTTTGTGGTGTCATAGTCTTTGCCAGGTGGCTTTCAGCTCCTCTCGTTAAGGAACAAAGTTTATTTCCCTGACTCTTGACTTTGGATTTTGTCATTTGATTTATTTAGCCAATGAAATCACGCTGAAGTCATTGCATACCAGTTTCGAGAGCCTGGACTTTTAGAGGTCCTGTGCATTCTCACTTGAATCTTACATTATTAATATTGTCAAAAAGATGCATATTTGGGATTAAACCCCCTAAACTGGGAGAGAAAACCACATGGTTCAGAGACAGTCTGCCCCAGACAGTCCCCACTTAGACCATCCAGTCCAAATGAATGTGAACTAAATAATCACAGGTCCTATGCTAATGAGTCTTAGCAGTGTTTGCCATTCAGAATTAACCAATTCTTGTTTAGAGACAATCTTTCACATTATAATAAATTCCACATTAAACTATCAGTGTTTCAAGGTTTCAGTTTCCCACTGAAATAAAGAATAATATATTCTCTTGTATATAACACCTTTCAAAAAAATCTGGGTTGTAAAAGTATTTTACATATGTTGATTATCTTCTCCTGTGATCAAGCAGAAAATTTCAGCCAGGCATGGTGGTGTATGCCTGTAATCCCAGTGGCTCAGGAAGCTGAGACAGGAATATCACGTGTTCAAAGCCAGCCACAGCAAAAGCAAGGCACTAAGCAACTCAGTGCAATTCTGTCTCTAAATAAAATACTAAATGGGGCTGAGGATGTGGCTCAGGGGTTAAGTGCTCAATAAAATGTATAAAATTTCAAAGATTTCCTCTTTTTTGTTATCTTAATCCTTCAAATCTCCACATTTCTGTCACCTATTCAGCTGTGATGGTAACGGCTCAAGGTTATCACTGAGAAATTCAAGTGAAAAGGAAAAAAAGTACCCAAACTTGGATTTCCAGCATTTTTCCAGCTGTATAAAGGAAGACAATTGAAACAAAACATAAGAACCGTTACTTAAATTCACATAAAAAAACATGTCTGTTCATTGTAATAAGAGAGAACAGTTATACCAAGTGAAAGATTCCTTTACAAGAAAAAGAAGAAAGGAAAAAAATGAACTCATATCATGTTCTTTTTTCTTCATCAAAACACATGAGTTATACTAATATGAGTTCAGGCATATTGTGGTTGCTAACATATCAATGTAAAATGTGCTAAAATATTATATTAAACAAAAGTTAGTAATGAATAACACAGAAAAATCAAGATAAAAATGAGTCATGCCACGGCTATATGTTCAATTTATGGTAAGGAGATAATGTGTTTTAAACTCTACATGATGTATAATTGGAACTGGAATAGTTATGTAATTAAGATGGCATGCTGCCTCCCATTATACTCCCCACCCACTAGAGAGATGACAGATGGGTCATTTCAAGCTTTTAACTGCAGAGAGGGAATGGGCTTATTGCTTCATCTGTCAGGTAAGCCACTTTGCAGTCATCTTCAACTTCATTAAAGCTTTCCTATCTTATAAGAAATACATTTCAATATGGAAAAGAGGTTGTTTGGGGATATTTATGCTTCACCTCTCTCATTGCTTCATCTGTCCTATGTCAAATTTCTGCCCAGAACTCTTCTACAAAGTCTGTAATAAATTTGGCAATAATCCTGCAACCCTCAGAAACAAGATAATTAGACCAGAAATTCAGTCATCTCTCCATATCTAAACATTTTCTTTTCTTCCAGGCTGACCCTAAACAAAATATAAATTAGATAAATGTTTTTCACCTTTGCTTTCCTTTCATTAACTCACAATAAGCTTACCCTTCTGTAATGTTATATGGTCATTTGCACTCTTCAGACTAGCACAATGAGGACTCAGTACTTTTTTATAATGTCATGCTGCTATTATTCAGAAAATGCCAATTTTATTCAAATTGAATTTGAATTACAATTAACTGTGATGCACTACATTCTATTTTTCATATCCTTAACATTGTAAAGCACTGGTGAAAATAACTGCTGGTTTCAAGTACCTTCTTAAGGTTGAGTCATACCATACAAGTGACAGTAATAAATGATAAAATGTTCTTTAGTGGGAACTTGTGGAACAAAACTTAACAACCATCATATGCAAGCAAATCAATTTATTTAGTTAGCAGACTGAGTAAATCATATAAAGAGTCCCAAGGCAGTTTATTTGTTCAAAAGAAATTAATTATAGACTATGTTTACAATCACTAGTCTTAATTAAGGAAATCTAGTCAAGTGAGGAAATTTTAGCAAGGATTTTCCTGTATATCTAAATACGGCAAAGCATTATACAAAATCTGTCAGTAAATAGTCTTTTTTGAGAAGTTTTCAGATCTGTTTGCTATTTAATATATCATAACTTTTAAATTTACCTAGTGACATTGAAATGATCCAGAGATTACTGTTTAAATCACAAGTATGGTATAAAGTGTCAAGGGATTTCTATTTTTTTTAAATATGAAGTGTAGGAAACCACCTATTAAGCTAAGACAATCACTAAAATGTTTAATCACCACTATTAAACTACTATTAAAAATGATTAAATTATTTCCCATGTTTTATAAGTGAAGTATTTCTACTTGTACATGTTAACTATTCAGTAGATTAGACTCAATGGCTTGCAAGTAAGGCTGTGTGTGTATCTGTGTGTGCATGAGAGTGTGCATTCACACTTGGAATTGTAACCAACATTTCCTTCATTTCTACTTTTTCATCTTAGGATATATGACAGTCAATTGTTCTCTTTCTTTCAGCTAAAATAACTCATTACATTTAATTAAAATACAAATTATCCTAATTTCATGTTAGAATTGTGACATTTACTAACCAATTAAGTGGATCTTGATATCTAAAATAGATCAGAAGTTTTGTTTCCCTCTTTTGTTTTATTTGAAAACTATACAATGTGCATTTACTGCTTTCAAGTGCCATTATAGCACTTTAAATTTAAAAATAATATAGATCCCAGAAAAACCTAAGTTTTTACATCATGTAAAAATTACTGCAAACCTGTATTTTTAATTTTCAGTTTTAATCTGTGCTCAACACTACAAGTGTGATTAAATTGATCTATGTGGAATATGAAATTTCCTCAATAAATATTATCTGCATGTTTATTTTCTATTCTATTCACATTTGTAGGATGATCTTCAATGAATTATAACATTATGATGTAAATTTGACAATTCAAATATTGTTAAAAGAGAGCAAATTCTTGATCTAATTATGAGAAAGGGGAGTACAAATAAAAAAAAACCATGAGTAAAAATTTTAAACATAAAACAGAGAAAATTGCTTCTTTTCTCAAATGAATTAGAAAGTAGAGATTAAATCAGAGGCTTAATTTCATTTTCCCAAGTTTAATTTGGCAAAGCTTCATTTGGATAATAAATGATGAATAATCTTGTGTATTAATACTTGATTAAAAGAGATGAGGTATCTAAAGAGAGAAATTTCTAATTGTATAATTATGATCTTCAGCCTATTCTACCAAAGAAAGTGACAAATTTTATATATATATTATATATATAATATATATATATATAGTCTCTGTGTGTGTCTGTGTGTGTATATACCTATATACATATATATACACAGTTATATATTTATATATACATATATGATGCAAAATATAAATATTATTATCTTTTTATTATCTTTCTTAGCATATGTCCTAAGTCATAGAATATAGTAGAAGAGAGCATTAAATAAAAGTTAATTTATTTATGGCTAAAAACCACTATGAATATATGCTAACATTTTTAAAATCAATTTTAAATTTTTTATACTAAAAGTTAAAATAATCAAAAAATATATATGTATTTTCTGCTTTCAAGTGCCATTATAACAATTTAAATTTAAAAATAATATAGAACCAAGCATAACCTAAGTTCTTACATCATGTAAAAAATTACTGCAAACCTATATTTTTAATTTTCAGTTTTAAATACAAGAATGAATATATATGTGTGTGTGTGTGTGTGTGTGTGTGTGTGTGTGTGTGTATATATATATATATATATATATATATATATATATATATATATATATAAACTAAGAAAGGGCCAGAAGATAACTCAGTACAGTATAGCTTAGGTCATTGATGGAAACTGAAGCAGCTCACAGCAGGCTTATATTCTGTCCTTAGAGTAAATTGTGATAAAGAATATGTGGAAATGATTTAAAATGATCAAAGCTTTCATATTTGAAGGAGGAGTGCAGGAGGTTCAGTTTGAATTCAAAACAGAATACAGAACAGGGAAACTGTAAACTTATTTTACCCATCAACAATACTAGCTTTTGTAAGAAGCAATGTTGATGTACAGTGTAAAGGTAATGACAAAAGAAAAAAATATATATACATGCATATAATATGTTTTTATTTTTAAATACAAATACATAAATATTTGAAGTTTAAATAAGTATGTTATAATTTACACATTTAAACATAAATATTGAATAATTATAGAGTAATATATATATATATATTATATATAAATATTTGTATATATATATATTAATTTGTGTGTGTGCATGTATATTTGTGTGCCTTAAACTTATTTTCTCTAACTTGGCATCTTTGTCAGAAAAACAGTCATCTTCATGGCATTAAGGCTCAAATTAAGAGAAAAATATGCACACTGCCATAAAACACCCTAGATATCACTTTAAACATAAAGTATAGGATTAGTTAATCTAGTTAAACTGTAAAATTTCAAACATACAAGGTAACTTTCCAATAGAGAAGAAAATATGTTTGTGATGCAGTGGATCATCCAATAGGGCAAAAAAATTAAACACAATTATAAAGTCTGAGGAAAATAATCATAAGATTAGATATCCATAGTTGTGGATCTATATTTTTTCTTAACTTATAGCCTATAAGATTAACAGAAAACGTTCTTCCAAAATTTTCTATAGACACCTCATATTTTTCATTAAACCAGGAAATAAGTGCACCAAACAGCACTTTTTGCTGTCTGTAAGATACAAATTTGCCAATCGAATTACAAGCAATTGACTGATACCCAAGAATAATGTTAAATAATCAGTCTTTGTAGTCTAACAGAAGAAAAAATTGTAAGAATATCAAAGCATATTTTCATAAATATAAATTCAGAAAGAGTAATACCCTTGATATAATGATTGGATATTGTGAAAGGAAACTAAACATAACACAGTATTGATAAAATATAAAAGATAGTAATTCAAAATGACTTCAAATGGACCAAAAAGTGGTCCAATTAAAAAAAAAATAAAAAAAATTAAAATAAAAACAAAGTCATCAAATAACTTAAAAGCAAATGAATGACAAAGTATCAGATTTGAACTTTTCTTCAAATGATTATGGTTTATTTAAAAAATAATGAAGTGTTGGCAAAGACAGAGGAGCTTATATGATCTTATAATAGTGAAAACAACTGTGAAATCTGTGTCATGTGTAGGAATATCTGTTTAAAAGTATTTAAATGAAACCAAAGTAACACTTGAGGGATTGTTATGATTTAAAAAAAAAAAAAACTGGAATCAGATGTTGGTGAGCATCCTGTTTACCATACATAGCATTTTTCTTGATCATTTATAAATTCCTAGAATGGCAAAATAGGTCTTACCTATTTTACTAAGGAAACAGAACTTGAAGACTGATTACTCAAAGTGCCTAAAAAAGGATGAAGAAGTGTGAAGAAAAGGGAAAATTAGGAAAGGAACACACAACACATTGCAATCTCCCCTTGAAGCAATTATATGCTGATGAAGTCATCAAGACAGATCAAGATTCTAATAACTCCAAAATGAAGCAGAAGCAGACTGAAGTTCTGAGCTAAGATGTCAGAGGATCTCTTTGCTGAAGACACAAGAGGTTAGAATTCAATACATATTGTGAGGTAAATACCATAGACTTGGTTGAAACTCTAAAAGTTATACAAGATAGGAGTAAGAAATGATACTATGGAAAGATAATAGAATGAAATAGACATTATTACTTTATGTATATATGTAACTACATGACCAATATGATTCTGCAACATATACACTCAAAAAAATGAGAAATTTTATCTCATCTATGTATATCAAAGTGCATAAATGCATTCTACTGTCTTGTATAACTAATGAAAACAAATTAAAAAATGAATTAAAAAAGGAGCAATTTAAAGATTGTAAATCTTCTTGGTTCATTTGAAGTCATTTTAAATTTGCATTCCTTATATTTCTTAGCTTATCTGTTAGGTTTGATTTGTTTTCACAACTAATTATACTTTTTTTCAGAACTAATTTAAGAAAGAATTTGATTCTTCCAAAACTTATGTCATAAGATGGGCATGGTAGTGCAGGCCTGTAATCCCAGGATTTTGGAAGGCTGAGGCAGGAGAATTACAAGGTCAAAGGCGGCCTTAGCAAATTTATCAAGACTCAGCAATTTATCAAGACCATGTCTCTAAATAAAATACAAAAAAAGGGCTTGAGATGTGGCTCATTGGTTACATGCCCCTGGGACCAATCACTGGGAAAGAAAGAAAGAAAGGAAGAAAGGAAAAGTATAAGTAAAATTAATGATTCAAGAGATACAGAAGAACAAAAATTAATAACATGAAAAGTAGGTTAACAGGAAGTATCCAGATTGAAGTTGAAGGGTAGAAAACCAAGAATGTAAAAATACAGAAGTGATAAATAAAGACACGAACATATGGTGTAAAGGAAGGGGGTGATATTTTAGAAAAACAGAAGAAAAATACTTGCTAAAATTATTCAAAATTGATAAAAGATATTGAACTACATAAAACGTATACAGAAACATTTAAGACATATAATAAAACTGTTTAAAATGGCAAAAGAAAAAAATAGGGGCAATCAGAGGAAAAAAAAGCATTTTCTTTAAAAACAACAATAAAATGTTCATTGATTGTTCAAGAGGAATTATAGAACAAAATGATGAAAGAAAATAATGCTAGTGAAGAAGGCTATAAAGAGATGAAATATCTTCAAAAATAAATAAAATATTTTTCAAAAACAAAAACTGAGAGAGTTTAAATTTTAAAAAAGATAAAGAATACTGTGTCTTGAAAAATAAAACAAGAATGAAGAATATCAAGATAAATTATCAGTCATGTATAAGTAAATATCTATAGTTTAAGTAACGATGATGATGATGATGATGATGATGTATTATCATAATGGGATCAAAATTCATGTATTGACAAAACTAATAAAACAATCACACAAGCAAAGTCAGTCACTTAGTGACACCTAAAAAATTTGCATGTTGAAGTCTAATCCTTATTGTGATGGTGTTTGAAAATGGGGCCTTTGGGAGATAATAGGTCATAATGGCAGAGCTCCTTTTGTATAAGGACTTTAAATTTAAAAGAATGAGACACAGGTTCTTGTTCTCTCCAGTGTCCCATGTTAGTATTCAATGAGACAACAACCATTCGTAAACCAGAAATTTGCCCTTCACCAGGCACCCTGGAAACTTGATCTTGGACTTTCTATTTTCCAGAACTGTAAGAAATAAGATGTTTTTGTATAAGTCACTCAGTCTAATTTGGTATACTAGGGCAAAGTGACTATATATATATATATATATATATATATATATATATATATATATATGGTAGCAATCTGTGGCTCAAATGCCACAGATTATTGCTATTTTTACAAATGCAAAGAATTTTTCTTAAAGGAAGGATTCAATATTTGCTCTAAGCTCTTCTACAAATTTTCTTTACAAATTTTGCCAATTAAATTGCTTTAATAAAGAGAAAATCTAATGGATCCCTTACCCTTTCTGGAAGCCACTTATTAATGTACTATCATGTGCCATATATGACATTTAACTTCATATAACAGATAGAAAAATTTCAACATAATTATAATCTTATGGAACTATCATCTAGTTATATTGTTTTAATGTTATGGCATAATGCATTACTTTTTTTTCAGTGTCAATGATTAAACTCAGGAGTTTGTACATGCTACACAATTGTTATAACTTTCAGTTATATTTCCAGACCAATGTATTAGTCTTTTGTTTGTGGTGATCCTGGTATAAACAAACTGACAGTCAGATAAAGGTAAAGCAAAATTTAAGAAAATAATAACCAACCATGTTACTAGCTTCCATAGTTACTATATTATCCCTTTTACCATTGTTAGGGTATACACCTTATACTTATTAAAAAAAAGTTTGCAACAAAATAACATATGCGTTGTTTTATTGTCAGCAGCCTCATACATCCATTTTTATTGTGTGCATTGATTGCATCAAGAGGCTATGCTGAGTAATTGAACTGTACCATTTAGGTTAGTTGAAGTACACTCTATAATGTTTTCACAGAAACAAAATTGCCAAATGTTGCATATCTCAGAAAACATCAATTTCATTAAGCAATAAATTACTCTATATTGTAAAATTCCATTATGGCATTGGAATAAATTCAAGAAATAGAACAATGAACAAAAGAGAAACATTGAATTAGGATTTAATAACTATTATGGTTTGGATATTACGTGTCCCTAAAAGTTTCTGTGTTAATGCAGAAATATCCAGAGGTGAAACTATTAGATTATAAGAGCTATAAATTAAATCAGTTCACCAAGTTTGAATGGACTACCTTGTTAGTAACTATACTCAAGTGGGAAAATGGCTCAAAGAGAGATACGTCGTCAAGTGTACATGCTGGAAGAGTTCCCTGTTCCTTATAGCCACAACCCACCTGACTATAGTTATCACTCAGTCCACTCAAAATAATTCTCATAATCTAATAATCTCATCTCTGTATATTCCTGCATTAATGAAAAGGATTTTGGGTGACACTTCATATCTAAGACATCATTCTGCCACAGGGTCCCAAAAGTTGATATGTATTTCATAATACATTTATACATTTAGTCCATCTCCAAAAATTCTACAGTCTTTACACTTCTAGCATTGCCCAAAAGTTCAAAATGTAATCTGAAAGACTCTTGGCTGTGAGCTCCCTCAATTACCAAAAGCAAGTATATCCCAGTGGCTCTTCAGGAGGATAGCAAATTCAAAGCCAGTCTCAGCAGCAATGAGGCACTAAGCAACTTAGTGAAGATGTCCTTCAATAGATGAATGGACAAAAAATGTGACTTATATGCACAATGGAATAATACTCAACAATAAAAGAGAAAAAATCATGGCCTTTGCAGGTAAATGGATGGAGTTCAAGAAGGTATTGCCAAGTGAAGTTAGCCAATCCCAAAAAACCAAATGCCGAATGTTTTCTTTGATATAAGGAGGCTGATTCATAGTGGGATAGGGAGAGGGAGCATGAGTGGAATAGACAACCTCTAGATAGGGCAGAGGGGTGGGAGGAGAAAGGAGGGGGTATATGGGGTAATTAATGATGGTTGAATGTGATGATCATTATTATCCAAAGTGTATGTATGAAGACATGAATTGGTGTGAATATATGAAAATTTTTGCTCTATCTATGTAATAAAAATTGTAATGCATTCCGCTGTTATCTATAAATAAAAAATAAACAAATAAAATATAAAGCAAAACAAAACAAAACAGGGCTGGGCATATGATTCAGTGGTTTAGTACCCCTGAGTTAAATTCTCAGTACACCCTCCCCACAAAATAGCAAGTTACATATATTTAATATGCAACAGCATAGAGTAAATATTCCCTTTCCAAAAGAGAAGAATGGGAACCTAGAAAAAAGGAATGTGACCAAAACAAGATTATAACCCAGTTGGGCAAACAAGTCCTATAGCACCATCTCTGGAATCTGGGTGACATGGCTCTAGGCTGTGAACTCCTTAGGACTTGGGAGCCCCTCCCGTTCTCAATGGAAGTCTCTATGATCTTACAGAACAAGCACGATTTGGACAATGCCAATGTCTACTAGCAGACCTTGGCTACAGTGGCCTTTGAGTGGATGAGCATCGTGAAACCATATTCTAGGCACCCCTGTGTGAGCAGGGTGCTTCCATTATCTGTTCTCGAATGAGATTTTATTTTTAAACCCTTAAGCCTATGATGGGTGTGGTCTTGCCAATTCCCAAGATGAGATGCCCTCAAGGGTATCTCTTTAGTGGCTATGATCTTTTCAACAACCACACTTTCCTTGTTCCCAGTTTTACTCCTCTGCTAGGTCCTTCTTCCATGATAATTTGCCTCATCTTGGGTCCCAGAGCAATGGAGTCATATGAGCATGGAATGAAACTTTGAAGCTATGAGTCAAAAGAAATTTTTCTTCCACGAATTTGTTCTTATCAGGTATTTTGGTTACAGACATGAAAAGCTTTGTTAAGAAATGTGCATATAAAATTGGGACCATTCATGGCTAGTTTTGTGGAAGCAAGATTAACATTATATAATAACACCTAAACTGAGTTATCTGCCCTTCTACTCACTGTCCATAAAAGTAAAGAAACTCTAGAACTGGAAACTAGAATAACAGTTCTTTCAAGCATGTAAGTTAAATATTAGATTCTTGTATACCCCTTTTTTAAAGCCCTCTGTTCCCTCCGCAGTTAGAATAGCAGCCTCTGTGACAAGAGTCTGTTTCCTTTTTCTGTTGCTAAAAAAAGGAATAAAACTTTTTTCTTCTTTTTCTCAAAACTTTGTCCTTGTTATTGGCTTGGCATTGATGACAGTATCAGGAGAGTTACGTTTCCAGAATCCTAACTAGCACTGCAGAAGTTGAAAATCCAGTCTGGTTGTCCCTGCAGTGTTTTAATTTGCCACCTGGGCATATGACTGTAGTTCATTCCACTGCATGCTTACATCTGAAACTCTGAGCATGGAATATAGTAACATGGATGAGTGAATTTATAATCCACTCCAAAAGCAATAGTGCTTTCAGTTATAGAAAAGCAGCAGCTATGGTACCTGTGATCAAGCAGCCTCTGAGATGGGGCTACAGATATGATTCTGAATGCCTAGCATCACTTTTCTCAGAAGAGGTTTTTTTTTTTTCAGAACAATTTTGCAATACATAGTATTCTCCATTTAAACCTTTTTCCACTTAAGTTACATGATTGACCTGGTTTTCATTTAAGAACTTTATTATATCTTTGATTTATAAAATATTCTTATAAATCAATAAGAAATAATAAGTGATTTGACAAAACCTACTATAGCGATTGTGAAAGTGTGTGTGTGTGTGTGTGTGTGTGTGTGTGTATTCCCTTTGATGGATTTATAATTCTTATGAAGTAGAGCACAAATAAGAAGAATATGAAAAACCTGAGAATAAAAATTATATGATTTAGGGAAATTTTATGACAAAGGGCTCAACAAAGAAGTGAATTTCAAGAAGAAAAATGATCTTTAAGCATAGTACAGTTACAAGTACAGCAAAGATGAAAATAACAAAATGATTATTTTGCAATTTGGCATGAAAGCATCTTTAGCACACATTGTCAGATTAAAATACCCTGTATCTTTATGAAAAGTGTTATTAGCCATTTAATTTGGTTAACAACTCAAACGAAGAGTTAATAAATATTAGATGACAGGAAGTATGATTGTCAAATATGATTCTGCTGCAGTAAAGGAAACTGAATTAAACAATCTTTCCTATACTTCTATAGAATCTAATGGCAGATTGCTAGGCTCTACACATTTTTGAATTGTGGAAGATACAGTTTTTCACAGAGAATGTTTTAAATTTCTATTATTTCAGAAATTTAAATTTGTGAACAAGTTCTCTCTGTGCCCTATAAAAGCAAATCGTGGAGGGGAGGGTACTAGAGTGCCTTCTCAGGTCTAAAATATTTATAGAGTGGAGGACCCTTGCTGAAAGGGAAAGGGGACTGAGGGGAGAGGGAGAGGAGAGGGTAAGAAAGGAGAAAAGAGAAGGTGGATTTGATTTAAAAAATGATGTATGTGTGTATTGAAATTCCAGTGAAACCCATTAATATGCATTGACAATTATAATAATAATGTTTCCATCCACTTATGTAAGGGGATCAAATGGATAATAGCATTACCTTGAAAAGTCAAAACTACAAGTATTCTGAGGGCTGAGTGAAAAATGCTATGGAAAGACTGAGGATTTTATTTTATTTATTTTTTTTGACTGAGGATTTTAGACATCTGCATTTATTAAGAAAAAAGTCCTGCTATTTGGTTGGTTTCTTTTTATTCAGACAATTGAATTCTAACAGCGAGAGATTTTAGAGAAAACTAATCAATGTCTGACACTATAATGTGTGAAATGTAAGCACTTATTGAAACATTAATGTCACTGGAGAAAATAGAATAAAACCCAGCTGGCCTCCTCTAGACACATCTCACTGTCAAAAATAAAATATTGAGTTTGCTATGGATGAGGAGGTCACTGATTAGGAAAAAATATTGAGTGGAATTCATAAAGAGCAACTTAGCTCAAGACATCAAGGACTGCTTACAGAAACATATTCTTTTATTTGATATTCATAGTAGACACCAGTTTTGTCCAACTTTTGTATTACAGAGAGGATATCGATATCCAAGGAGGTAAAATGATATCTTAAATGTCTTTACCATAATAGCTAAAGGATATAGATTTTAAATTAGGAAACACTAGATTTTATCATTTAAAGATGCATATTTATATAACATTATTAAAGAAAACATGCAAATATTATCCCAAAGCTCATGGTAGAAATACCTGTAAGTTATTAGAAGGAGGTTTTCTATGTTAAAAACAAAAGAAATGAAACAAACAAACAAACAAAAAAACAATACAGGAGGTTCTGGGGCTGTGGCAATTTTCTGACTTTGACTTGGTTGGTCATTTTCTAATTATAAATTACATTAGGCATTTATGAGATTTTATCACTATGTTTTATTCCACAGTGTAAAGTTAAAGGAAAACATCAGAGGATATCATTATGATTTCACTGGGTGGTCACTAATGAGTTTCATATGGAGAGTAATAAAAAGTTCACGTCTGGCTATATATTACTGTGGTGATAGCAATAGGAAAAAAAAAGTGATACCAAACATGAAGATATGTAGACACTACTGTAAGAGTAGTGAAGATATAATTTTAAGGAAGATTTGAATTTGAAAGAGGATTTAGAAATGGAATCTGCAGAAGTAATGACAGATTCATGGAATATGGAAATGAGAACAGTCCAGAAAATTTCAAATAACTACACTTGAAGTTGAAATGTTATTTCTAAAAGTGCAGGCTGAAGTGCTGAAGCAAGGGAAGGAGACAATGAGTTTAATGTGAGAACACTTGATTTGAAATGCCTCTGAAAATGCAAGGTAAAGTTTTATGCAAGAGAAAGTTGTGATGAGCAGAAGAATGACATTGGCTAAGAGATATTTGCAAAATGCATGAATGGCAGTTAAAGACAATGAAGTATGTGAAATTGCCACAAAGATGATTTAATGATAATAAAAAATAAATGGACTCAATATAAATCACTTTATATATAGATATGATAAAAGAGATTGGAGAGTTAATTGGTAAAATGTAGGCAGAATAATAAGGGGCATTTCAGAAAAGATCATCACAAAGTATCACTTATAGCCTTGTCTCCCACAAACATAGATGCAAGATACATAGGTTAAAGGGTAAGTAGATGAAAGGAAAGTAGACTAATGATAAATGATTGATAGGTTAAATCGATAAATAGACAGACAGATATGAAACAACAGTAAGGAAGACAGATGTACATACAAGATTTGAGGAGAGACCTCGATGATCAGCCTTCCTAGCTTCATTGTGTACTCTTTTTCACACATGTTTTACTCCACAGATAAAATATTTACACATTTTTAAAGGCACTTCTGTGTATATGCTGTATCTTTTTTCTAAAATCATATTCTTCCTTTATTTCAAACCACTAAATTCTAGCTATATTGTAAACATAAGCTTATCCGTACATACTCTTGGGGGATATTATCGAATTCTAACTAGTCAATTTACCTGAGTCTTGTATTCTTTTGAACTTATCCATATATGTTCTTTTCTCACTGTATTACATCCAGCCCCCACAGTCCTCTTCAGCAAGGAGGACTTTAGTTTGAAGAGCAAAGGCCTTCTCTGTGTTTTGCCTTGCACAATACTAGGCAAATGCTCTGCCACTGAGCCACATCACCAGCCTGAAACTTGTGTTCCAGTAATTCACAAAATGACAAAAACAATGGTAAATGAGTGGTACTGAAACATGTCTTCCAGACCTTTTAGAAAATATGGAGTTGTCACTTTGGCCATATATATAAATCCACAGGAGGGAGATACTGCAACCATTAAGAAAAAAAATTAAAAAAGACTATTCATAAGTGAATGTGCTCAAAATACCACTATGACAAAACTGGAATAATCTATCATTGCCCAGCATGCTGCTGGTATTGTTGTATTAAGCATGCTAAATGCTTTTAAGAGCCAAGATAACTTTCTGAAATGAGTGTAAGGTACTGAGGAGAAAAACAAAGAAGCCATAAGGTACATGTGAAGTAGTCAATTGATACAATTTACATTATTGTAGTAGGGGATTAAATGGTATAAAATTATTTTTATTGAAAGCTTATATATATATATATATATATATATATATATATATATATATATATGTACATATATATTCACATGGGTGGATATATATGTATTATAAATACACAACACAACACACACACACACACACACACACACGTTGTTGTTTGAAATGGGGTTGCAGTATGTTGCCTAGGCAGGTTTCGAACTAGATATTCTCCTGCCTCAGCCTCCTATGTAGTAGCTGGGATTAAGGAATGAGCAACTGTACCTGCCTTATATCTTAGATATTTTAAATTATATTTTTTCTGTTACTTTTGGATATTGTGTCTATTTATTTATTTTTTGTTGGGGTTGGGGATTGAACCCAGGGCTTTATGCATGTGAGGCAAGCACTCTACCAACCGAGTTATATCCCCAGCCCCTACCTTTTAGATATCTTAATGACTCTATTAGCTGACATATAATGAGATATTATTGGTCATCTTTTTGGTACATTTCTACATAGTAAATGGAATACCTAGGCAATTATTTACATTAAAAAACAAATGTAAGCTGGGTATAGTGGCACACATTTGTTATCCCAGCACGCAGGAGACTGAGACAGAAGGATCATAAGTTCAAAGCCAGTCTCAGCAAAAGTGAGTTTCTAAGCAACTCAGTGAGACCCTGTCTCAAAATAAAATGGGAATGTGGCTCAGTGGTTGAGTGCCCCTGAGTTTAATCCCTAGTATCACCCCCCAAAATACAAATGTATATAGATATGGTAGTTATTTAAGTTGCCTTCATACATGTTTAATCTTAATATGCAAGCCTTTGAAGTAATTGAAAGTATTTTATTTGAATAACTATGTTTCGGTGTCAAACCTGTTCAAATGCAAGGGGTCTAAACTTTTACTATGCAAATATTATAAGGGAAAAGGCTGTCACTTTATAAAATTGTATAAATGAAAAATTTCAAATGTTTCCAAGTTCATCAAAAAGATTCCAAGTTCAACATATTTTTGAACATTTGAAATACACTGTGTATAAATCAATTGAGGACAGGCAAAGTGACAGTGCCTGTGGAATTCACTACCTGTCTTCCCTTGGTAATGAGACTGACTAATAATTCTCTGCTCTAAATAACTGAACTTCACTAATGGGAACCCAAGTCTGTAAATTATATTTTATATGTAGCTGACTGGTAAGCAAATTTGATTTCATGCAAATATTTTGAAGTGGATTAGTTAATGGAGAAACGGTATCTGAATGCTAATAACATGCCTCTCTATATACACAGGATGAAATCTCCTTCAATCCACAGGGAAAGTGTCAACATTAATAAAAGCAATGTCATGCTATACCTCCCCCATAGCTGGCCTATATTGACATGAAAAATTATAATGGCAGAAATACAGAACTTTTCAGATATAAATAACCTTACTGTTTTATGAAATTTTTATCAGGAAAGAGTAACAAAAGAGAAGGAAGGAATCCACTGCAAAGAATTTTATTGCCATCTATTGACAATAAGATTTGTGGTAAAATATTTTTATTATATAATTTTGAATGTCCTACTTATTAAATGATGACATTTCAGTGGATAGAAAAACAATTGCTATGTAGAGAATATGGGTTTGAGGATAACAAATGGATATTTATACCATCTCTTAAGCATCTTGAAAACTCTTTAGAATGCATTTCTAAAGTAATATATGTCATAAATTAAACACTTTGTATTATAATTTGTAACACTACTAGTATGAAACTGACATTTATTTTTGAGGATTAACATTGGCTAACCTATTCTGATTACTATATTTTCTTTCTCAGAGAAGTTACTAGATAAGAAATTGCAGCTGAATATTTATTAAATTGACAAAGAGCCATCTGCCTATCTTACAAACTAAATAATTCAATTTTAATTAAATGCTAATTATATGAAAATATGTGTATATGCCTTTGCGTATAGGTGAAATACTTCAGAAGGAATAACAGCAAAGAGTCAATTATGATAATTTTACAATGTTTATCTAAATCAAATTGTATATTTTAAATACATAAAATTTTGTTTTTTTAATTAAACCACAATGAAAGGTGAAAAACAAGGAATATTCAATCTAAATAGTTATTTATTTTAAATAAATTTTGACTCTTGCGATTTAATGTGTCAATCTATCTAGTTTCGCTAAAAATTTAATCAGTTGTATAATGAGAAATGTTTTCAACATATGCTAAGTGTCATCTTTACATTCATTTACCATTGCTTCTTGAAAGTATGTACAATTAATGACCAAAGAAATAGTCTTATTGTCTTTTTCAAGTTCATTACAGATTTCTAGAACAAGAGAACACTATTATATACAATGAATTATTTCAACACAAAGTGGCTGCTATCAAGAATGTTTGAAACCCTTTTACGATTCCCCAGGTATAAATTGTCTTGCACTAATCCTTTAATTTCCGATAGAGCTAGTTTCCTATACATTGTGGTGTTTTCCATTATTCTGCGAAGGGAGTTGTAATTGTTAGCTTTGGTGGAGTGATATCTCAGTAACAGATGATGACCCTAAGCTACTCTAAACCTATTACAAGAAAGCCATTTGCAGTAAACTCTGGCAATGAGATTAAATTCCTCCCAGACCTATGTTAACACCAAAGGCAAAGAAAGACAATTGGAATTGTACCTATTTTGTAACTGGATATTTATAAAGTATAAACTAATAGAAGAGCTTTCACCATGGTAGATGAGATTTTGTTCTTTTTTTCTAACATGCCTTATAAAGGATTCAATTACTAATTTTATTTACTTGAAATTCTAGAAAGTTTTCTAAGATCATGGTAAGGTTTTAGTGAAATAATAAAAAAAAAAACTTAAATGCCCAAATCATTTTTTTTTTCTGACTTGATCTTCACAAAAGAAACAAGACAAATATATATATGTGTAAGTGTGTGTGTGTGTGTGTAAATTATGCTATGAATTCTCTTCGTAATATAGAAAGAGGTCCATTTTCTGAGGTACTCATTAAATGAAAAACAATATGTTGCTTTTATTATTGTTGACACTTTCCCTGTGATTTGAAGGAGATTTTTCAAATTTGTCAACATTATGAGTATAAAATGGAACAGTACAAGTTATTTTTTAATGAAGCTTAAAATTTTGTAAGGAAGATTTTATATAAAATAGAAATGAATGGATAAAGTAAATTTTCAGCATTGTGCCAGTACTGTGTGTATATATGTGACTGCATGACCAATGTGATTCAGCAACTTGTATACTCAGAAAAATGAGAAATTATATCCCATCTGATTCAAATGTATGATATATCATACATTTTGATATATATGATATATCATACATATTGTACTGTCATGTGTAACTAAAACAAATTAAAAAAAAGAATAAAAATACATACATAATAAAGTGTTTAGAGAAGAAGACAATAAAGCTAGGAAATATTCATACACTTTTTCAACATTAAGTAATGACACATGGCTAGTCAAGACTGTAAAATCACAATTTCTATTCTTAGAGCTAGACTGTTTTGTCTATGAGAAATATAAACTGTGGATTACCAAGTCCATAAATAGAAAGCTATTTGTAACAAGTTGGTCAGAGCAGTCAAATCAACAAATTCTTAGAGAAAGTGACATTTAATATGCATATGGAGGCCCATGAAAGCTAGTGTGAGGGGCTAAACTTAGATAACTTAAGGAATATTGGCACCAATTTCAAACAAAGCATGATGGTTTAAGAAAATTCTCTAAGTTTAGGAAATTGGAATTAATAATTGACTGTGATCACAGATATACTTGTTCAAATGACTTAATTAAATTTTGGAAAACTGGAACAATGTGATTATAAGGTTAAAATGTAGTCTGTGATGGATCTTTAAATGTACTTTTGTTGATAGATTAATCTTTCAGTATGATTATACTTGAGGAAGTCTACTTGGAATACTGAAATCTATATAAATTTATCTATACAGTTTTGGCTTATCAACACCATTTAAATAAGCAATTTTACCCATTCTTCCTAAGTCATAAAATAATACAAAAAAGCATTTAAAGTCCTACGAAGTGGAATCTGGAGAGACTTTTAGTTAAGTATTTGAAAACCTTTATGTCAGTAACCTTTAAAAAAAAAGGTATATATGACAGTAAAATGCATTTTGATTCATTGTACACAATCATAGCACAACTTTTCATTTCTCTGTTTGTATACAAAGTAGTGTCACACCCTATGTACAGTCTTACATGTATCTAGGGTAATGATGTCCACCTCATTCCACCATCTTCCGGCACCTACGAACCCTCCCTACCCTCCCCCCTCTTTGCCCAATCAAAGTTCCACCATTTTTCCCATGTCATTCCCTTCCCATATTGGATCAGCATCCACTTATCAGAGAACGTTGGGCCTTTGGATTTCTGGCATTGGCTTATTTCATTTAGCATAATATTCTTCAACTCCATCCATTTACCTGCAAAGGCCATGATTTTATTCTCTTTTAATGCTGAGTAATATTCCATTGTGTATATATACCACAGTGTCTTTATCCATTCATCTATTGAAGGGCATTTAGGTTGCTTCCATAGTTTAGCTATTTTGAC
This sequence comes from Spermophilus citellus, assembly GCF_964194105.1. Taxonomy (NCBI): domain Eukaryota; kingdom Metazoa; phylum Chordata; class Mammalia; order Rodentia; family Sciuridae; genus Spermophilus; species Spermophilus citellus. Next base: position 59,389,985 of record NC_138188.1, on the reverse strand, counting down.
TTGAGCTGCTTATGAACATTAATGTGGCTGCATTACTATAGTATGCTGACTTTAAGTCCTTTGGGAGTGGGAAAAACACACATTGGAGAAAAGACAGCCTCTTCAACAAATGTTTCTGGGAGAACTGAAAATCCATTTGCAGCAAGATGAAAATAAACCCCTATTTCTCACCATGTACAAAAATCAAAGTGAACCAAGAACCTAGTCCAGAGACCCTGCACCTCATAAAGTAGGCCAAATCCTCATCATGTTGGATTAGGCCCTGACTTCCTTAACCTGACTCTTAAAACATAAGAAATAAAATCGACAATTAATAAATGAAATGGTCTCAAAAAAAGCTGCTTCTCAGTAAAAAAAAAAAAAATCAATGAGGTGAACAGAGAGCCTACATTTTGGGAGCAAAATTTTATTGCACTAATCTCCAGGATATATAAAGAATTCAAAAAACTTAACTCCAAAAACAAACAAACAAAAAAAAAGGTACTGAACAGACACCTCTCAGAAGAAGATATACATTTGATCATCAACTCTTCAACATCTCTAGTAATTAGAGAATGCAAATCAAAACTCAGAATGGCAGTTATCTGAAATACAGACAACAATAAATGTTGGAGAAGATGTGGGGGAAAAGGCACACTCATACATTTCTGGTGGGACTGCAATTTGGTGCAACCAATCTGGGAAGCAGTATGGAGATTCCTCAGAAAATTTGGAATTCAGTGATCTTTATTAAGATTTTTCTCGACTTTTTAAGTTTCCTCTTTTTCCAATGATGAAAACAATCTACTTCACTACAAGAAAAATCATAGTAGATTTGAATCATATTCTACATTGCACTTACCAAGAATATGATATTCTTTTGAGACTTGTAGTTTTGTTCTGAGCCAAAATACAGGATATTTGTAAATGTAGAATCAAGTCTCTGGATACAGGAAAACAAAGAGAAAAAGGAAGGAAGAGAAGAAATGGAGGCAGAGAGACTGAGAATATTAATTGTTTAATATATGGGGCTTAACATAAGGAGCTTACTCCTAGCCTCCTTGCTCATCCTCAGCTTCTTGATGTAGGTAATTGGAATTAATAACTGATTGTATTATATGCTGTATACATGAAATACTACTCTGACTGACTTTCTTCACTCTTTCTGAAGGATAATCAGCAATTTATTACTCCCTGTATTGGACATATTAATTGTATTTTTATTTCTGAATAGGCTGTCTTCCCTTAAATGTCATATATATGGGGTTTACTATGTAAGAGATATTATTGTTAGCAAAAACTATGCAAAAATTTGAGGAATGTGCATTCATCCCCATCTTACAAATAGGGTAATGAAATAATAAGGACATTAAGAAATATGTTGTAGTTTACACTGAAAATAGTTATAGAGGAAACAGGTTTGAACACAGGCAAGTGTCTCAGAAATCTGTGCTTTCAAACATGATGCTTTATTTTCTTACATAAGTGCTATAAAAATAAGAAAAGTTGGTCTATTTTATTTATTATTGTATTCCCAGGAACTTTATCAGAATCTGGAATATAAAAAGTGACAGATATTTTCATAATATGTGAAAAAATTAGAAAGTCTGCATATAGTAGAAAACATGTATAAGCAGATACTTGTTTAGGTTTGTGTAACATGAAACATGAACAGTGAATCTTAATGAAAACCACGGCTAAGACATTAACACATTGAAGTAACAAACACCTTCACAAACTGCCCTATGAAAAGAAAATGGAAGTTAATATCAGAATTTCTATGTGCTAACTATATTCATGGTTTCTTAATCATACATGTATGATTATTTGTATATGATGTTAGTTCATTTTTAATTTTACTTTTTATTATTTTCAAATCTGAGAAATAATATTCTGTACTAAAATTGTGGTTATATATTTTGTGAATAAGTAACTGAGGAAGAAAAATCCAGGAATACTTGAAGTCATTTTTATAATACTCATAAAATGTCAGACATTATATTACAAAATAGTATCAGTTTTTTTATCAACCTTAGGCCCTTTACCCTATATTTACTATATGGTGCATTTTACATTGCAAACCAAAATATTTCACTGTAATTGTCTTGAAATACTTTCAAATACAATTACATTAAATTTTATATTTCCCCAAATAGTATGAATTATTCTTCTTGTTTAAAAATCATATTTTCAGAAAAAATAAAAGTATAAATTAAATACATTACACTTTTTTGTTAAATATCATGAGAGTCATTATTTAAGACGATGATAAATTTTTAAGAGACAAAGTCATACAGGAGAAAATTAATTGAGTCTTCTTTCCTTTAAATACATTACAATTAACACACATTTACAGAGCTTACTGTTAATATTTGGATCTGGAATGTCCCACAGTATACCAAACTTCAGAGATCAAGATTAGGAGGAGTTATTAGATTATGAAGGGCCTGATATCATCAGTGTATTATTAATTCATTGACAACTGAACAGACTATAGAAATGTGGTGGAAAATGTAAACAGATGGACCTTGATTGGAGAAAGTAGGTTATTTGGAGAAAACTTTTGGTGACTATAACTTTTTTTTTTTTCCTGGTCCCTTTCTCTCTCTTCCTCCCTACACACCCTCTCTCTGTGCTTACTAACTACCACAAGCTGAATTTTCCTCTACTGTACTCTTCCAACATGATGTTTCTCTCTCACCTTAGGCCCAAAGAAATGGAGTGAAGACCCAGGAGAGAAGCCTCTGAAACTCTGACCCAAAATAAATATTTTCTTTTCTAAGTTGTTTTTTCAGTTATTTTTCACAGTGACTAAAAGGCAGGTAATACACTAAGAAAGAAAATATTTTAAGTCCTTACAAAAATTACATCCTTAAACTTAAGAGTTTTTACCCAAACATTCACAACAAGGACTTAAGGCATGCTCACAAATTACAGTGTTCTTCAGGAAATATCATTGTATGTTTTACATTTGATTGACAAAACTTTTAAATCACTGCACAATTATTAAATACTTCCATCATGAGTAATTTTCTATTTTGTTATTCAGATGCAAATAAATTGTATTATTTAAAGATCATAGGGTAGAGACACATGATTGAATTTCTAAAATCAATGAGTGAAATCATGTGGTGAAAACTAAGGTAGACCATTATTTGTGAAAAAAAATACTATTAGTCATGGTGCTATTTTATTAAAGTTATGTGGCCATAGCATTTGGGAATTGGGATGAAGTCATAAACCATATTTAGAGGAGGTTTTGTTTTAAGAATAATATTTCCCCAAACTAATAATTTTAAGACATGTCATCTCTTCTTCCTTGGGGACAGCAAAAACTCTTTGAAAATGTAGACTGTATACCATTCTCACAGTGAAACATCTAATTTACTAGGACAAATAAAACATGTGTTTAGCAAAAACATATTACTTCTTTTCTGAACCATTTTGTTTTACTGGATGCTCATAACATTTAAAATTATGTCAATTTCTGATATTGATATCTATAAATTTACAAGTGAGATTTAGGAACATACTGAAACGTTTAGGAGAGATTTTGCTCTTTTCTTTTTTATTCATCTAGTAATAACATGATATCTAATGGAAAGTAAACCTGTTTTATTGGAAACATGCTGAAAGAGTTGGAGACATAGGCTTTTATACATGTCCCTTGGATCTATATAACTCACAGGTAGACCTTTTGTACAAATTTTTGGACCAGAATGGTTTTCATCATTTTTTTTTTCTTTGAGATAAACCCTTTGTAAGTTACCAGGATGACCTCAAATTCACAATCCTGCCACAGTCTCTTCAGCAGGTGGGTTGTTGGCAAGTACCACAACACCCAGCTTTATGGATCATTTAAATGTATACACACTTGAGAGTTAGCTGTTGTAGTGGTCAAACAGCATTTATTCAGAACTTTTGCATATATTTTTTAATTTCCACGTATTACCTGGACTCAATCCATACTCCTTTAAATAATACCTATGACATATATCATTTCCTGTTATTCCATCAGAATAGCACTGCCATCTGCCTAGTACTTATCTGTTTTAGTTGGTCTTCTACATTACTTGCAATTTAACTGTTCAAAAATACAATGTTAATTATATCAAAACTTTGTTTAAAATATGTACATGATTCTCTCTCTCTCTCTCTCTTTTTTTATAAAATGAGTTGGGAACCTTTCATCACAGCCTTCATTAAGTTCAACATCTCATTCCAGCTTCTACCTTAACATATCACACTTTTGTCTCATCAGATATAGAGAGAAGCCAGTAGTAATGACACCCATGCTTGGGTAAGCAAGAAGGTAGTTCATCCACAAATGACCACAAATCATTCCCTGAAGTTTAATGGCATCAACACCAATGTGTTCTTGAAATACAGTGAGGACCTCTGATTGACCACTTGAGAATATTTTTACATTCCCTACAGTCCAAAGGGGCTATCAATCATTTTGAACTTTGCAATTCCCAGCTCAATTTTTTCATCCAGATAATGCTTTCTGTCAGGAATGTCATCTAATTTTCCTCATTATCAACAGAGGTGGGGAAAGGGAAGATGAAAACTTATTTCTCTATGAATCATTTCAAATCTTCTGATTAAAAATTCCCTCCTCTGTAGTTTACTATTAACTTAGGTTCTGCTATCCAGAGACTTTCATGTCTATATTTCTCTTATCACTTTAAGAGTCAGGGCTCCAATTTGATTCATCCTTTAGATTTCATTTAGTGCCCCAAATTGTGTCACTTTATGGCATAAATAATACAATTTGTTCAGCTTTCTGGAAAACAGAAAAAATAAACTTCACAGAATTATTGTGGATAAATATGAATACAGTATTTTCTGCCTTGACTCTTAACCTACTATTTGCTTTCTATTTATGTCTAAAAGTTTCTTTATGATGAGCATTGTTTTTATTTTTCATTAATTTTGACTGGAGCACTCAAAATTATTTTTCAGCTTATAGATGTTTTACTTCTGCTACAGGTGCTCTGACTTTCCTTGAATAATAATTATTTATAAATTTTGTGTCTAAATTATATACCCCTCATGAAAATTCTCCAATACCACTGACACCACCTATCACTCATGCACATGATCAGTGTTCATACAGTAGAATAAATGAATGAAATCATCAATTAGCATGTTTTAAACTTTTTTAAAGAAAGAAAATAAAATTATCTAGAAAATAAAATTATTTTTAAATAGTTAAAACTGTTTACAATAGCCCCATTGATTGAATTTTCTCAGAAAAAAGCAAAAAACATTAATTTTAAATGATTCACCTTCCTTTCAAATTATTTAAAACAATGAAATATGCATATTTCTAAAATAGCCAACATGAGTCAGTGAAACATTCAATGTTTCTAAAACTATTCAATCTACATTACCTCAATTTGGCAAAGCCATTTATTGGAAAGTAGAGCAATTTAGGGCTCTTAGTACTATTAATAAGTTTCACTAATAGGAGATTCAGTCCATTCTAAATAATTAAAGTATCTTACCATCTAGCAGCTATTGTAGCAGTTAGTTGAAATAAATTGGCTTATCTCTAGTTTGTTACTAGTAGCTAGAAATGCATAGCATCAGCATAGCATCAGGAGTATTTCCATTATTAGAACTCATAATGGTGATATCAGCAGGGAGAGTTTAAAGAGATCTTGAATTAATAAAATAACTATCAGTCCAATTAAAGCTGTCCTTTGATCATGTAGGCATATAGACAAGTCAGGATGCTTGCTGTTGTACATAGCAAGAGCGGGTATGTTTGTAGTTAATTGGCAGTTTGGCATGATACATTGAAAATTTTTTCTTAAATGTAATTTAAGAAATACATAGAATATACCCATCATCTATTACTACATAATAAATGACCCCAAAGATTAACTGATTAAAATAAAGGCCTTTTATTGTTTTCAATTGTGTTGGTAAGAAATTGGACTAGTTTAAGCTGAGAAGTTCTACTGTTAACATCTGGAGTGACTCAAAAAGTTGCAATCAGTTGTCAGTTAATCTATTTGTTGCAAGCAGTGCTGGTCTTGAGGATTTAATAGGGACTGACTATGTTACATAAATCCAATACACAATTGGAAGTCTTGAATAAAAACAAAGAATAAATCCCAAAGCAAATTATCCTATTCCATTGGCCCAAACAAGCCATGTGATAAATTCCAGGTCAATATGGTAAAGGGGCTATATAATGGTGTTGACAAAGAAATTTAAGATTGTTCTCTTTGGTTTCCATTTCTCTTGGGCAATGTACCTTGTCAGAGATTGATTGTCTAGATATTAGTAACAATTCTCTAACTAGTACTGAACTAGGGTTATTTTAACCCACTTCCTTCCCTTCTGCTTGCTTGATGCTCTGACAACCTGGAAAGTCCCATGGAAAATATCAATGTACCCATTGCATTGTCTCACTAACTGCCTAATTCAGCTTCTGTACTTGCTTGCTTGCAGCTATGTCAACCCTGATGTGGTTTTTGCTTTTAAATATCCTAAAATGCTCAGGTTTGGGGCTAGTCCTTGCAGAGGCAATTATGGGTCCTGTAGGGAGTAGTCTCCAGGCTAAATAAAAACTCTTCAATTTGGACATAACTGGGATTTGGTGTGTTTTCTGAGAGACCTGCCCCACAACAATTATATGAACTATAAATTTAGAATGTTTCTATGAGACTTACCTCAGTTATAAGAGATGTGGTATTAATTTTATTTTTTATAATACTAATTCCTATAAGTGTGATGTTATATATCTTTGTGGATTCTGTTTTTATATCTCTGATGATTTTTGATACAGACCAGATTGTTATGCACCCAAATGCACGTGTTAGAAATGAACCTCCAAGGAGATGGCATTAAGTGGTAAGACATAACTAAGTGCAGTGGCATGTACCTGTAATCCCATCTAACAGAAAATAAGGGAAGAAGATCAGGAATGCAAAGGCAGCTTGAGAAATATAGTAAAATTCCATAACGGAAAAAAAAAAAACCAGATAAGTTCTTTGAGAAGTGGGATAATTAATTAAAATTCCTTTGGGTAAAAGAAGAGATTCGATATATAACTCAGTTTGCAAACATATCGATTTTAAAATAAAAGGGATATTACATTTTTATCATTGGAGCAAAGTGAAAGAATATGTGAAAATACTGATAAATATGTACATATGAGGACTATAAATCCAACACTTTTGGTCTGGATATGTTGATAAAAAAATGGATAGGTATTTTTTTATGTTAAGGTCTAAGGAAAACAGACACTAAAATGAAGTTTTGCATGATACCATTCTACTCAAGGATACTTCACCTACAAGTAATATGAGTAATGAGGACAGCAACTGGTCACAGGTTCCTTTACTGCAACAGTGCCACTAATGAATCCCCCATTCTGAGATACACTTGAATGGGTCCTGTCATAAATCCTTCTTTATGCACTCTCTCTTATTTTTTATTTTTATTTGTTAATCCACAAGTTTTGTGTACTGATTACAGGTTATGTGCTACAAGTTATTTACTCATCTGAGGAGATCCTAGGTGGCTCAGACAAGAATGTATATTTAGAATGGAATGTCATCACTTGAAAAGAGTCAGCTTTTAACAATCACTTTAGAGGTTTTATTTTTTTTAAAAAAAAGTCTGCATAAGAATGTCTCATATATACTAGTTGATGTGATTTTATGAAAAATATTCCTTTTGGAAGATTATATTTATCATATAAATATAATATATAGTTAGGAGAAAATAAACTCAATTTTCACAGGAGGAAAAAGATACCGAACTACACTTAAGCATCAAGATCTTTCACACATACCTGAAGGATCTGAACTTATGCCACTCTGAGCCAGTGGAAACCTCAAATGAATATAGTTTTACTGATATACAATGACAAACTTACACAACTAAGTTTTCAAGCCACTGAAGGGGATATAAGGGAAAGTGTCTCATTTGTCAGGAAAAAAACAGGGAATGGGAGGTTTAAATGAGGCTGTTATTGAGGCTTAAATGACTATTGAGTCAGGTGATAGAACAAAATAGTGAAAGAGGAGCAAGGAAGACTTTCCTTTAGAAGTCAAAACAGTGATGCCTGGATTATATTTATTCAAAAAAAGAAAACTGAAAAATTATTTTTGAAGAAGCACTCAAATCAAGAAACCAGAAAAATCCTCACTGTAAACACTTTATCATGAAGGAAAAAAAAATACTGATGAGGTTAAAACTGGACATCAATGCAAACACAATAAAAATAAAAATCACTTTATATTTTGCTTTGTGAAAGGTCTTTAACATCAACAAAAAGAAAATAGAGATAGATTCCTGGGTAATGAGAATAAAAGGGTTAACAAGAAAGAACATATATTTTAGAGATGATAAAGTGCTTTTATGAGATCATTATATGAAGTTTTAGTCAAAGAAGAGTAACTGAGACAAAATAACCTCTCATTTTAAACAAATAAAACTACAAAGTTTATGAAATATTTTCCCCTCATGGCCAACATGCATCTTAAAATAATGATTCAGAGAGAAGGAAACAAATGAGGTTATGGCTAAAATTTAAAATTTTACCCACTCAGCAAGTTTTTGGGCTGCAGTAAATAGAAAAGAATGCCAAATCCAAGCTCTTAGATCTGCCTGTGTTGTTGAAACCAAGTGTGAGATCGGGAACGCCAAAGTGGCTAGAGTTCACAAGTCAGAAATCCAGACAGAATACAGTTACAGAGAGAGAAAAAGTGAGAGAGAAAGAATGCACTTCAGAGATCTATAGATGATTATACTCATCTCTTCAAATATTGATTAGCACATACACATCAGGCCAAGATCAGGTAAAGACTATTGGAAAGGAATAAGCAAAACAATTACTGGAAATCATAAACGGTTGGGAATGGCTCAAGTTATGAATAGCCAGAGCAGGAAGTTCATAACACATGGACAAATGAATCCTAAGCTAAAGACTAATCCGATTTCACATAACAAAACCTAAAAGCAAACATAAAAAGGATTAAATTGTTTCCAAGTAAAGAATCCTAGGACAAAATCCAAAAACGTTTGAAAACTAGAAATAAAACATTTGGACACAATCACATAAAATTTACCTTGAATCTGTTTCAATTAAAAAAATAGTTAGCATGCAAAAAATTGAGAAAAAAAAACTAATAAAGAGAACAATCAATCGAATAGAAATAAGCCTAGAAATAACACATACACTTGAATTAGTAACAATAATGGTAGTAAAATGATAATAATGATGGTAATGACTTACCTTTAACTGAGTTTTAACCATGTAAGAGAATGGAGCTGAGTGATTAATATCTGTTATTCTACACTATATTTTTCCTATTTTACATGGTGTGTGGAAACATTGATTGGTTAGAAAATTTGGTTAAAATAAAAGTGAAGCAAGGCAAAAATCAGATTCACTCTCAAATGTGCTGACTGAAATTTCCAGCATATACTTTTGACTATTTACCTATATTATTTTGTCATTTAAAGGTCAAAGCAATTTTATTAATATTGAATACTTTGTAATTTTGAGTGGAAGTAAATGGTAGGTCACAGGTCTTCCATCATTCAGAGATAATGTTTGAAGACTGAACTGATTTGAAGTTTTATTTTCACTTAATTCAAAATAAGTACCTCAAGTATTGTAAAAAGTACAACTACCTAACTGCAATTAGATGATTTCATTTACACAAAATGTACTTTTGTTTTCTCTCCATATTTTATGTTTTTTCAGTGGTTTCTCTGGGAAAAAACATCTGGAATTATCCTCACTAATTCCCATCCCAAAGCCAGATTATCAAATACCAAGATTATAAAGATTAAATCTGAAATATTGGCATTACAACCAAGTTGGTTAATGTTCAGCGTATATTAATAATTTCATAAACTTTATGATTCACTAGGAAAAGTGGTTATTGAGATTTTCACATTGAAAAATGTAAAGTCACAGAATTCTTATACTGAAGGAAAACTTTATGATATGGGGAAGTAAGCATATAAGAATTCCAGTGATTACATCAGTAATTTCTAAATCATTAAAGTTATTTAAAAATGATAAACACAGAAGTACACATTTTTGTCTTCATAGAGACAAAAGGAATGAAACAGATGAGAAGTGAAATTAACTGATAGACTATTCTAACTCAATAGACTTATTAAAAGAAGTGCCTATATAGTATTTTAATAACTGAATTTACATTACAAAGTTTATGTGTTGTAATTACTATTTTAAGAAAGTTGTTTCCACTTAGCTTTATTTAGATATTATAACAAGTCTTAGAAATATCAGTTATTAATGAAAATTGTGTTAATAGGTTTTTCACCATAATCTTTATTCATTTAAAAATTTCAAAACATATCATTTGGTTTACTCCAAAGCTTTTTAGTAACCCACTAGATTTGTGTAATGTAAATATCTCAATTGAAAAATGAATACATATGACATTTTATTTGAATGGCTACATAAACTAAAGGATGAGAACCAAACAGAATTGTAGGGTAAGGGAAAATATTTATGTTTAAAGAAAAGTATCTCCTTATAATTTAGTACAGCCATACATTTGAGTTCCTTAGAAGGAGCCCAGGTATTTGCCAAAGGCGAATTTGTTTTTAATAAAAAGAAAATACACTATAAATAAGTGAAATTATTTAAGTACCTTTCTAAGGAATAACATCATACAGTGTTAATGCCCTTTAAAATATGTTTTCAAAGAAATAAGATTGTTTTTACATCATAGTAAAGACTATTAATATTTGGAGGTAGTTGATACAAATTAAAAATCATTTCTAGTTCTTTTAATATTTAACAAGGCAATTTTTAAAATACTGTGACAATACTAAATAACTATTTTTCCTCAAATGCAGAAATTTCATCCAGAGTGTTTGACAAACAGCATGGGGCTTTAGATGGTGCTTCTTCCAGAGCTTTCCTGGTTTAGGCATTGGGCTCCCTATTGTGTGATAATAAACTTAAAAAATAAAAATAAAACTTTCAACACAAGAATTTAAAACTCACAAGAAAGTGAGCTTGCCTATCCTCAAAATACATAAAAACAAACAAGTAAATCAAAACAAAAAAATACTTTGGCCAACAACCAACAACAGATTTATTTTTTAGCATTTAATATATGTTTTCTAGATGCCCCTAACTTCTTAGTAAACAATCATTAATGTAGCCACTAGTATTTCATAACACACAAAATAGTTCACACAATGTACTTTACAACAAGCTGTAATGTTCCCACATAAATCTAGTTATCAACCTGCACGCAGCATATGTAACTTCTAACCTGTATTTATGTTTAATATTCAATAGAAGATTCAGATATTTCTTACATGGCTATTTTTTTGAGTTTTAAAAAGTCATTGGAGACTATTAACTTCCTGGAAATTCCACAACACCTGGTATATATCATGCATGACAAGATCAACAAAAATTAAATCCTGCAGCCTTTTTAAATAACAGATTTTGGATGGCCTGTTATTCCAATTACTTGAAAATATATTATTGAGATCAGTTTTGAGCTAAGCTTTGTCCAGTTACGGGGATTGTTTTGAAGCAGGGGAAGAGAAACAATTACTTTAGTTAGGAGAATAGGACAAATAAAATTCATGATGAAGCATAGAGCATGCAGTAAAATCATAAAATAAAACAGACTAATACCAAAAGAACTTGGCTGTGGAGAAACAGAAGATTGGATGACTCCTAGACAGTTTCTCTGTCTTGCAAAAGTCCTTGTTTAAGTCCTGTTCAAAATATCAACCTAAAATTCTCCAGTTGTCTCCTTTATCATATTTTCTAAAGAATCCCTGATTATTCCACTTAATCATAGTGAAATTAGACTGATCACACAATTTAGATTCAACATAGCAAACTTTAGAATGGGAAAAGCATTATTAGTAATTATGCCAAGATATCAGGTAGAAACCAGGTGTTCCAGGTAAATAAGTACAGATGGGTACCTTACTTGCCCTAGCAGTTATCAAAATCTGTCCATCACCTTGGTTTCAAGAATGTTATCCTCCTTGGGGCTGGGGATGTGGCTCAAGCGGTAGTGCGCTCGCCTGGCATGCGTGCGGCCCAGGTTCGATCCTCAGCACCACATACAAAGATGTTGTGTCTTCCGAGAACTAAAAAATAAATACTAAAAATTCTCTCTCTCTTTCTCTGTCTCTCACTCTCTCTTTAAAAGAAAAAAGAAAAAAAAGAATGTTATCCTCCATAGTGAAATATATACAATTCTAGTTTTGTTTTGAATAAATATGGGTCTTTATATCACTCAAACCAGTTCCACAGCCAAAACTAATTTTCAATATGATAATAAGTGATTGTGGATTCCCATCAATCAATACCAGTCAATACGAGACCATCTTTCTTATTAAATGAAGCCACATTTTATTCTGATTTCTGTTGTTTTATTCAATATTCTTTTTTTAATCTCCAAGTTTCCATATAGGCTATGATATTTTATTGAATTTTCACAATATTTAAACTCATATTGACTGTCCTTATTTTTCATAAGATTGCTATTTTGAAGAGCATTGGGAGGAAATTAGTAATAAATCCTTTAACTGAAGATTTTTTCTCATGATTAGAGTAAGTATATGGAAAATCTTAACCACATTGTATTATCAGTATGTTTATACTCTTGGTGTTAATTTTGATCATCTGACTGAGGTATTATTTGTCAAGTTTCTCCATTACATTTTCTCTTTTCATACTCTACTTACTAGAAAGACATCAACTGTGCAGCCCACACTTGAGAGTGAGGAGTTGTGCTCTGGATTATAAACATTGTTTTGTTGTTCAAATTGTTCCAATTTTGGCCAATGGGAACACTTTCAATTGGCTTCTGTGTTCTTTGAACAAAACTACATTACTGTGTTTGGGTTTTGTTTCCTTGCTTTTGCATGATTCCTTACTTCTGTAACTTCAAAATGTTCCAAGTTCATATTCTATCTTCCCTAATTATATATTCCTATAATAATCAATTTCTTTAAAAAGCCCTATCCTGATACCTTGACATTTTTTAAAATTTCATACAGAAGATTTAATCTCTATGCTTTAAAGTGCTACACATTTTGAAAGATACTTGGTGACATGCACTCAACATTAAAGGTGCCTTCATAATAAAGTTATTTATCTAAAATATCTCCAATGAACCACATTTCAATTTGCCTTCCTCCCACCAAATGCCTGCAACTACTGTTTTCACTTCTATAGCTTTATCTTTTACAAATATTATTTAGAAGAAATAATACAGAATGTATAACCTTTTTAGACTCACTTTAGTTAGAAAATACATTTTGAAACTTCATCTATGTTCTTGCATAGCTTGATAGCTCCTTTTTATCACCGAATAAAATTTCATTTACTGCATGTGTCACAATTTCTGTGTTCAGTCACTCGTTGAATAAAATTTCTGTTGCTTCTAGTTTGGGACACCATAAGTAAAACTCCTATAAATAACTTACATGCCAGGTTCTATGTGGACATATTCTCAGCTGAAAAAATACCTTAAAGGAGCATGATAGCTGAATCATTTGTAGACATGTTGAGCTTTGGAAGAACTGTGAAACTGTTTCTCAAAATGTTTGTGTCATTTTAGAATTCCATAAAAAATAAATATGTGGTACTTTTGCTCATTATTCTTATGAAACAAACAATTGGCTTTATGGCTTTACTAGGTCTATAGTTGTATCTGCTCTTAATTTTAATTTCTCTCGTAACATTTCTTAATTTTTATTTTCCTTTTCCCTGCTTATTATTCTTTTATACATGTTCTATCTTTATGTATCTGTTCAGACCATTTATTTTCTTAGCAATGCCATTAATAGAGCCGATTTTTTTTTTACTTCAATGAAGTTAAAGTTACCTGTTTTTTTTTTTTATTTATGGGTCACAGTTTTGGTATTATATACTCTGAAGTCTTTTTTTTCTGATATTCATAGTTTCTCCATTTTCAATGGATTAGTGTTTATATGCTATATTATTCTCAATCCTTTTACAAATTAACCAAAGTAACCTGACATATAGCTAGATAAAGAGAGAGCTCTTTTTTGTAGACAAGATATGATTAAATATTATTTTTTACATTGTGAATGCTTCTGTTTGTAACAGGTAGATACATTTAAACATTTTTTTACAATATTATTGGTATAGATAGATTGATCACTACAATGTTTGTAAACTTAAAATTCTGTTTCTTAGCCCCATTCCCAAAATTCTTCCTAATTTACCTAGTTTTATTTGCATATTTCACATAATCTAATCTTTTCTCTTCTCTTAATTCAACAATTATACATCTATTTAAGGAAAAGTTGGTGGTTATTCTATTGTTCACAGTATTCATTTGTAATTAAAATCTATAGTAAAATACTGAAATTACTCTAAAATATTAAATTGCTAACATCTAGTGAAGATATTTTATATTATATTCTTGTCAATATAATCAAAGTACAAAATATAAACACCTTAAAAAGGAGAAAGACTTAATTTTAGCTTATGGTTTCTGAGATTTCAGTCTATGGTCATGTACCTCCTCCAAAGCAGATACAGGGAATGGCAAAGCTGCTCAACTCACGACAGCTGGGAGGCAGAAAGAGAGGGGAACGCAGGAACAAGAAATACACAGGGCACACACCCAGTGATATACTTCCTCCAATCCTACCCTACCATTTACATTTTCTACCACCTCCCAGTAGACCATTCTGTTTTCAAGCATACACTCACTGATAAGGCCAGATCCCTCATAATCAACCACTTCCCAAAGCCCCATCTCTGTTGGTAAACAATCTGGGAACAATTCAAATGCAAAACATATATTCTTCATAAAACGATATTCAAAATACTCTATATTATCCCTTAAGACATTTTTGTAATTCATTGTATTTTTCAGTATTTTTAACCCAATATATTGTTAGTATAAATATTTTAATTTATTCTTTTGATAAATTACAAATGAGATAAAAAGTTTTTATTTTATTTTCATTTTGTCAAAGAAGATCTTATTGTTTTAATGTTGATTAAAATTTCTGATATATGTGATTTTCCTACTGCACAAAAACTATCTTTTTAACATTTCTTTCTGGACAGTTAGGACTTTTGATTTTTTTTCCTGACATGCTCAATATTTATTACTAAGAATTATTTGATAAGATATAGAATTCCACATTGATATTGGTATTTATTTTTTATTCAATATAAACATTCCTTCAATCCACCCTCTTCTTGCTTGACTAGTTTGTAATTAAAAGTCTTCTATAATTCTTATTTTATTACTCTTATAGTTGAATATTTCATAAAATTTTAGTTTACTTATTATCTGTTTTGTCTCTTTTTTTGGTACCAGGGAGTGAACTTAACGGCTCTTGACCACTGAGCTACATCCCCAGCCCTATTTTATATATTATTTAGAGACAGGGTTTCATGGAGTTGCTTAGCACCTTGCTCTTGCTGAGGCTGGATTTGAACTTGAGATCCTCCTGTCTCAGACTCCTGAGCCCCTGTGGTTATAGGCATACACCACCTCTCCTAACTTGTCTTTGTTTTCAACAATTTATATGTGATGCTTCTATGTACACACTTTTTGATATTTATCCTGCTTGCTGTTCTCTGAGAGTTTTGGATCTGTGGCTTAGTGTCTGTCACTAGTATTGAAAAATACTCAACCATTTCCACTTCAAATATTTCTTATTTTCTCTTCTACTTTTAATATTCCAATTACTGTATGCTATTCTTTTTGAAATTATCCCACAGTTCTTGGCGACCTCATTTGTTTTTTACTCATTTTATTAGTTTGTATCTATGCGGTTCATTTTACTTAAGCTCCTTGATTCTTCTTCTGCCATATCAAAAGATTATAATGGGCTCACCAAATAACTTATTCATTTTTGTTTTAATCATTTTTATTTTTCATACTAAAATTGGTTCCTTTTAGTCTCATTTTACTGTACCCATTTGTTCTTGTATATTTCCATCTCCTCCCATTAAATATATATATTAAATATATATGAACTAAAATTGTTTTAAATTTCCTCTTTAGAAATTCCAAAATTTGTTTCATACTTGAATATGGTTTTCATGGTCACATTTTATCTTCAAAGTAGATTTTTGTTTTGTTTTGTTTTTTGGTGTACTTTTTTTGATGTTACTGAAGTCAAGTATATTGTATTTGGTAATAAGATCTAGGATGAACAGGAATTTAGTGTTTTATCTTAATATGGTTACGAATTGAACAGTGATTAATTTTTGTCTGGCTATTTATGTTAGACTCTAGTGTTTTTAAATTCCATCTTGGCTTTTCTGTTCATTGCAGCTTTTTCAGATGAAATTCGGTATTAATATCTTAAGTTACACCACTATATTGCTAGGACATGATAGGGTCAATTATTGAGCCTTAGTCCAAGAGGTGTTATCTTTGTACAAGTTAGTTTCTCTCTCTCCTTCGGTTGTGTATAATTTTCCTCTTAACCTCTATTATCATCCCTGACTATATCTTTCAGTTTCCATTTCAATAAATCTGTTTCCCTGTTGACTGTGTTAATCTTCTTATCTCTTAGGTGAGACAGGGAGGCTAGAAAAGATTGGAATAGACAGTAATTCTTTTCTACCTGATGACATTAGCTTTCAGACTTATATTCTAGCAAAGAACTGCATAGGAGAATAGACTTTTTTTTTTTTAATGGAGAAGTCTCTGGATGTTATGCACAAGGATTCCTTCTACCTTTTAGAGTCATGAAGAATCTTTCTTGTATCTTCACCAGGAAAAACTGGAAAAACGGTTCTCAGAAGAGTAGGGCTCCTCTAAGACTGTAACTTTCAAGATTTTCTTATATTCATTCAATTCCACTTTCAGCTCTAAAATTAATTCATCAGAATTTTAGGGTTCTTGACTATTTATAGCCAAAGTGATTTCTGTTTCAGATTAAGATATTAATTACTGTGTCTCTCAGTTGCATTCATTACTCTGGATTAGAGTAATAATTCACAATGATACCTCCTTTCTCTGACAGGGTGCAAAAAGACATTGATTTCCAGTTTGTCAGCTTTTCCTTGTAAGACGTGTGGAAACAATTTCCAAGATCATTATATGATATCAATGAAAGTAGAAATATCAGATTCTGGGTTTTTTTTTTACCCTTTTTACCCATTAGTTTTAGGAACACAATGCAAACTTTATCAACAAGACCATATTTTGAAATGCTTTCTACTTTAAAGTAAAGGGTCTATGAACAGTATACTTCAGTTTAAAACTAATGATAAAATTCTTACCTGAGCTATTATTTATTGCATTATTATTTATTGCATTATATAATTTGTTGCATTATTATTCAAAGTAATAGTTATTTACTATTTTTGTTATTTGAACCATATTCCATAGCTGCGATTTTCCTTTTGCTCTTGATTCATTTTCTTCACATAATTTTCACTCTCTCTTTAGCATCTGATCTGTCAGTGTAGTGTCATCCCTAGTCTGATTAGTTCAGAGCTAAATTTGTGAACAAAACAGCTTCTGTTACAAGGAATATCAGAAATGATATTAAAGATGTATAAAGAGATTGTCTCCTTTTGTAAGAAACACTGAGTTGTGTGGCAGACAAATTGATATAATAAACTGATGACATTTGTGAGGATGGAAACTACAGAAGGGATTGAGGCAAAAAAAATGAAGATACTTAAATATGTAGAGTTGAAAATGATGTGTAAGATGTTCATCTAACAAAAAAAGTAGAGATAAAGAGTAAGATAATGAGAAGTTAAAATCAGAAATAATGTTATAGAAAAGGCGGTACATGATATGGATATCTTAAAACTGTGTTCTAAAAAAATGATAGTGTACCACTGAAAGAATAGGAGTTCCTAATATTTGATATTTTCTTTTCCTCCCTACTTTTTCTGAATTTTATGCACCAAGACTTAGCAAGGTAAAATGCACTCTGTAAAAAAAAAATGTACATCATGAGTTTCTTTTTTTTTTTCTTTTCTCCTAACTCCTCTGATTACCAACTAAGGAAAACAGAAGCAGATCAGAAGTAATTCCCTTATTTTGCTGTCTGAAATTCCATTTTTCCATTTGCTTTTTCCACAATTAGTTCACATGTACAAAATTCATTTTTCCTTTTTTTATGACAAATTGGAAACCAGGAAGTAGTATCTTTACAGGATAAAATGCAAACACCATTTGGGTAATGACTGGCACATACTTCACCCATAATAAAACAAATACAATTTTCATGATGGGGGGGGTAACCCACATAACTCAAAAGTAAAATCATGGCCTTCCCCTTCAGTTTATTATAGGTAAGCTCCACAAATTCATTAAAAAGTTATCAATTTTCCCCATTTTCTAAAGTCTTCTAATTCATCTCTCCAACACATTGCAGATATTTCTTTCATTCATTACATATATCTGTTTGTTGAACCTGGTATTTTTTCTCAAGTATCATTTTAACTATTAAGCTATATTTTATTATTTACCATAGTACTTCTAATATTTTCAAGAATATTCTTGATTTAATTTTTAGTGAAGTTTTAGGACAAATCTTGTAGAAATTCATCTGATAAAATGTGAACGGTACTCCAACTGTTATTTTAAACTTCATTATACATTCTCTATGTAGTCCAAAATACATATTCAATAATGGAATTACTTGTATGCATATTGGAATATCTCTGTTTATCTTATGTTTTAAAATGGAATATTTTCATATAATCTTTTGTGAAGACATTATTTTTCAGAATATTCATAAATTTCATAAATATTTATAAATATTCATAAATTTCATATAATCATTTGTGAAGACATTATTTTCAGAATATTCATAAATTTGTTTATTCCCTTAGTCCAGTATTTATGTGTTTCTTTCATGCTATCTTGGTTAGTTGTGAATTTATATATGCATTTCCATTGCTAGGTCTTAAATTCTAACATATTTACATGTTCCATTGTGCCTACTTATTGCAAAAATCATAACATATTTAAGTGGTTTATTAGAAATAATGGTCATAAAAGTTAGTTGTAAGGAAGACTGTGCAATTACAACAACTTATTAGTTGAAAGACTAAGGGGATTTTGATGGTTGCTAAATAAAATTTAAATTTTGTATGAACTTATTTTAACAAGAATAGAAAACAAAAACATATATTTCTATATAAAATATACTCTTAAAAGCAATTTAGAGATTCTTAGTATGAAATTATTTAAAGTATAATGATAATGAATTTATTTTTCTCTGATATATTTTATCTAAAACTGAAAAGTACTATATGGTTTTTAAATTCCCTTTATGCTTCAGATTCAAAAATGCTATAAGTTCAGATACCCTATAAATTTTAAAGTATATTATAACATACTACTTAATTTAAATGAAGAGATGACTGACCTATTCTTGTAATATGGTACTTGGATAGTAAAATATTTCAGTGGAAATTCAATGTACATATTTTTTTCTTTTTTAGTGACTCCTAACTCAATTAGAATTTCAAATGAAAATTTTAAATTACACACATGAAACTTTCTTATAAAACAAAATAATCTTTAAAATTAAATTTCCATCTATTTATTGGTGGGTATTTGAGGACTGGGGGTTGGGAGAAGAGTGTGAAGCCTTTTCTCATGGTATGCTATATTAGTTTCTGAAATCCCTACAAAGAGTTGAATTAATTACCACTTAGATACTCACTAGAGAATTAGTGTGAAATACCATGATGCTTTCTGTTTAATTGACTTTCAAGTACCTGGTGAATCTTTCCTTGAGCTGCATGCAAAGAAACATACATACATCTCAAGAGATATGTGAAAATAATTACTTATCTATTAATTTTTCACCTAAAATAAAGTATATTAAAATTTATTTTCACCTAGAATATACAAAAATAACATTAAAATGTAAAGAAAAAGACAATACAGAAGGAGAAAGTTTACCCAAAATTTACGTAGATGAATGTACTGAAACTACATTATTTCTTTTTTTTTGTTGTAGATGGGCACAACACAATGCTTTTATTTTTATGTGCTGCTGAGAATCAAACCCTAGCACGCTAGGCGAGCAGTCTACCGCTGAGCCACAATCCCAGCCCCGACACTACACTATTTCTATTTCAAGATTTCTATACAACTGAAGATGAGGAATGTTAGAAAATTTTGAATATAGAATTAGAAAAATAGAAAATATAATATCTTTCCATACATGTAACTGTTACCAAGATAAGAGACTTTATAATATGGAGAACAAATGTCACCCAAGTTTTAGATTTAAGTAAAATAGGTATAATTTTATACCATGCACAGGTAGAATTTTGATGACTTTAATAATCTATATGTCAGTCATTGGTTCTTTGTTACATTGAATTTCAGTTTGTAGGTCTCATCGTATTGTTTTCCCCACCCATTATAAATCTTTATCATATTTTATAAATTTCAGTTTCCATGTTAAGCTTCAACATAAAGAAAAGCATATAAAAATACAACAAATCAATTAACGTACTAAAGTAAGCCTCATTAAAAAAACACATTTTGAAGCTAAAGTTATTGCCAAAATTAAAAAAAAAAAATGAAATCGCAAGATAGATTGAACAAATAACTTCGAAAATAAAGAATTACAAGAAGGAAGGAGAAGGAATGTAACAAAAAATAAAGTCACGGAGGGTAAATACAGGATGTTCAACATCTAATCCATGTACAAAAAAGACAATTTAAATGAAGATTATTACTAAAACCTTTTCATAACACTTAGGTGAAAACTGTAGAAATAATGAAAATGAGAGTTGCAATGCACTTGAAAAGTAGAAGACTGCAATTTTCATATTGTAATACCTTGCTAAAGAATAACAAGACAAATGTAAAAGTTCTAATATCTAGAAACATTCTTGTGAATTTTCATAATAAGAATGAAACAATAACCCTAGAAGTTACACAAAAATGCAGAAAAATTGAATTATCAGGCAACTTAAATTTGAAAGAATTGTCTATATGCTTATGCATGAAATCAGAGAACACATAGTTCCAAGAAATAGTGATCTAATTCTCAGGCAGGTAAGTAGGAAGCAAAAAGGAAAGTAAATATAACAAATAACACAGAAAATCAGAGTCTTGTGTGGAGATGGCAGGAGCACATTCAGATGAAACTGAATCCCCTTGCATCAAACCATAAAAATAAAAGCGAAAATAAACAAAACATAAAGCTGAGTGTTGTCATTCCTAATTATAAATGAAAGCCTATTTATGTAATAGAAATGGGGATGGGAAGAGTATTTTCAGTGAATGCAATCATCCAAAGAAGGTGAATAGAAAATTCCTCACTCAATTTGGAATTATAGAGATCAACAGAATAATAAATAATTAGAAATGAGTTTAAAGTACTAACCATGGGGAATCGTAGAGTGTATCTTTCTAAATCATGATTATCTTATTTGCCATGTGCACATATTGCTTTTATAATCTAATAGCAAAATAAAATAATTATTTTGCATGCTTGTTATGTGCATGCAAATAAAGACTTAAAATATCACACTAGTATATGCAAAAATTTAAAAACCTTATCTATTTTTGTCTTGAAATCTAGTATTAAGTGAAACCAATAGCACACTTAGAGCCTCTTGCATTGTACAATTCCACTGGTATCCATTGATACATAGTGTGTGAGTGAGGGACCATTGAACACAGGGCACAAGCTCAGAAGAGGAAGGAAAGATGCTAGTGCATGTGAAACTAAAAAAATTAAGTACAAGTTTGCCATATATTTTTTCAGTGGTACAGATCAAACCCTAGAGCCTGGCACGGAGTAGGCAAACACTCTACAGATCCTGGCCTTTAGTAATTAGAAGTCCATTCACCTATATGTTGGTGACATGTTTTTTGAAAGGAATGCATGCATTCTTTTCATTGGTAAGAGCTTCCCAGTTAAAGAATGCTTCTAATCATAAGAAATTAAATAGAATAAGTTAATATGTTAATATTCTCCATTTTAATAAGAGAGTAGAGAATATATACACTGAATTACTCTATATTATATAGGAAATGTTACATCAGCTTTCTTCTCCATTGATATTAGAATAATTCAACCTCTATATTTAGCTAAAAAATGACACTAATAGTTTATTTTAATAACATCAGGATCTAGAAATCATCCTGCTTTGCTTCACCTTAATCCCAGGTTTACAAAATCTGAGGAAGTTGTTTCCTCTCACCAATCATGCTGTGATAAATGATGTATATTTTAAATGTGTTTTCAGATAACTTCAAAAGTAAAAATCAACATATATCAACATACATATATCCTTCTAATTTGACTAAATAATCGAATAGTGAAAGCAATCTCACATCACTTTTGAGTTTCCTATCTGGTGAAAGATAAAGGCCTTACTTAGGTTTGAATGAAGACAGGAGCTAAAATGACCTTTGAAATTCATTTTAAATCTTAAAATTCAAAGCATCACTTGTGTAATTTAAAGTGAACATGAAATAAGCATTTGTTACCCTTGGTACCCAGTTGATTTTTCAAAGTATTCTCAAGGCAATTGGAAACTCTGGTTTTAGAATCATACCGAGTTATTGTAAAAACAATTTTGAAAGAAGTTTAGTGAATAGAGGAGTTCAAATTTAATATAGCCATACTACAAAGAGTCCAAAAAAAAAAATACTGGAACAAAAGAGAAGTTTTCTTGTTGTATTTCTCTCAAGATTTATTTTAAGCATTCTGAGAAAGTAAGAAATGAAGGATACAATCTTTCACTTCATCTGTTATCTACTATATTAGAATGTGACTAATATGAAGACAGACATAACTTTTTCACATTTTATTTACAAAATTAGAGTATTTCATTCCTTTTCACTTCCTCTGTAGAAAATAACACTACACTCTTGTTTATGTGTGGCCTGTTCCCTTCCCATCTGCAACTTTTCTTTCTGGAGTGATCAGAAAAAGACGTAATGATGATTAACATGGTCCAGGGAAGGAGAGTGTGCTCCAGTTATGACTGTTTTATGCAATTCCTGTAAATTGGAGTAACAAATGACATCTTCCTGTAGCTGAATCTGAGATAATCACACAGTATCTGCCTTCTGTTTTCTAACTCTATTTGTAGAAAGAAAACGCTGGCTTTGAAACAGTTCATCTTTTCAAGTGCTGCCTCCTTTCTTTCCCTCCAAATCTCCTCTGCCATTTTCAATTTCAGTGGTTGTCTCCTTTTTAATGTATCTTAACTTTACCATTCAGTACTCTCCAATCTTACATAATTTTTTATTTCAGTATATTGGTTGGAAACCCATCTTTAATTTTCATTCTTTAAAAGCCTATGCCAACTTGCCCTTTACTAAGGGGTTAAAGAGTCATATTCAGTAGCAAAACCCATAGTATTTAAAAAAAAAAAAACTGGTCTCCCTGTACATATTTAATACCACTCATTATTTTTTCCAATCTTGCAAGATTGAAAATAGAATTGCTATAATTCATCCTGAGATGTCTTCTTTCTATGACATTGAGCCCACTTAGGAAACACATAACTCTCATCTGTCCACTTAGGTCAATTGTTTTCATGAGGTATAGACAGACATGACAGATATTATTCTGTATGGTAAATTATGGGACTTGAATTTTTACCTTCACTCTTTAACTGACTCATAAATGCCTAGTTTTGGTCTTTATTTGTGGGTACTCTACCTTCTAGAAGTTGTAGATAGTCATAGACTTCATGGAAGTTTGAAATTCAGTAATTTGATTTAGATAGGTACATAATTAGTGATTATAATAATTTGTATTGCTGTGTAAACAACCACGACAAACTTAGTGGCTTAAAACAACAACAAAATTATCTCACAGGTTAAATGTGTCAGAGTCTGAATATGGCTGAACTCCTCTCTTCTGAGTATAATCAACCTGAAAGCAAAGGACAGGCCAGAGCTGCAGTGCACTGGAGGCTCACTCAGAATTCTGTTCTAGTCTCAGCGGTAATTGCCTTGGTTCCTTCTGACCATAAAACAGAAGATCTTGTGTTCTTTCTGGTGATCAACAAGGAGCAAATCTACCTTCTAAAGAATTCCCTCCATGTAGCCCTATTTTTCGGATCCCTCAAGGCTGGAAGGTGAATTTCTTATAACTCAATTCTTCTCTTTAGGAAAAGTTTCAGTCTCTTAAGGGCTCACTTCATTGGGTCAGGTCAATTTACCATAATCTCTGAGCTAAACCACTTTGCCATATAAAAGCAAAATTCTGGGAATGAAATCCCATCGTATTCACTATGCTTACTTAAAATCAAGAGCAAGGAGATTTTGCAGGGCACATACACAGAGGAGGGTTGGATCATTTAGGGCAACTAAGAATTCTGCCTATGACAGGTTGGAGTAAAACAGATGTCTAAGGCAGAATTCAGATTTATTGAAATTGAAATTACATACGCAGAGGAAGGATGTGGATGACAAATGTGAAGTAATTCTTTAAGGCATTTTTTCCAGGTGTTTTGGAGATATGAGAAAGGAAGACAGAATGCAGAATGTATTTTAAGAAACAGAAAATCATATACTATAGGAAAAAGTGAAAATGCAATTCCTGTTCATAAATTTAACCAATAAAATTAATTTTGAAGATTGAGACTACTTAATTAAAGTTTTTAAATGCATCCTACTTGTTCTATAACTCAATGTGAAATGACTGAATATTTAAGGAGAATGGACTCTCCTCTACATTTATTGTGGAAGACTTACTGATCTGGACCACATCTGTGGGATTACTTGGGTTTTGGACTTACAGTTGGGTTTGCCCAAACAGAAGCAGTGACAAGATGTCTGGAAGGTGGACGGAAAGTTGGGTGCATTATATTCCTGTTTTCTTTCTAATGTGTTTGCTATCGCTCTCAAAACAAATGGTGTCTCCATACAGCCCTTTGTATATCTGGGTTTTAATATTTACTTGCTTTTCTCTTACTTTAAGATGTATTGGGATAAAAATCCCTGGTGTGTTTTTCTTCACTGCATCAACATTTTAAAATCTATGACTCCCTAAAACTTAGCCAATTTGAGTGCACCATCTGTTTGCTGCTGGGTCTTGACTGAAATTGAGACTGATATAACTGAAATCCATATGGGAAGATTAATCTGACAGTGATGAATAGATGATATAAAGAGGGAAGAGGTTGAATATGTGAGTCTGGCTAGGAAAAAATTATGGCATATGAACTAAGTGCTAAACGTGAAAACAAAGAAATGATGATTCAAGAAATATTGCAGAGATAGAATTCATAGAACTTAACAACTCACTAAGTAGTGGATGAAAGAGAAGGACTTAAAGAAAGTTCAAAACTAAAACACTGGAATCAATACAATTGCCAATCCATTAGTGAAAGTCTAAATTTCAGGAAGTGAAACAAATGGCTATTAAGTGCAATGAGTTTGATTCTGAACAATTAAACATAAACAAGTATAGAAAACAAGTAAATAATTAGGAAGGTGAATTTGACACTTAAAATGATAGTTGAGTCTAAAATTATAGATGCATGAACTACATAAAAGATGTGATATGTAAATTATTGAGAATTATTATGTCTGGAGAAGATAAAAGTATGTACATGCAAGAACAAGACTTTAAGGCTCCTATCCATGGGTAAATCAAGAAAGGGGATATCAGAAATGGAAAATAAATAAATTTTAAAAATAAAAAAATATTCTACAAGTAAAAAAAAAATATGCAATAGCTCTTTAAGAAGCATAAAATAGGTGGATTAATGTAAATATGTGTCTCGAAACAGTTCAAACCAATTAAGACAGCCTCATCCATAGCCATCATGTCACAGGTATTAAGTCATTTATTTTAACATTTAACCATGCCTTCCAGCATATAAAAGTTGTTTAAATCTGGAAGAGACGACTCATTCAAAAATAATTGATGTAGACAGTGATCAGCGATCAAGGAGTTCACTTACACTATACTTGTGAACTTGACCAAAGAAATTCTTACTTTAAAAAATATATATATACTAATAAACCCAGCCATTCTTAGTTAGCAGAAGCTATAGCCCATGATTTCTTAGGTGTAATGATAACAGGCAAACAACGTGGGCATGCACAAGACAAAATTGGATACAATGGTTGAAAATAATCAACAATATAAGCAGAAAATTCTCAGACGAACAGGAATCATCAGAAATAGTTTAAAACCAACATTGTTGATAAAATGCCTAACAATTTATTGTTGAGGCCATAAAACTACACTGACTGGGGGATCCAAGATGATGGGCCAGAGGAAGGCAGCCGAATATCCAAGTGGGCACCATTAACACCCATGCAGAATGTTTGGCCACTCACCTGAGCAGAAATGACTGATGCCACTCCCACACAGGACACCCGGCAGCTTCCCACATACAAGAACTCCAGCTGCCACTCCCATGTGGACACCCATCTACCAACATGGGCTCCCCCAGTTGCTGCCATCTTGGGACTCTGCAGCAGCCTAAATAACCTGACTGCACATGGGAGATTCACACAGGCTCTGAAGACAGCCTACAACCACATGCTGCATTAAACAGAGCTCCCCTCTGAACTGATTGTCCAATGCCATTGCTTGGCTCTCCCCATATGACCTAAGAGCCCACTACTGAAAAAAGTTACCTCCATCTTGGGCCACCTTCATCAGCATCTTCAGTGGGGGCAACTCGCAGTTTGGAACTCTGGCTGGACAGGTACCCAGTTTCTAAATCCCCCACACACCCCAGCAGCTGCTACCTTGGAATAGTGACACCATGGTTACATTCACCATCCTGAGGGTGGAGATACCAGTTAACAATATACAACCCCACCTATTGGATGAGAGAGGAAGCAAGAAAGGCACAGATTTCCAACCAAAACAATCCTGTTTCTTCCTTCGAGATTTTTTTCTTTTTTGTTACTTTTCCCTCTCTATTCTTCTGCTCTCACATCCCCAACATATGTGAAACCAAGTCCTTTGCATGAATTAGGATTCCGAGGACTGGGAGGTCTGAATAGTATATTAAAGCTGTGTTGTATATATTTTTTTCTTTTTTTTCCCACCAATTTCTACTATTTTAACATTTTTAGTTATTCTCAATATAAATGTGTGTTTGTTTTATGTATTTTACTGTCTTCCCATTTACTTGTGAACCAAAAATAACTTCCTCTCCCTTGTCCTGCTACTAATCTTCCTCTTTAGATTTCTCTTTGATACTTCTTAAAATATAACAACTCTATATCCTCACCTCCTACACCTCCTCAGCCTATCATTCTACTTCTAACCCTCTGTTCTTTGTCCACCATCAGAAACTGTAAATCCTTTTATAAACCTTCTAATTGTATTGTAGATAATATTTGAATTCACCATTTCTGTACATTGTGACCAAACTGTAAATATCTTAATAGCAAACATTTGTTTTTACGGTATATACCATTTATATTGAGATCTGCAAACATTGCCCTTTATCTCAAGGAGAGGTATTGTATCCCTACAGGGACAATATAAGCCTATAGGGTAAAAACAGGAATGCCTCAGGTTCACAGATCTAGAAGGGAGGACACACAAGCAATATAAAAACACAAGGGAAGAAAGTGCCCCAAACATATCAAGATATCACATTATTATAACTCATGGATTCTACTGGCCATACCAGTACAGCAGAAGAAATGACACAGAAGGAATTCAGAAATGTACATAATTAAAATGTTCTATGAATTAAAGAATGATATAAGAGAGCAAATTCAGGCAGCAAAAGTAATTGGATAAAGAACTACATAAACAAATACAGGAAGGAAAAGATTACTTCAATAGGGAAATAGAGATTCTGAAAAAAAAGAAATCCTTGAGATGAAAGAAACAATAAATCAAATTAAAAGTAGACCACTTGGAAGACAGGATATCAGACAATGAAGACAAAAATATATAATCTTGAAAAGAATGTAGACCACATAATGAAATGGTAAGAAAAATGAGCAGAATATTCACGAAATATGGATAACATAAAAAGACCAAATTTAAGAGTTATTGGAATAGAGGATGGCATATAGTTCCAAACCAAAGGAATGAGCAATCTAACCAATGAAATAATGTTAGAAAAAATTCCAAACATGAAGAATCAATTGGAAAACCAAATACAAGAGACTTACTAAATCCCAAATGTACAAAATCACATGGATCCACACGAAAGGCACATTAAAGTGAAAATGCCTAACACACAGAATCAGGAGAAAATATTAAAAGCCATGAGAGAAAGGAATCAGATTATATATTGGGGGAAACCATTTAGATTATGTGCAGATTCTTTAACTCAGATCCTGAAACTAGAAGATCCTGGAACAACATATATCAAGCTCTGAAAGAAAATGTATGCCAACCAAGAATCTTATTTCAGCAAAATTAAGCTTTAGATTTAATGATAAAATAAATACCTTCCATGATAAACAAAATGAATTTACAATGTGAAAGCCTGCACTACAAAACATCTTTACCAAAATATTACATAAAGAGGAACTGAAAAAAATAATGAAAATCAGCGGAGGTATCACACTAAAGAAAAATCTAATCAAAGGAGAAAACAAGTGAAGTTAAATTACAAAAATAAAGAAAAATAGTTGGAAACACAAATCATGTCTCAATAATAACCTTGAACACAAATAGCCTAAACTCACCAAACAAGACATAGACTGGATGACTGGATTAAAAAAAAAAAAGACCAAACAATATGCTGCCTCTAAGAGACTCATCCCATATGAAAAGACATCCAAAGATTGAAGGTGAAATATTGGGAAAAAATTATACCACTCACATATGGACTTAGGAAGTAAGCAGGGGTTTCCATCCTCATATCAAGTAGACTTCAAGCCAAAGTTAATTAAGAAGGGATAAAGAAGTACATTTCATACTGCTTAAGGGAAGATGGAAAGATCTCCCTTGTTCTTGGATAGGCAAAATTAATATTCTCAAAATGACCATATTAACAAAAGCCTTATACAGATTTAATGCAATTCCAATTAAAATCCCAATGACATTCCTCATAGAAATAGAAAAAGCAGTCATGAATTTCATCTGGAAAAATAAAAGACTCAGAATAGCTAAAGCAATCCTTAGCAAGAACATTGAAGCAGCTGGCATAATTATACCAGACCTTAAACTATACTATGAGCAATAGTAACAAAAACAGCATAGTATTGGCACCAAAATAGACTGGTAGACCAGTGGTACAGAACAGAGGATACAGAGACTAACCCACATAATTACAGTTTTCTTATATTAGACAAAGGTGCCAAAAATCTACATTGGAGAAAAGATAGCCTCTTCAACAAATGGTGCTGGAAATTCATATGCAACCAAATGATATTAAACCCCTATCTTTCACCATGTACAAAGCTTAACTCAAAGTGAATCAAGAACGTAGGAATTAAAACAGAGAACCTGCATCTAATAGAGTGAAAAATCCAGCATGTCAGATTAGGCCCTGACTTCCTTAATAAGACTCCTATAGCACAAAAATTAAAATCAAGAGTTAATAAGTAGGATGGATTCAAACTAGAAATTTCTTATCATCAGCAAAAGAAAAAAAAAATCAGTGAGGTGAATAGAGAGCCTACAGCTTGGGAGCAAATTTTTACCATTAATCAGATAGAGCACTAATCTCTAGGGTATATGAAGAACTCAAAAAGCTAAACACCAAAACAAAACAAAACAAAAACAAATAACCCAGTCAATAAATGGGCCAAAGAATTGAACAGACACTTCTAGGAGGAATTACAATCAATTAAGAAATATATGAAAAAAAAAATGTTCAACAACTCTAGTAATTAGAGAAATGCAAATCAAAACTACTCTAAGATTTCCTCTCACTCCAGTCAGAATGGTAGCTCTAAAGAATAAAAACAACAATAAGTGTTGGCAAGGATGTAGGGGAAAAGGCACACTCATACATTGCTGGTGGGACTGCAAATTGTTGCAGCCAATCTGGAAAGCAGTATGGAGATTCCCTGGAAAACTGGGAATGGAACCACCTTTTGACCCAGCTACCCACTCCTTGGTCTATACCCAAAGGACTTAAAAACAGCATACAATAGAGACACAGCAACATCAATGTTTATAGTAGCAGCACAATTCACAATAGCTAAACTATGGAACCAACGTACATGCCCTTCAGTTGAATGAATGGATAAAAAAAATGTGATGTATCTACACAATGAAATATCACTCAGCAATAAAAGAGAATAAAATAATGGCATTTCCAGGAAAATGGATGCAGTTGGATAATATAATGTTACGTAAAGTAAGCCAATCCCCAAAAACCAAATGTCGAATGTTTTCTCTGATATAAGGAGGCCAATTCATAATGTGTTTGGGAGGGGAAGCATGGAAAGATTATACAAACTCTAGATAGGGCAAAGGGGAGGGAGGGGAAGGAAGGGGGGAAGGGGGTAAAAAATGATGGTGAAATGAGATGGACATCATTACCCTAAAGTACGCATATGAAGACCCAAATGGTGTGAATATAATTTGTATACAACCAGAGATATGAAAACATTTGCTCTATATGTATAATATGAATTGTAATGCATTCTGCCATCATAAAACAACTTAGAAAAAAAACTGCACTGACTGAAGAATGACTTTCAACAATCTGTTTGAGGCATAGCCCTGTTAAAAATTATGTTTATAGACATCTCTCAGGTCTCTACACATAACTGACATAAACTACCTATATTTGTACTAACCTGGATGTCCACCTATATACCTATTTATTTCTAGCAACCAAAGTACCTGGACAAGGGAACCCTAAACTTACTTTATTTGTATTTTTCCCTATTAATGTTACCTTAGATGATAGAAAGATATGGGCATAGATATACAGATATGTTGATACACAGATAAAATCAGTGTGTAGAATTCAATGAAATTAAGAGACCTGGTGGACCTAGTGGCATGTCTCCAATTCCAGCTTCTAAGGAGATTGAGGCAGAAGGATCACAAATTCTAGGCCAGCCTAATAAACTTCAGGGGACCCAGGATCAAAATAAAATTTTAAAAAAGGACTGGCAGTATAGCTCAGTGATTGAACCCTTTCCTAGCATCTGTGAGGCTTTGGGTTCAATCCTCTATACTAGAAAAAAATAGAAATTTAGAAACTACCATTATAAGATCACAAAGCTCTTGGGAATTATTGGGGCATGGTAAGAGATGAGGTGAACTAGGTCTTTACCAGCTCTAAGAAGACAATTAGCAGTGCATGATTAGCAAAACTTAATAAAACTCTCCCATGCAAAGCAGAAATGTCAATAAGTAGTGGAATACCAGAAAGTTTGAACACAGAAGCAACTTAATAACATTTCATAGAAATTAACTACATCTCTACTTCCCAGGAACCATGTGTTTTTGCCACTTGATTTCCATTTTATACTTTAATCAACAAACTTTGTGTAGTTGAACAAGAAGAGCAACACCTTTATTGATTACCAACCCAAAAATGTCATCATGGAAAAAGACAAAACAACAACAATGATCATGACCAAGGACAAAAAAACTAGGAAATGGAGAGTCTGATCCAAAGAACGTTTAGGTAGAAATTGAGTTTAAAAGGCAGGACGAGTACTTGGAACCAGAGAGCTTATGATAAGTTTATATATACATATATACATACATATATATATATATATATATATATATATATACACATATACATAAAGTGTTTTTAAAATATTATTTGTAGACGAACACAATTTATTTATCTTTATGTGGTGCTTAGGATCAAACCCAGGGCCTCACACATGCTAGGCGAGTGCTTTACCACTGAGTCACAACCCCAGCCCATATCAGATGGTGGAATGAGATGGACATCATTATCTTAGGTACATGTATGATTGCACATCAGGTGTGATGCTACAATGTGTACAACCAAAGAAATGAAAAGTTGTGCTGCATTTGTGTACAATGAATCAATTTGCAAAATTGATTAATTAAAAACAAACCAAAAAAGCACTCTGAAAATAAAACCGTCTTTAATTCCAAAATTCAATAAGCTTGAGAAGCATTGTAGCTTTTCTTTTTAGATTTGACATTAACATGTCAGCTATCTAACCGTATTCATCTCTGGACACTAAATGAGACAAAAAAAAAATGTAGTTTCCAGTCCAACAGTAGAGATGGACAACAGTGTTGTTGAACTTTTGCTCAATTTGGGGAAAAGGAACCAAATTAGTGACCTCTGAGACAATTTCAGCAAGTGGTAAGGAGAAACTACAATTGTAAGAGATGAAGACTGAAGGCATACATAGAAATTAAAAGTAGAAAGGAAAGGATTTATAACGAAATATAATAAGACATTTTGGAGAGAAGGAAAGCATAATAAAGCACAGTTGAATCAAGGAGAAGGTCCTTTATAATTTCTTTCCTTTGAAGTATTAGGGAAACTACAGAATATTTTTAAGCAGCACAGTAAAATCAATAGGGTAAATAGATATGTCAAGAACTTTATAATGTTTTGAACAACTAATAAAAATAAATTAAATAAATAAATAAATAAATAAATGGTGCTTGATCATGTTACAACCTGGAGTTCTTAGAATTTGTTTTAGTTTGGGGGTTAATTGTGAATAAAACCCAATTAATGTCTTTAAAAAATAGGGTAAATAAATGATAAAAATGAATGAAATCTTCTTTTTCAAGTATGTTCTAATAGTTAAAAAATTAAATTATTTTCCTTGATCTGTCTTTCCTGCCCCTCCTTTCTTTTATTCTATTAAAGGTACTCCAAAAAGCAGAAACTCTGAGAAATATGGTTTAATTTCTGATGCTGATTTATAAACTCTTTCACTGATGTATTGGTTAAATGAAGTGACTGGGTTATATAAGATTTAGAGACCTTTTGATTCTATTAAAGTTCTGATGTTTGCTTTCCCATTGATTGTATTCTCAAATGGCCAACAATTAAATGTTCCTATAATTGGTAATATTACATCTAACCAAAAATGTGATGATATAACAATATAATAAGAAATGTCAAGGAAAGCATCAATGCTTTGCCCACAGTACAGTCCATCCAGCTATGTAATCTAATGAAGTTGTATGTTTTTAGTTTATACAAATTTCTAATGTAAGTGGATATTTGGGAGAATGTTATGTGCATTTAAATAGTGATATTCTGTTTCTTTTTAGTTTTGTGTTTGTTAAGTAGAAAAAAAAAAACTATAGTGTGCTCAATGATTGGAGAAAATATATCCTAAGATAGAAATAAACAGACTGAGGGAGAAAAGGCAAGGTCACCATCACAAGGGTTTGAGATTTTATACTGAAGTTAGTGATTTGTTCACTCAGTTTACACCGAGTCCTGAAATTGTTATTTTTTAAAAAATATTGGGGAATGATATTGGCCATATTATACTGTTAGGTTGTATGCATGTACAGATATGTAACAAGACCCATCATTACATACCAATACAATGCACCCACAGGCATTGTAGAAATGAAATTTTAGTATATCACAAATAAATTGATAATAATGCGAAAGAGGGAATTATCAGGTTGTAATATGTAATGCATATTATAGGTCACATTAAACAATCATTCAATTATGATATTACAAGGTATTAATAAGACAGTTTGGGCACATCATGCATGTGGTTCTTAAATGTAATAGCAAAATATTAAGTTTTTAAATAATCATCTGATGCAGTTAAGAAATGTTGATGAACAATTTGGAACTATTATTAATATTCATTTTAGCTACTACTTTTAAGTTCAAAGCTAGCCATTTCCAAAGCTTCAGAAATAAAAAAAAAAAGAACTTGGCAAGTTACCTATTTTTAAAATATTTCTACATAACCCAAATTATAAAGCCTATGCCACAACCTATTATCAGAAACTAACTGAAAATTTAAATTTGATGGTTCATCAAACTATCTTTACTCATAAATATGAAATCCATTAATACCACAATAACTACATTAATAAATATTTGAAAATCAAGCTAACATATAGGAATAATATATAATCCACTTACAAAATGACTTAAGTATCCATATGCTTTACCAATAAAAATATGCCTGAAGGATTTTTCATTTAATATTTTTAAAAGACTTTACCCTTATGATCTTATCTCTCATAGCTATTTTGCTATGTAAATCATGTATTATATAATAAAAATATCTCAGGATCTAATTTTTCAAACTCTATTTTTGATGAGTGAAAATTTATATATAATCCTGCTATCCCCTGATGTGTGAAGGACTTCAAGTTAAAAAGATATAGATTGATTTGTTTCATAAATAGATAAGAAAACACAACATATTTGTTAAATTCCATTTGAATATTTTACAAAAAATTTTCTGAGTTGGTAGTTAGGATTAGAAAATTTACCACCCATCAAAAATTTTAATTGTCTTAATATCTAAAACCCAGACATGTTAGAAAGGAAAAGAAGAGGAAAAATAATCTATATCTTTTTAATTCTGGTGTACTATATTTGAATGCCAGCCTGATAGATTTCTGTGTTTGTGTGAGATGCATAAACTATAATAAAATTGCAAAAGTACTTCATTTGTTTTTGCTTCTCAAATTTTACTATATGCTGTCAAACCATGTCATACACTCAATACATTACTTAGAAATTTCTTCTGCTGAAAGTCTTCATGTCTTCTCTGATATAAGGGGGGGTGACTCAAAACAGAGTAGGGAGGAAGAGCATGAGAAGAAGATTACCACTAAACAG
Source organism: Spermophilus citellus (assembly GCF_964194105.1). Taxonomy (NCBI): domain Eukaryota; kingdom Metazoa; phylum Chordata; class Mammalia; order Rodentia; family Sciuridae; genus Spermophilus; species Spermophilus citellus. The sequence goes on along the minus strand of NC_138188.1, from coordinate 59,355,322 downwards.
AGAAGGGAGGTGGGAGGGAATGGGAGGGAGAAGGGAAATTGCACGGAAGATGGAAGGAGACCCTCATCGTTATACAAAATACATATATGATGGTGTGAGGGGGAAGAAATAAAAAAGAGAAATTTGTCACAGTAGATTGGGTAGAGAGAGTTGATGGGAGGGGAGGCAAGGAGAGGGGAGGGGGGATAGGGAGGGCAGCAGAATACAACAGACACTAGACTAGTATGGCAGTATGTATAAACGTGGATGTATAACCAATGTGATCCTGCAATCTGTACATGTGGAAAAATGAGAATTCATACCCCATTTGAATCAAATGTATGATATGTCAAGATCATTGTCTTGAGAAACTAATAAAAAAAGAAATTTCTTCTGCCAAATATCATGGCTCTTCACTCTCAAGTTCTAACTTCCACATAGAATAGGACATGAATATAAATGTTTGAAGTACTTTGCCATTTTATAACAAGGATGACCTTTTCTCTAGTTTAAAAAAATTATGTTCGTTGTATCTATATCTCAACACTATTACATTTTCTATCCATATTTCTAAAACCATTTGGTTCAAAACCACTCAAGTAACCACTCAAGACAGTTGAGGATTTTCTAGACCTCTGTACTGAGCCCTCACCAGAATTGTCTGTTCACAATCATATAGGCTTCTTCTAGTCTGCTCCTGCAGACCCTATTTTCCATGCCCATTATCCAGTTCCAAAGCAGCTTCCCCATTTTTAGGCATTTGTTGTAGCAACACTCCAGTTTTTAGTACCAGTTTGTGTCTTATTGCTATGACAAAATATCTGAGATTGGGTAATTAAACAAGAAAAAATTATTTTCTTACAGGTTTAGAGACTGCTATGACCAAACCAAAGAACTAGAATAATCAGTGTCTGTTGAAGGCCTTGTCTTTGCTCACAAGATGGTACATGTTGTTGTGTCCTTTAAACTGAAGGAAGGCTATGGCCTCACATGGCAAGAAGTCCAATACAGCACAACTGCAGGCAGTTCTCTGAAGTCTCTTTTAATACTTTTTTTTTAGAGAGAGTGAGAGAGGAGAGAGAGAGAGAGAGAGAGAGAGAGAGAGAGAGAGAGAGAGAATTTTGTTTTTAATATTTATTTTTTAGTTCTCGGCGGACACAACATCTTTGTTGGTATGTGGTGCTGAGAATTGAACCTGGGCCGCACGCATGCCAGGCGAGTGCGCTACTGCTTAAGCCACATCCCCAGCCTTCTGAAGTCTCTTTTAAAAAGGTATTTGTTTCATCCACAAAGCAGAGCCCCCATGAACCAATAACTAAAAGTCTCACCATACAATAGCATCACCTTGAAGATTAGGTGAATTTTGAGTGACACATACATTCCAACCATAGTGAGGTATATAACCTATCTTTATAGACAGATACATAATATACAGTTGTATAGCTCCTTAGGTTCAGATGAGACCTTTACCTGTAGTAATTCAAACTTTAAAAATATATTAATCACCACCATTTATTTACCATCTAATATAAGCTGGATATTTTATATACATTATCTTATACAACCATCAAAAATACAAACCATAATATTTTTTATGTTCATTAAAACCATGGGCTATAAAAATATAAAAATTGAAACTTTTAAAAGATCAAATTTCCAAAATGCTACAAAACTAAGAAAAAAGCTGAGCTTGTATTTTAAGTTATTAGAAAATATTTTAAAATAGCACTCCTAAACAAATGAGGGAGGCTATGAAATAAAATGTACAAAAATAAACAATAAAACACAGGAGAATGATGTATGGGCATAGGCAAAATATGAAGCTCAGGATTCATCATAAGAGAAATATTTGGATGGTCTTTAACATTAAATAGGAGGTTCCTAGATGGATAAAAGTAAAAAAGCAGACTTCCAGATTGAGAACTTGCAAATAATGTACATATTGATGCCCAGTGATCAATAATTATTGTGATGAAAGATTTTTTTTCAAATACTCTACCATTCTGTGAGATTCTACCCAGAAGCAATTCTGGCCTGAGCCTGTTTGCAGAAATAGAGATGTCTCTAGGGTATTCTTCTGTAAATATGCTGAGGCCCAGTTTATTGCTTTAGACCTGTGAACTAAAAGCATACTCTACTAAACTATATTGCAATGAAAAAGCGTACTGTACTAAACTATATTGCAATGAAAGTATGCTTCCTGTGCATTCGATCGAAATTGTGACTTCTAAGCCTTTTCTTTCATTTCCTTCTATTTTTTTAAAGTTCTTATGCTGTGAAATATCTTTCTTGGCACTTTATTGTTTGTTCTCTGTTTTCAGATTCCCATTTTCTTTCTGATGTAGTTTAGGATGCTGCCCGGAGCTCTATTTGTGTTACATCTGAAATGTACATATGTATGAGTGTGCATGTGACTTTCATAGCAAAATATAAATCTTCTAGGCCATCATGGTTGTGTGTTCAGGAGCTACAGATTCATTAAAGATGTAAAGAAAATGAATGTGAAATACCTAAATGAGGAAAAGTTTCTTTTTATAAAACTTTAAAACATTTTCTCTGCTCCTCAGGTAGATATTTACTGTTTCTTGATAAGACTGCAATTTACATTGACCTAATATTATAATCAAATATAATTAGTTCTTTAGAAATCTTAAAACTAAATGTAGTTATTTTCCATTCTAGAAACCATAACTAGATGGAAAATATGACTTATAGTTGTCATTAATTAGTAGATATTTTTTAAAGGACACAGATATTTTTTCATTGATTATCTATATTAATGAATAATGCTTTGTGTTCAGTGATTAGAAAAGATGTAGAAATCATCTGAACAGCTGTGAGAAGTCTGTTCTCTGGGATTAAAAGGGTTTTCCCTAGGACATGTTCTCCAAATATGTGGCACATGAGTGATCATTCAAGTATTAAAGATACGATTTTAAATTACCCTGGATTATTTGGGGAAAATTATTCCCTTTTTTTAATATGGCTTCCGTCCTCCTCAGTGGATCATGATGACTTTCTCACTTTGTCACTCATGTGTATTTAATAACCTCTGACTTTTGTTAATGTCCCTCTTCTTAAAAGAGCTTTCTCAAAGTAATGATATTTTGTTGGAAGTTAATAATAATGTGGTATGGTCATTGTATTTATTGTATATTATTAACATATACAGGTAGTTCTTGTTTTATATTAACTATAGTGGTAATAATAAGTTCATTTAGTACATTTTGAATAAATTTATTTACTATTTATCTATAGAAAAAATTGAAGTTGAGATTATTCCATGATTTTCAGATTCTTTCCCTCTTAGGCTGCTCCTTTAAAACACACACACACACACAAACACACACACACACAAACACACCCCCCCCACACACACACACACCAAACATTAAAACAGGAAAGCAGAAGCACTGGAATGCTAGCCAGCCACAGTGGCCCAATCTTGTAATCCCAGAGACTCAGGAGGCTGAGGCTGGAGGATTGCAAGTTCAGAGTTAGCCTCAGCAACTTAGCAAGGTACTAGGCCACTCAGAAAGACCCTATCTCTAAATGAAATTGAAAAAAGAGCTGGGGATATGACTTAATGGTTAAGCACCCCTGAACTGAATCCCCAGTACCAAAAAATAAAACAAATAAACAAACAAAGAAAAAACTGGAATGGCTCAGGATGCTCTAGGCCAGACTAGAGCTGATGAACAAGATATACCATGAGCATGGTTCCTGCAAATACTCAACAAATATGGGCTGAGTCAATAATCCCTACATTTTTTGTAAGTTGGCCCAACAATGAATAGAAGGTGCTGCTCAGGAGGCCAATTCACAACAAGAAATCATGGCTTTTTATTTAAACAGAGACTTAACCATGATTTATTCCTAGGGTTTTTATTAAACTTATCTTTCATTCAGCTGGTAAAAATTCTTATTGAAAGGCTATGAAATAATTCCTGATGATAAAATATTACATCTGCTCCTAAAAGTCCCTCTCAGGCTTTTCTTCCCCTGACAATCCATGTGCCAATCAGACATGCAGTGTTATTATATGTAGTGTATTATAATCAATAAAATATAAAGATAAGCAAACCTTTATGTTCCTCATGGCTTCCCTTTTCGTAAATGATGACAGAGAGTAAGTGAATGAAGTTATGCTAAAGGACACTAAAAAAATATGCTTGTAGGATTACCAAATGAAATGAACAGAAAAAAGATTTATTTGAAAGGATTAGAAGGAAGGTTAATAAAGAAAAAAAGGAGTCAACAAAAGCAAATACATCTAAGACTTAAATTTGAAAGAAAATATATAGATTATATTTTTTACTGTAATAAAAATACACCAAGAAAATTTACACAATTCCTAAGCATTTGTCTGAGAAAAATATGTGTAGAGTAACAAAAACAACTGAGAGGAATACAGTATTCTCTGAAATGGAGGTTAAGGAAGAAAAGAAAAAAATTCCAAAGAGTGTCTGTATGGGTGATAGTGAGACTGGCACAAGGAACATTTTGCATAGATAGCTCAGCCTTTGAATTCCAAGGAAGAGAGTTTGGAAAACACAAAATGAATATGGTCTTTGAGCTCTCCCAAGACAGAGGTGATATCTCTCTTGAGAACTCTAGATTTCAAGGTGTCGACTTGAAATTTCCCAGTTGCTATGGTGATGCCCTGTTCAAAGGGAGATTCTGTGCCAACCACAGAATTTATCATTTCTTAATCTCGGGTTCAAATGCCAGCTGCCCAGTGGTAGAGAATTATGGATGCAAGCTGATAATCATAATTGAACTGCTCATGCTCCTGACCTTGATTCTGCTTGCTTTGAAGAAGCTTTCTCACAACTGATCCTTTTGATGTTTAAGCCTATATAATATACATCCTGAACTTGCTCGAGGTCATTCTTCAGCCATCAGGAGTTGGCTGAACAACTGGGTCCTGGCTTTTTCTCTATTTGTGTGTGTTTGTCTTTTCTCAATCCCTTCATAGCCCCATCCATAGACTTGAATTAATGGCCATGCAGGATGTGGCAAGAAAGGTCCCAGGATGAATGGCACCCTATAGGAACTATTGTGAAGATGCTCACTGTGGCAAGGCAAGCCCATCTGCATTCTCATGTATGGAAGGTAGAGTACTATTAAAGGCAAGGGGAAAAGAAGTTTAGGATATCATAAAGATACATAAAGATAAAGGAGATTGAGAGGCAGAATAGAGGGAGGGGAACGGGGAGTCAATGCAAAATGAATTCTTAAAATATGTTATGTGCACATTTAAATATACTACCGGGAATTTCTTCTTTATATATAAGTAAAAAGAACCAATCAAATATAAATAAATAAAGGAGCAAAACATACCCATGTATTAGTTTGTTGGGATGAACTCAATTACTAAGTGTAACTATAAACTCTGATAAAATAAAAAAAATTTAAAGACTAAAAAAAATGTAGAGAAGAGTTTCAAGAAAAAAATATAAGGGCATATTAGAAACAAAAAAGTGATGGAATAATATAACAAAGATAAGAGCTGAACCCAATGAAGTAAAAAAATAATAATAAAGGAGATTATAACTTTAATAGGACTAATAAAATTGCTAAAAATTTAGCAATTATGATAAAGGCAAAAAGAAAAATATTTCCTATTTTGTGAATGAATGAAGAGATATCATTGTAGATTCCAGCTATACTTTAGATCTTATATTTTATATAAGATAAAAAGGTATATTTAAAAAACTGAATGACAAAAAATTCATCTCAACAGACTCAAGAATAAATAGAAATTTAAGTTAGTTCATGAGTATATTTTGAATAGCAACTTTAGAAAGAATGCATACTTCAATAGCCAAAAGCATAGGGGAAAAATGGTTCAATATCAGGGAAAAGAATATTAAAATGTGATGACACATTTTAGTCTTTCTAGAATTACTGTGATTAAAAATATTATAATTGTGAAATGTTGATTAGCATTTAGAAGACTTTTACCCTCATACATTTAATTTTTTTTCTTTTAATATATTTTAATTGTCAATAGATCTTTATATTTTTTAATTTGTATGTGATGCTGAGGATCGAAACCAGGGCCTCACATATGCTAGGCATGTACTCTACCACTGAGCCACAATCTCAGCCCTTTTATACATTTTTGATGTATATCACGATTCAACTTCTTTGGACAATAGTTTAGCCCTTTTCTTACAATATTAAATAACTAAACTAAATTGACTCAACAATTAATATCTAATTTCAAGGGAAGTGGATACCTAGATCTACAAACTAGTGATTTAAGACTATGGCAACTCTATTCATCATAGTTTAAAATCAAAAGAAAAGTGAAAGTTGATCATATAAATTGTTTTGAAATATAGAATAATATACTACTTAGCAATAATGAAGACTCCTCACTCTACAAACCACATGGATAAATTGAAAAAACCTTATGTTATACAAAAACTGTTATACACAAAAGATTCCACTCATGAAATTTAAGAAAATAGTAAGCTGTACTAATAGGAAGCAGAAACATTGTTTATTGGGCATGCACTTTAAGGGGTAAAATGTGTTTTCTGGGAAGGTGGAAATCATCTTGAGGTTAAATTTAAGAATGTATACATATGCCAAAGCTTGTCAAATTGTTCACTTCTTATGTTCATATGCACTCTATAAAACTAACCTCACTTAAAAGTATACGTATACATAAAGGAAATTATTTACAAAACCCATAGTGGATGCCTGAAATTGTAGAAAGTGCTGAACCTTATATATTCTGATTCCTTATAAGCCCTGATATGTCACCACATAGTAACAGAATTAATCTATATTTTCATATTTTATGTACTGCAACCTCCTTTGCATCACTATCATTATGCTTTGGGACCATATATAAATAAGTGGTGCTTGAACATAAGCATTGTGATACTATTGATGGTGGTTCTTAAGATCAAGAAAGCTAAGTGACTAACAGGCAGGTAGTGTATATGGGGCAGATACACTAAACAGAGATGATTCATATTCTTGGTAGGATAGAGTGGGACCTGCTACTCAGAATGATGTGCAATTTAAACTAAAAAAAATATTAATGTCTGGAATTTTCATTTAATATTTTCCAACTGCCGTTAACTATAATATTAACTGGAATTGTGAAAAGTAAAACCAACCATGGGACTATTTCATATACATACGACAAAGATGAAGAAGACAGGGAGAAACCATTTGGTCTTTTATTATGAAATCCTTAAATGCCCAAACTACACAGTTTATTCCTTATTAGAAAATAAATATACTTCTGTAATTATGTATGTACTTTAAATGTGTATGTTTTATTACACAATTTGTTTCTAAAATATGCATGCAGCAAAAAAATCACACTTTTCCAAATAAATAAATGAATAAAACATCAAACCCCAAATATAAATGCTTTTTGCTTTCTTAATATTTTTATAGAAAATACATACACTGCTATTAAATTTTTAGTTCCTATCTGTCGTAGAGTAATATGTGAAATTTACAGATGCTAATAAAACGTGATTAAATCTTGAATTCACTTTGATATAATGAAGTATAGGTAAAATTTATATAGTTTCTATTATGAAATAAGAATAGGTGCCATAAGAAGTCAAAATATTTTAAGCAATTCATGAAGTGTGAAAAGCATTAGTGGTAGGATTGATAGTAAAACTAGAGTGAAGAAAAATTTATATGTGTGTATGAGGTATATTTAAAAAAATTTGTCACATATAATTAGCTATATATATGTATATAATACAATATTCATGTACCATTACATACAACTAATTTATTTAGAATCATGTGTATATGTATATGTGTGTGTGTATACACACACATATACATATACACATATATAATAATAAATTTTACTAATAGTTTAATTGGGCTTATAAGTTTTAAAGTTAATTTTATTGTCTGTTTGTTTTAGCAAAAGGAATGGCTCATGCACTTTGAAAGTATTGAGGCAAATGGGCCAAGGACCTGAACAGACACTTCTCAGAGGAGGACATATAATCAATCAACAAGTACATGAAAAAATGCTCAACATCTCTAGCAGTCAGAGAAATGCAAATCAAAACCACCCTAAGATACCATCTCACTCCAGTAAGATTGGCAGCCATTAGGAAGTCAAACAACAACAAGTGCTGGCGAGGATGTGGGGAAAATGGTACACTTGTTCATTGTTGGTGGGACTGCAAATTGGTGCAACCAATTTGGAAAGCAGTATGGAGATTTCTTGGAAAGCTGGGAATGGAACCACCATTTGACCCAGCTATTCCCCTTCTCGGTCTATTCCCTAAAGACCTAAAAAGAGCATGCTACAGGGACACTGCTACATCGATGTTCATAGCAGCACAATTCACAATAGCAAGACTGTGGAACCAACCTAGATGCCCTTCAATAGATGAATGGATAAAAAAATGTGGCATTTATACACAATGGAGTATTACTCTGCATTAAAAAATGACAAAATCATAGAATTTGGAGGGAAATGGATGGCATTAGAGCAGATTATGCTAAGTGAAGCCAGCCAATCCCTAAAAAACAAATGCCAAATGTCTTCTTTGATATAAGGAGAGTAACTAAGAACAGAGTAGGGATGAAGAGCATGAGAAGAAGATTAACATTAAACAGGGATGAGAGGTGGGAGGGAAAGCGAGAGAGAAGGGAAATTGCATGGAAATGGAAGGAGACCCTCAGGGTTATACAAAATTACATACAAGAGGAAGTGAGGGGAAAGGGAAAAATAATACAAGGGGGAGAAATGAATTACAGTAGAGGGGGTAGAGAGAGAAGAGGGGAGGGGAGGGGAGAGGAGGGGGGATAGTAGAGGATAGGAAAGGCAGCAGAATACAACAGACACTAGTATGGCAATATGTAAATCAATGAAAGTGTAACTGATGTGATTCTGCAATCTGTATACGGGGTAAAAATGGGAGTTCATAACCCACTTGAATCAAAATGTGAAATATGATGTGTCAAGAACTATGTAATGTTTTGAACAACCAACAATAAAAAAAAAACATGCTAAAAAAAAGAAAGTGTTGAGGAACTATAATTTAAAACAAATTTTTTCTCAGTCCACAAAACCTATTTGTAAAGGTGATAAAGAAAATATTTTTATTATTGAAACAAGCATTAAGTCATAATACAACTCATGGTCACAGTCTATTACCTAAAAAATTTTCATAATTCTTACTCTTTCTGTGGCAGGAAGATAGATACAAACTATTACAAACATTCTTTTTAAGATGAGCAATAACCATTCTTCAAGTAACAGGACTTGACAGCACAATGTCACCCACATTTGATCCTAGATTCAACTGATAATTGGAGTGACCATCTGTGTTAGCTAACTGGCTTCAACCAAAGGAAAAACAAACGTCTTTAACACAGAGGTAGTTATGCAGCTTGGAGCAAAGACAGTTACTCACTCTTTTTCACATAAGCTAGGAGTTATAGATTGTATGTCCTTTTATGTGTTTATGTTCACATATTAAAAAGGTGATTCCTGAGTACTCAAGAAGGCATTTTTCATAATTGGAATGTATTTTGAAGGTTTTATATACCCTTGTATATATTTGTAATTCTAGCATAAATACTGAAACAAAAAGAGAGGGAGAATCAACTCTGTTATTTTAAATTTTCATTTGTCCTTACAAGAGGAAAACACTGTCCCTTTAAACTTCAAAAATCATATTTATTATTTATAAAACAACAATGTATAATTTAATATATTTTAGAAAAGGAGAGTATAGTTCCATAGTGGTTGGGTGCATATAGAATATAATAATAATGCATCTGCAAATGTTATATTTTTGTGACAAGCAATCATAGCATTACAGAGATTATTTCTGCATAACTTTGGGGAAGCATGGTCAAGAAAATATTGCAAGAGGATTTTAGGGGTCATGTTCTTAGCAAAGTCTTGGGTGAAGGATTTTGCTCTGGTGGTCCCAAAAGACCAGGGAGGCCACTGCTCTCAATATGTCAAAGAGACAAGAAGTGGTGAAAGACAAGGAAAAAATCCTTGATCACTGAGACTATGCCAAAAAGAACAAAATATAGGGGCATAGATATTTCAAGGAAATAACAAACACTTTTGAGATTTTATAGTAAAAGGGGATAAAAGCAAGTGAACTATTTACACTTTGCTGACAAGCCATTTAGGAGAGTGTAAAGATGAGGCACCTGTAGGATGAAGGACTTGGGCAACTTCATTAATAGCTCATGGATGCTGAGGTGAGTGGAAGAGTCATATCAAGTTGCACTCTAAATTTTAATTTTAATTTTTTTTAGTTGTAGATGGACAGAATGACTTTATATTACTTTATGTGGTTTTGAGGATTGAACCCAGTTGTCTCAATAATTAAGGAGCCCAGGCCCCTTAATTATTTTATTTATTTATTTATTTATTTATTTATTTATTTATTTACTTACTTACTTACTTATGGGTTATATTCCCTTGAGTACCTCCAAGTGCAAAGAGTACAGCTTTAAGTGGGAAGCTGGTGCACCTTCTTTTAAAAGAACTTTAACAGGCAGGACATTTTTAGTTCTGCCTGGATCACATCAGCCTCTATGGCTTGGTTGACAATTGCAGGATTTCAGGGCCATTGAATCATTCTATGATGGCTTCTTCTGGGTCAGCTGAAGATAAAGTAACTGTTCAGGTTATACTTTTTCCTGCATTCACTTTTTTTCTGAGAAGAAGCTTATTTGAGCATTGAGTTTGCAAAAGCAAGTCTCTGACAAAGGAACTAAACTTTCAAGTAGGTAGAGAATACTTTGAGTTAGGTTCCAGTAACCCAGATAATGCTCTAGTGGCTGCAAGAAAGCTTGCTCTTGGCGCTTTCTCCATAATCCTTTAATAGGCAGTGTCTAAATAGTTCTTTTTGTTAAAGGGGCCATTAAAACTGAATCTGAGTGGTGCATACCTATAATCCCAGATTCTCCAGAACCTGAGGCAGGAGGATTGGGAGATCAAAGACAGTCTCAGCAGAAGTGAGGCACTAAGCAACTCAGTAAGACCCTGTCTCTAAATAAAATATGAAATAGGACTGGGGATGTGACTCAGTGGCTGAACACTCCTGAGTTTAATCCCTAGTACAAAAAAAAAAAAAAAAAGAATCCACCAACCAAACCCTGAATACAGGTCTCTCAATATCAAATAGACATTTTCTGGGTTTGTTTCCCATTTTTCAGTTTTACCCAGAGTTCCTATGGGGAAATAGCAATTGAAGCACAAAGATCCAGGGATCTTCAGGTCTCCTCCAACCCTAACAAAGTTAGCATCAAATTATGCCATTTTATGTTTTGCCCTTTATTGAGCCAGTTGAAGAATTTGGGGTAGTTCTTTTTCCAATGTCCTTTCTTTTCACAGTATGCACACCGATCTTTCCCTAAAGGCCTCTTCCCTTTTCAAAAGTGGCCTTCAGTTCCATGTTTTCAATCCTAGATATTTTTGAAAAAGATATTTGCTTACTTGGCCTTTTTTACTTTCTCAGTAATTACAGAGTTTGCAGACTGTCTATGTCCAGAACCCCCTCACATTTTTGGAAAGTTAACCAAAGCTTGCACATTGGTCCAAGGAGGGCAGTGGGTGGCAAAAAATTGTAATTACGTGTTCCATCATCCCTTGGCATCCTCATAATAAGGAAGGTTAGAGATTTTTTTTTATTTGGTTGTTGTTTTTTGTTTTTTCGATTTAATATGACACAAGTAGAAAATGTGTGTAAGTCCAAGAGCAGCCTGTTGGGAGACCTTGAGCATTTAAACCTTCTCAAAGATATAGTCTCAATGACTATACTGCTCTACTTACATGAATATCCTAACAAAAATGGGCACCATGATAGATCTTGAAGGGAGAAAATATTCTCACCTTCATATTAAGGAGGTGGTATCTCTCCTGATGATCTAGCAGCTTTGTTGAATGAGAGAAAAGCCAACTGAGGAACAGAAAAACACAGTAGAGATGAAGTAGGGTTCTGTAGAATTTACAATCATTAATAATATTATTTTTGCCTATTTAACATTTAGCAAAATAGCTCATGCTGTAAAATGGCATAATAATTTAGTGATACGTTTGGGCCATCTCTCTTTTGTATCTAGTATATACATAGGCCATATTGTATTATAATAATCAATTTTTTTGTACCATGAATTGAACTCAGGGACACTCACTGAGTCACATCCCCATTTAGAGACAGGTTCTCACTGAGTTGTTGAGTGCCTCAATGTTGCTAAGGCTGACTTTGAACTCGCTATCCTCCTGACTCACTATCCTCCTGTCACAGCCTCCTAAACCACTAGGATCATAGGTGTGCACCACTGTGCCCAGCATTCATCCTTTTCTTTGACATAGATTTATAACTACAATTATATCATCTCTCTAGAATTCTCACTAGTGGTTTCCTGATGATGAAGACTTAGTATTTTCCATTGTGTCACTTCTTGGAAGTACCTGATACTGTAGGAATCACCTGCAGGCTTTCAAATTTCCTTGTCAAAACCAAATAACCTAAGTCCACAAAGGCTCAAACAGAAAAAGGAACAAGAAATAGCAAGGTCCAATATGTACTTTGGGCAGACATATCATGGGGTTTTGATCTAAAGCCTTGAAAATTCTAAGGCTCATTTCTCAACTTTACAAAATAGGGAGAGAAAGCAGTTGATGCCCCTTCCCAGAGTGGAAAGATAAGAAAAATCCCTAAAATAATTTTGATGGCTATGTGAGATCATTCAATCCTTCATATTCATTCAGGGTCAGTTAACTGTGAGTGCTCACACCCACGGGATGTGGTTTCTCCTGGCTGACTTGCTAATATTGGGCAAAGGTCTTAGTTCTAATAGTTCCACCAGGCTAGACTCAGTCACCTGCACTACTATTGCCACAGAGATAAGTATTGGTGAAAGGCAGGAAAAAAGTTTCAACTAGTGTGGTCATTCCTGGAAGAACAGAGAGAAGGATACACAGACAAAAGGCCTATCTTTAAGGGAATGGCAGAATTTTGAGGCTTTATAGAAAAGGCAAACAAGGGCAGTGTTTGGGGACTTGCATTGCATGGAGGTTTATATAGCTGCAGAGTAAGTCATCAGTAAATGGTCAGGTCATCGTCTCGTCTCGCTGAACGTTATCTCTGGACTTGTTTTGTGAAGTCCTAGGAAGGTCTTCATTTCTGGGGTGGGGGATGATTTGGTTCCTACTATGAGATAAATGCTTCTGTTTAGGGGAGCAGACTCAGCTCTGTCTTGGACAATTGTTCCACTTAAAAGAACGATCTCATGCTGGGTTTATTCATTTTTATGGGTAGTTTTGGTCTCTTGTATAAAGATGCTTTTTCATCAGGCTTGTTGTTCCTGCATCCAAGGCAAATACTAAAGAAAGTGGCCAAGAGCTGGAAAAGTTAAAAGGAAAATGGAGTTAGAGAGGGATAAAATGTAACAAGTTAGGTCAATGACTTGCCCTCCTTCAGTATTTAAATGAACTTTTAAATTTCCTGGAATTTGTACTCTGGACATGGAAGAAAATAATTTTTTCAGGGAAAAGAGTAAGTACAAAGTCACAAAAATGTGGCAATTTGTCAATACTAATATGTAAGAGACAGAATAGAACACAATTTTATAACTGCCAAATTCAAAGCTGCATAAAAAACATGCTAAGAATTTGGACTACAGTTGTTTAGAAAACAGCAATCTACTAAATGTTTTAAAGTAGGAGAATAGCATGATTAGATGAGGGTTTTGAATAACTGGTTATTGTGAGAAATCTCTTCACTTTTGTGTTAAATATCAGGGTTTTCATTGTATTATTCTTTAACTCTTTAGATAGGGCAATTTCCCAAAAGTTCCTGTAGGTCTTCCAAACTGTCTTTAAGAACATAAATTTCTGTATAACTACTGTGACTAGCAAACTTCCATAATTTGAAAATAACATTTTAATTTGATATTTAGGAATTCAGTAACATAAAGTATTCTATTCTGACTATAACCTCCTCCATTTCTAGCTTTCTAGGTTATATCTTCCAAGAGTCTTCTTTGCCTTCTTAAGGACTTATTATGAAGTGCCTTGGCTTTTTCTTTATTTATAAATATATTCATATTAATAGCACATTGTTCCAGTCAAATATGATTCCATCATCCATTTTGTTGAACACTATAAAGCCATTAACTTCTCATGTTAATTCTCATTCTATTTGAACTTTCTTGTAGAAAAGCCTAACTGCATTAAGGTGATTAGACTTTGGTCCAGCCAGGAATTCATGGGTACAATTTTTAACTGTATCATTGATACTGAGCAGCAATCTCTTTATTTCCATAATGAGAAATTTATCACATTTTCACAGGCCATTTAATAAAAATGACCTTTTTCTGAAAACTTTAGTTCTGAAATCATTCTCTTAATTTTCAATAGATGAATAGCTGCACAATTCACACACAAAAAAAACAATTAGTAAGAATAAAATTTGAACTAACTTAACATCCTCCAATTACACTTTTTTTTTTCAATTTTAATCCTATTGTCTTTTGACCTAAGGAAAAGGAATCCTATTTTCTACAAAAGCCCATCTCTCAACCAGAGCCCTGGATCCCATACCATAGTTTTCTTCTGCATTTTCTTCAGAGATTATCCTTTTTCTGTTCACTATTTGCTCTTTTTCTGTTCTCTATTTGCTCTTTCTGATTATCATTGTACGAATAATCCTTTTCTTTTCTTTTGGGCCCAAAAGGAAACAAAGACAAAAATAAATAACCCATGATCTATTCCACCAATCCCTCCTAACTTTCATCTGCTTCAGAGTCAAATCAACAAAAGTCATCTGCATTCCTTGCCTTGATTCCAATCTAGATGCTTTCCTTATCACACCACTGAAGCTGATCTTAATCCTGGTGAAATCAGAAAGATACTTGTCTTCACATTTTTTTTGATTCACAATCAATTTGGGTCACTTGACCTCCTTCATCTGTTTAGGCACATTTTTGCCATTGGTGTTTATAATACTATCCTTTGACATTTTATTCTCCCTTCCCATTCTTTCTTGGTGGGCTTTTCCCCTACCTCTGGCATTTAATAAAATATATGTATTGCTCGGTGTTTTGTTTGGGTTATCATTCTGACCTATCCCCCTTCTATCTCAATGATGCCCTGCATTTCAACTGCTGGAAGCACCATCTGTATGCTGCTGATCCTCGGATTTGTGAACTGAGAAACTTCTCTTTTTCTTAAATGTCAGAGCACCGCTTTTAAAAGATTCTCTACTTTTGTATTTCGTATCTCAATTGTACAATTCAGTACAACCATATCCCTAGTGGTCCAATCAGAAACTCGAAGATAACTGAAGATAATTCTCTGCATCTTTTACTCCTTCACCTCCTCTAGGCAAAAAATTATGGGTTCTCATACAATGTTACTCCAGAACAACTAAAAACTGTTTTACCCTCTTCATCTCACTGCAGCCAACTACATACAAATCATTTTGTATCACTCAAATTGTAACAAAAATTTTGTCTTCCAATTCACCACATCTATTGCAAATATACACATATTCGAATATGCTGAAATTTTACTTCTAAAATTAAAGTAGATACTTCTTAAGCCTCAGTTTTATGTAGTGAGAATTGACAACATTCAAAATTTCTTTTTTTTTCTTTACTTATATTGTTCTTCTGTCTGGGATTTATTTTCTTTCTCTCTGCTTTCCATCATCTTTGTTCCATTTTAGGATGATTCTGGGGAGACTTTCATTCTAACAATAGACAGTGTTTCCACATCCAGTGCCTCTGTAATCTCCCAAGATTTTACTTATATTACTGCAAGGCTGTGCATTTTCTACTATTGCAGTGATACTGCATTTTATTAGCTGCATTTTGTGTCATTTATTACAACCCAAAGCAGTATAAAAAGCTCTACTGTCTATTAATGTTTGCCTGGAAGAATATGAAAAGTATTTATTGTTTTATGCTAAATATTCAAGGAAATAAATGGTTAAGTAGTCAAGAAAATAAGTGGTTTTGTTCTTTAGTTACATTCTGTAATCAGATAAATTAGTTTTGGTACATGATAGTTCAGTAGTCTATCACAAGAGATTTAACAAAGTTTAAAAAAAAAAGACACTGAATTATTTAATATTGAGATTACATTTTGATGGGTAGAACAAAAGTGTTTAGAAGAAACGGAAATCCATTTGAGGAGAAGGAAGTTGATCATATATTCAAGATCAAAATAGTAAATGTAAACTTTGAGATATAATATGATTTTCAGGGGCCAAATTTTACCCTATTTGCGTTTTCTTTTTTTAATATTTATTTTTTAGTTGTAGTTGGACACAATACCTTTATTTTGTTTATTTATTCTTATGTGGTGCTGAGATTCGAACCAGGGCCCTGCATGTGCTCGGTGAGCACTCTACCTCTAAGTCACAACCCCAGCCTCTTGCATTTTATTTTCATGTTGAATTTTGTTTATGCTACATCATCTCAGGTTAATGTAACATTTCCCCAAATATAGCATGGTGTGCAAAACTGCACACAAGGTATGGGTAGTAAATAGCTACCTTTTGAAGTAGGATTGTTTTTAAATTTTTACTTTATAGATATTATGCAAAGTGAGCTTCAAAGAGGTTGAAGAACAAGCCCAATGTTTTATATTTAGTGCAAATAACAGTTCTGATTCAAATCCAAATTTGTAATAAAAAATCAAAATGTGCAATTTACTACCACCACCCTTAAATGCCCAATTTTTGAAAGTGTTATATTATTGCATTTATAGTCTATAATTAAAATTCATCTTGAAGTAAAAACTTTCAAAGTCATGTGAACCTACATTATATTCATTTACATTTAGCTGCTCCATTCTATTTTTTTTAAGATATTATTATTTTTTTTTATTGGTTGTTCACAACGTTACAAAGCACTTGACATATCATACTTCATATATTAGACTGAAGTGGGTTATGAACTCCCAATTTTACCCCAAATGCAGATTGCAGAGTCACATCGGTTACACATCCACAATTTTACATAATGCCCTATTGGTAATTGTTGTACTCTGCTCCCTTTCCTATCCCCCACTATCCCCCCTCCCCTCCCCTCCCTTTTACTCTCTCTACCCCATCTACTGTAATCCATCTCCCTCCTTATTTATTTTCCCATTCCCCACCCAGCCTCTTATATGTAATTTTGTATAGCAATGAGGGTCTCCCTTCATTTCCATGCAATTTTCCTCATCTCTCCCTTTCCCTCCCATCTCATGTCACTGATTAATGTTACTCTTTCTTCCTACTCTTCCTCCCTGCTCTGTTCATATTTGCTCTCATTATATCAAAGACGACATTTGGCACTTGTTTTTTAGGGATTGGCTAGCTTCACTAAGCATAATCTGCTCTAGTGTTGTCCATTTCCCTGCAAATTCTATGATTTTGTCATTTTTTATTGCTGCATAGTACTCCATTGTGTATAGATGCCACATTTTTTTTATCCATTCATCTACTGAGGGGCATCTGGGTTGGTTCCACAGTCTAGCAATTGTGAATTGTGCTGCTATGAACATCGATGTGGCAGTATCCCTGTAGCATGCTCTTTTAAGGTCTTCAGGGAATAGTCCAAGAAGGGCAATAGCAGGGTCAAATGGTGGTTCCATTCCCATCTTTCCCAGGAATCTCCAAACTGCTTTCCAAATTGGCCGCACCAATTTGCAGTCCCACCAGCAATGTACAAGTGTACCCTTTTCTCCACAACCTCTCCAGCACTTGTTGTTGTTTGACTTCATAGTGGCTGCCAATCTTACTGGAGTGAAATGGTATCTTAGGGTGGTTTTGATTTGCATTTCTCTGACTGCTAGAGATGGTGAGCATTTTTTCATGTACTTATTGATTGATTGTATATCCTCCTCTGAGAGGTGTCTGTTCAGGTCCTTTGCCCATTTGTTGATTGGGTTATTTGTTATCTTATTGTCTAATTTTTTGAGTTCTTTGTATACTCTGGATATTAGGGCTCTATCTGAAGTGTGAGGAGTAAAGATTTGTTCCCAGGATGTAGGCTCCCTGTTTACCTCTCTTATTGTTTCTCTTGCTGAGAAAAAACTTTTAAGTTTAATAAGTCCCATTTGTTGATTCTTGTTGTTAACTCTTGTGCTATGGGTGTCCTATTAAGGAATTTGGAGCCCGACCCCACAATCTGTAGATCGGAGCCAACTTTTTCTTCTATCAGACGCAGAGTCTCTGGTTTGATATCAAGTTCCCTGATCCATTTTGAGTTAACTTTTGTGCATGGCGAGAGAAAGGGATTCAGTTTCATTTTGTTGCATATGGATTTCCAGTTTTCCCAACACCATTTGTTGAAGATGCTATCCTTCCTCCATTGCATGCTTTTAGCCCCTTTATCAAATATAAGATAGTTGTAACTTTGTGGATTAGTCTCTGTGTCCTCTATTCTATACCATTGGTCCACCCGCCTGTTTTGGTACCAGTACCATGCTGATTTTGTCACTATTGCTCTGTAATATAGTTTGAAATCTGGTATTGCTATACCACCTGATTCACACTTCCTGTTTAGAATTGCTTTTGCTATTCTGGGTCTTTTATTTTTCCATATGAATTTCATGATTGCTTTGTCAATTTCTACAAGATATGCCGTTGGGATTTTGATTGGCATTGCATTAAACCTATAGAGAACTTTTGGTAATATCGCCATTTTGATGATGTTAGTTCTGCCTATCCATGAACAGGGTATGTTTTTCCATCTTCTAAGATCTTTATCAACTTCTCTCTTTAGGGTTCTGTAGTTTTCATTATATAAATCTTTCACCTCTTTTGTTAGGTTAATTCCCAAGTATTTTATTTTTTTTGAGGATATCGTGAATGGAGTGTTTTTCCTCATTTTCATTTCAGAAGTTCTGTCGCTGATATACAGAAATGCCTTTGATTTATGCGTGTTGATTTTATATCCTGCCACTTTGCTGAATTCATTTATTAGTTCTAGTAGTTTCTTTGTAGACCCTTTTGGGTCTTCTAGGTATAGAATCATGTCATCTGCAAATAGTGATAATTTAAGTTCTTCTTTTCCAATTTTTATGCCTTTAATTTCTTTCATCTGTCTAATTGCTCTGGCCAGTGTTTCAAGAACTATATTGAATAGAAGTGGAGATAGAGGGCATCCCTGTCTTGTTCCGGATTTTAGAGGGAATGCCTTCAACTTTTGTCCATTCAGAATGATGCTAGCCTGCGGCTTAGCATAGATAGCTTTTACAATGTCAAGGTAAGTTCCTGTTATCCCTAATTTTTCTAATGTTTTGAACATAAAGGGATGCTGTACTTTGTCAAATGCTTTCTCTGCATCTATCAAGATGATCATATGGTTCTTATCTTTAAGTCTATTGATGTGGTGAATAACATTTATTGATTTCCGTATGTTGAACCATCCTTGCATCCCAGGGATGAATCCTACTTGGTCATGGTGCACAATTTTTTTGATGTGTTTTTGTATTCGATTCGCCAGAATTTTATTGAGGATTTTTGCATCTAGGTTCATTAGAGATATTGGTCTGTAGTTTTCTTTCTTTGAGGTGTCTTTGTCTGGTTTCGGAATCAGGGTGATGTTGGCCTCATAGAATGAATTTGGAAGAGCTCCCTCTTTTTCTATTTCCTGAAATAACTTGAAAAGTATTGGTTTTAATTCTTCTTTAAAGGTTTTGTAAAACTCCGCTGTATACCCATCCGGTCCTGGGCTTTTCTTGGTTGGTAGTCTTTTGATGGCTTCTTCAATTTCATCCATTGATATTGGTCTGTTCAAATTGTGTGTATCCTCCTGACTCAGTCTGGGAAAATCATATGACTTAAGAAATTTATCGATGTCTTCACTATCTTCTATTTTGTTGGAATATAGGTTTTCAAAATAATTTCTAATTGTCTTCTGTATTTCTGTAGCATCTGTTGTGATATTGCCTTTTTCATCCCGTATGTTAGTAATTTGAGTTCTCTCTTTTCTTCTCTTCCTTAGCATGGCTAAAGGTCTGTCGATCTTATTTATTTTTTCGAAAAACCAACTTTTAGTTTTGTTAATTTTTTCAATAGTTTCTTTTGTTTCAATTTCATTGATTTCCACTCTAATTTTAATTATTTCTAGCCTTCTGCTACATTTGCTGTTGTTTTGCTCTTCCTTTTCTAGGGCTTTGAGATGAAGTGTGAGCTCATTTATTTGTTGTTTTTTTCTTTTTTTGAGGAATGACCACCAGGCGATGAATTTTCCTCTTAAAAATGCTTTCATTGTGTCCCATAGATTCCGATATGTTGTGTCTATATTTTCATTTATCTCTAAGAATTTTTTAATTTCCTCCTTTATGTCTTCTGTAACCCATTGATCATTCAGTAACATATTGTTCATTTTCCATGTGATGTAGGATTTTTCCTTCCTTCTTTTATCATTGATTTCCAATTTCATTCCATTATGATCAGATAAAATGCATGGTATTATCTCCACCCCTTTATATTTACTGAGGGTTGCCCTATGGCATAATATATGGTCTATTTTTGAGAAGGATCCATGTGCTGCTGAGAAAAAAGTATATCCATTTGATGTTGGTTGATATATTCTATATATGTCAGTTAAGTCTAGGTTGTTGATTGTGATATTGAGTTCTATAGTTTCTTTATTCAATTTTTGTTTGGAGGATCTGTCCAATGGTGAGAGAGGTGTGTTGAAGTCACCCATGATTATTGTGTTGTGGTCTATTTGATTCTTGAACTTGAGGAGAATTTGGTTTATAAATGTCGCAGCACCATTGTTTGGTGCATAAATATTGATAATTGTTATGTCTTGTTGGTGAATGGTTCCTTTTAACAGTATATAATGTCCTTCCTTATCCCTTTTGATTAACTTAGTCTTGAAGTCGATTTTATTCGATACGAGGATGGCCACTCCTGCTTGCTTACGAGAACTGTGTGCGTGGTATATTTTTTCCCATCCTTTCACCTTCAGCCTGTGTATGTCTTTTCCAATCAGATGTGTCTCCTGGAGGCAGCATATTGTTGGATTTGTTTTTTTTAATCCATGTTACCAGCCTATGTCGCTTTATTGGAGAGTTTAGGCCATTAACATTCAGAGTTACTATTGATATATGGTTTGAACTTCCATCCATGTTTGATTGTTTATCCTTTTTTTTATTAAAAAAAATATTTAGTTTGTTTCTCCGTGATTATCTTTCCCCTCGCCCTCTGTCTTTACTGAGGCACTTCCCACTGATGGTTTTGGTTATTGTTTTTCATTTCTTCCTCGTGTAGTGTTTTGCTCTAAATGCTTTGCAATGCAGGTTTTCTGGCTGCAAATTCTTTTAACTTTTGTTTATCATGAAAGATCTTTATTTCGTTGTCATACCTGAAGCTTAATTTTGCTGGATACAGAATTCTTGGTTGGCATCCATTGTCTTTCAGTGTTTGAAATACATTGTTCCATGACCTTCTTGCTTTCAGTGTCTGTGATGAAAAGTCCGTTGTTAACCGTATTGGTTTACCCCTAAATGTAATCTATCTCCTTTCTCTTGTAGCTTTTAATATTTTCTCTTTGTTCTGTATATTGGATATCTTCATAACAATGTGTCTTGGCGTTGGTCTACTGTTATTTTGTGTGCTCGGTGTCCTGTATGCATCTTCAATTTGTATATCTGTTTCCTTTTTTATTTCTGGAAAGTTTTCTGTAATTATTTCATTCAGCAGGTTTCTCATTCCCTTGGTGTGAATCTCTGTACCTTCTTCTATCCCGATGACTCATAAGTTTGGTTTCTTCATGTTATCCCAAATCTCTTGGATGTTTTTCTCGTGATTTTTTACCAGCCTTTCTGAGTTGGCTAGACTCTTTTCAAGATGGTATATTTTGTCTTCATTATCTGACGTTCTGGTTTCTACTTGTTCCACTCTGTTAGTGATACTCTCAATTGAGTTTTTAATCTGGTTTATCGTTTCCTTCATTTCTAGAATTATTGTTTGATTATTCTTTATAATCTCTATCTCCTGATAAAGATGCTTAACTTCTTCTTTTAGGTGTTTATGTAACTCATTCTCAATGTGTTCTTTCGCTGCTTGAATTTGCTGTCTTGTATCCTCTTTGATGTTCCATTCCATCTGTCTAAGGTGTTCCTTGAGGTCTTTATATGACTATTTTTCTGATGACTCTAGGTTCTCCTGAATATTTAGGCTATCCTGCATTGTTTGTACTCCTTTTCTTCCTTGTTTCTTGAAGCTGCTCATGTTGCTTCTTGTTCTGATTGACTGCTGAGTTACTGTTTATTCCTATAAATTTATTTGATGCTAGGGAGGAAAGGTATTAGAAGGGAAGGGAAGAAGTCACTAAGGAGAATGAGAGTAGGCAGGTAGAATTCAAGGAAGGGGGATAAGAAAAATGAACAGACAAAAGAAGAAAGAAATAGGAACTAAAAAAGAACAAAAATTTAAAAAAATATATTAATAATAATTTAAAAAAATTAAAATTAAGATTAGAAGAGAAAGAAGAAAAAAAAAAGAGAAAAGAAAAGAAATCCAAGATAGAAAAATGAAGATGAAAGAAAAACCCCAATCAAGAAAAAAAAAAAAAAAAACCTAATAAATGCCGTCTAGAGTTTGATTAACTTCTCTTCCACTAGGTGGCACTGTGCCCACCAGGTCAAGTCTTTCCCGTCAGTACACGGGAACCAATCACTGTTCAGCAGCTCCTCCCAGACTGGGCGAGTCTCCAAACCTGAGTGCCTAGGGCCTCCTCTTGTGTCCAATCCCTTCCACTTTTCCTCTAGCCAGGCCCCTCTCACCACAGTACTGGCTACAGGCCCTGTCTGCTGCTCCCGGGAGCCCTGTTTTCATGAACGACTGGGCTCACTCCTCCAGACTGCAATTCCCTCAGACCCTAATTTTGTAGAGCTTGGTGCTGAGAATCTTCAGCGAATTTTACTTGCCCTCCGGTAGCCACACCCCTGTAGCTGGTGCAAGAGACCTCAGCAGTCAGCCCTGGCGGGAGCGGCACTCCCACACCACCTCTGACTCTCTCGGGCTGGCTGTAGCACTCACGGGAGAGCTGGGAGGGGCTCTTAAGTTTTCCCCGATGCGTGGAGAGGGAAAGCCAGGTGTCCACACACCTGTAGCAGCAGGCTTCAATGAAGTTATCTCCTGCGCTGCAGCCCTGCGACTCCAGCCCTCTGCCACAGTGGTGTCCTCCGCAAACGGCGACAGTTCGCCTCCCCCTGCCGGGCGACCAGCGCCACGGGCGGGTCCCCACTGTCTCCCAAGCCCCGCCTAGACCCTGCGGCCACTACCCACGAAGGCCCAGCAGGCATCCACCTCCGCAGAATGAGAAGGGCTGACCAGCCGCCTCGGCTGGATGGCTTAATGCTGAGTCGCAGCTGTCAGTCTCAGCTTTTCAGACGCGGCGGTGCGGGGCGCGGAAAACGGAGAGGCTTACTCACTTCCCGGCGCCATCTTCCTCTTCTCGCTATTTCGGGATGATGGCGGGGTGCTGGCTCGCTCTCTCCGGTGTGTCTCTGCCTCGAGCTCCCACGCCTCTCTCCTCCACGGCCTCCACGGCCAGCGCTGCCCTGGTCGCTCTGTCCGCCCCCGGCGTTCCCGGCTTCTAGCCAGCCGCGCCGCGTCCCGGTCCGTGTTTTTCTGGCTCGAGCTCCAGCGGCGCCCGGGGCCGGGGAGGCGACGGCCAGCAAGTACCACAGTCCCCGGGCCCTGAGTCCCAGCGGCCACAAACCGACACTTCTAATAGACCTACCAGATCCCGGCAGGACCCCTCTTCATGGAATTTTGCTAGGAGTTCCTCAGTGTGAAGACTGCCGCTGTTCCAAAGGGTCTTTTTGATCTCGTTAATGTGGAGACATTAGAGTCACTGCTTCCTCGTCGGCGGCCATGTTCCCCACCCTCGCTGCTCCATTCTAAATGTCCATTTTGTTTACTTAGAATTAAAGTAACTAGGTTTTCTTACTTTTTCTTTCAGAGCTATGTTAATTAAATCCTAGTTTTGAAGCTACTTATTAGAATATTTTATATTATTAGCTCAAAAACATATTGATGAAGAACTGAGAATACATTAAGATGAGAATACATTAAGATGTACAATTTTAAAAGTATGTTTAATTCTGGATAAAGAAGAAAATTTGAAGGTTCTAAGTTCCTAAGATATATAGTAAGGTTGATATTTTATATTAATCTGAAAAAATACCTCTGCTTTATGCCAACCTTCTTAAATAGAAAAGTTAAAATTTAAAGATTGTAACCATAAAAGCAAAAGCCAAACCAAACTGAACAAAACAACAACAAAAAAATGCATCTATATGTCTATATAAATATGCATGAAAGTATGTTTTATATAAATGGTTTATGTATTCCTAAGTTTGAATAATTCTTTCTGCCAGAACTTATAAGTAGGTGCATAAGAACCAATAATTTGATGCAGAACTCATTCAACATTAATAAAGCTGAAATTGCAGTGAAAATATGCCCAGTGTGATGCTGTATGTTTGTAATTCCAACTATATGGGAGGTAGAGTCAGAAAGATCTCCACATTGAAGCCAGCATGTTCAAGTTAACCCTACCTCAAAGATAAAAAATAAAAAAGACTAAGAACATATCTCAATAGTAGTACATTGGGCTTCGCTTATAGGTCAGTGGTAGAGTGCTTCCCTAATATATGTGAGGCCCTGGGTTTGATCTTAATCACAATTAATATTAATTAATTAATTAAAGGTATTGTGTCCATGTACATCAAAAAATATTTTTAAAAAATAGTGGAACACTTATGCTAAATTCAATTCTCAACATTAAAAAAAGAAAACCTTGTTGCAGCTATCAAGATCATTTGTAAAATTTAACAGATATAAAGAATTATGACATTATAAAAACACAAGCTACTTAAAATGTGTATATATAATTACAGCTCAGATAAAAATATATTCAAGTGAACTTAGGCAGTTAGATACAGAACATAATTTATAATTATACAAATTCAAATCAAAATGAGATTTTTATTTATTTTGTAAGAAGATCAAAAAATTGATGATATGCTACATGTTACCATGTAGAAGTAGATATTCTCTCGTTTTAAAAGAAAATAAATTCTTTGAACACACAAGATGCTATTTATATTTTATCATATTTATAATAAGTATAATTTTGTAGTAATATATTCCTTTATAAGTATGTATTTTAGATATTTTTAGAGTTGAACAAAATATTATGTATTAGAATATGTTATTGTTTATAGTGAGAAAATATTGAACTTTTGTTTACATAAATGTAATATTAAAAAATAATAAATTGTAGAACTTAATTATGCTGAAAATTATTCAGCTACTGACAACGAGAGCTTTTTCTCCCTTCATATTTATATAGAAAGAATATTAAACATAAATGATTGAGTATTTTACAAGAAAAACTGTAGACAAACTAAACATAGCAGAGTTTATTTGATTAGAATGTTCACTTAGAACAAGAAGAACTTCAGAAGACTCTGCCTTACACTGAAGTTTTATAAACCAGACACAGTAGCAAAATAGAAAAACCACATGACTGGCTCAGGGTAGGCATGTGTCTTAACTTGGGCATGATTTTATAAGGACTTATTGGGTATAGTGTGTTGAGTTGGCTGCTTGGATTGAAATCTAAGATGGCAGAGATGACTGTAAGGGTAATAAACTCTTCCCCATCATATATTTCTATGTCTTCATGTGGTGATAATTTACTCAGCTAGTTTCTTCATAAACTGTACCAAAGGAAGGATGGATAATCCTTGTCAACAAAGAGCACCACTCTGCTAGCCCCATTCACAGGTTCCTTGCCTTTTGATCCCTTGGTGCTCTGAGTAGACAGGAACGTAGTCCATGGAAAGTGATCACACACAATCTCTTGAAAGGCTCAAGAGGAATAGAGTTGAATACACTTTGATTAACATTTGCTCCATAAATTCCTCAATGGTGAATTCAGCATGACTAGTGAGTAAACTAGTTTTCCTGTAATTTTCTTCACTACAGTGAGCAAGTTCAGTATTTATGGTCATCATCAAGAAAGTACAGCAACAAACAATGATAGATACCAGTAGTTATTCTCAGGTGTCATGATTTATTATGCAAGAGTTTTGAGTAAACAATATGGTGGAACTGAAGATGTAATAAGTTCTATATTGTTTTAATAGAAACATATTCCAAAAAGCAATGTATTGAATGAAATGGCATTGCTACAATTTTCCTCAGGTGTGGTTACAAATTATTCAAGAACAGCCATTTCCAAGAGAAAACACTAAAATTCCTGGATCTAAAGAGGAAGAGATGTAGCTGTGGTTTGGTTGGAAGATTCCCCCAAAAGTCATGTGTTGAAAGATTGGTCCTCAGTACAGCACTGTTCAAGATGGGTGTGTGCAGTGATTGGATCATGACAGTTCTGGACTCTCTGTGGATTCATCTTTTGGTCACTTCATAGCTGAATGGACTATTGAGAGATGGTAGAAATTGTAGAAAGTGAAATATAGTTCAAAGGGGTGGGTCGTTGAGGACTATATATTTTTTCCCTTTCCCTTTTTCTCTCCCTCTTTTCCTTTCACCCTCTGCTTCCCAGCTGCAATATGTTTTGCTCCACCATATCCTTCTGCCATGATATTTTGGCTCACTACAGACCCAGAAACAAAGGAACTGATCAAGGATTGAAATTCCTGAAACTGTGAGTCAAATATGTTTTTCTTCCTTTCGGTTGTCTTTCTGAAGTATTATGTCACAGTAATGAAGAGCTGACTAACATAGATGATATTGAGAAAGGATCTTAATATGCACTGATTGGACAATAATCAAATACATAAGTGTTGGAATTTTACTCTGAATTATAAATCCTTATAAAGAAATAACTATCACATCTTATAGGACTAAGAATTTTGAACTTTTTAAAATATGTTTAATGAAAATAATTTTCCCTGAGACTCCACATTTCATAGAGATGGCCCTAGACAGGGTAATAGAACAGATTGCTAGAGTTAACAAACATTTTGTATATTTTGTTTGTTCTATTATGCATATATTTTTTGATATTCAAAAATAACTATATATTTATATGAATAAATGAATAGAAAAATAATTTGGCTATGATATAATATTTAATGCTTTAAAACCTATTGATAAGTTTCAGGGCTAAAAAATATCGAATTTAACCCAAGAAAAAAGTAATATCTCAAAAAACAATGAAATTGAAACACAAGAAACTATCAAAAAAAGTGACAAAACAAAACTTTGTTTCTTTGAAAAAAATAAATGAAATAGATAACTTCTGGCCATGCTAACAAAGAGAAAAAGAGAAAAATCAAATTACTAAAATATAATATGCAGAAGGAAATATCACAAAGGATACATCTGAAATGCGAAAATAATTAGAAACTATTGAAAATTTATACTCTAATAAAATAGAAAATATTGAAGACATTGAGAAATTTCTAGAGACATCTAACCTACCCAAAACTGAATTATGAGGTCATACATGATTTAAATAGATCAATTTCATGTAATGAAATAGAAAGCGCCATTAAAAGCCTGCAAACCAAGAAAAGGCCAGGACCAGATGGATTCTCAGTCACATTATATAAGACTTTCAAAGAAGAATTAACACCAATACTCCTCAAAGTATTCCATGAAACAGAAAAGGAGAGAACCCTTCTGAACTCATTCTATGAGGCTAATATCATCCTGGTACCAAAACCAGACAAAGACACATCAAGGAAAGAAAACTTCAAACCAATATCCCTGATGAACATGGATGCAAAAATTTTCAATAAAATTATGGCAAATCGCAAACAAAAACATTGAAAAGATAGTGCACCATGCTCAAGTGGGATTCATCTCAGGGATGCAGGGTTGGTTCAATATATGGAAATCAATAAACATAACTCATCATATTAATATACTTAAAACAAGAGTCATCTGATCATCTCAATAGATGCTGAAAAAGCATTTGACAAAATACAACATATCTTCATGTTCAAAACATGAGAAAAACTAGGGATTACAGGAATATACTTCAACATTGTGAAAGCTATATATGCTATAACCAAGACCAGCATCATTCTAAATGGAGAAAAATTGAAAACATTCCTGCTAAAAACACCATATAGTCTAATTACATCAATTTCATTCTCCACAGTGCAGTTACTCAATACATTCATGTGAAAATATCATTACTTCTACAAACTCTTCAGTACCCACTTCAATAATTTGGGGGACAGTTTTGCATGAGTGGTGTTAGGAATCTAACCCAGGGTCTTATAAATGCTAGGCAAGGCTCTGCCTCTGTGCTATACACCCAGCCTCAATTTTGGAAAATTTTTAAATCTGACCATAACTAATCCATACAGCAATTTTTTTTTCTCCTGTGTGTTGCAGTTATGCTCCCTCTTTATTTTTATGATGTAAAATATTTGGGGACCATACTCTCTTTCTGCAAGGCATTGCACCTACTTCCTCCTGTTATTTTACATTCTTTCTTCCTCACATTTTAGTTAGCACAGGAGAGTCACTCAGTTCTTGCTTCCTCTAGCCCTTTAGTCTGTTGTAGCCCTTGAGAACTGTAGGACCTAATTTTTACTCTCTTCCAACATTCATTTATAAGAATCACATACTAAGGTTGAAATTCAGTGATGCTAGGCACCTTCTTGTTCTTTGTTGTTATTATCCATTTGTCCTGCTTTTTGATTTTCACATATTTACCAGATCATGCTCAGAACTTTGAATTCAGTCAGACTTCAACACAACAGATATTTATCAAAACAAACCTGAGCAATTAAAATCTCCTTAACCATAAAGGATGTGTTAAGAAGGAGGAAGATGTAACATTCATCTTCAGTTCCCACGATTTAAATCAGTTCATAGCTTTTTCTCTTCAAATTCCTAAAAATAATTCTCTCCTAAATGCATAGGAAATGATGATTTAAATAACTGCATTGTCCTAACTATTGACAAGCACAAAAGGAAAAAACAGGTTTAGTATAGGATAAACAAACTCTATTTCCATTTTGTCTAGTTTAGATAGTACTGATGGTATATAAGAAGAAACTTTTTTCTACATTCAAGAGCCCTGCAACTGCTGTAGCACTTTCAAATAAAAAAAGATGATTTCAAGAGACAATTTTAATAAGCATTATTTTTTCCAAATATTCTGTTTAAGAAAAATATTTTTATACATTAATTATTTTTGCTTTATTTTGAATAGGTCCATGGATAAACAGTTAAACAATCAATACATATATATAATGAGATTTTAATTTTATTCATAACAACAAATTTTTCTGACATTTCTGGTTTATCATCTTAGGTTGGTCCTCAATGTCACTTGACAACTTCTTATGATTCTTAGTAAAATTCTAAGTCATAGTTCCAAAAATAAATTAGTCAATGTTCCATCTATCATGCCAGCCCTTATTTCCTGTGAGGTTGAGGGGGAGTCTACTTCATATAAACATCAGGCTATCAAGAATTAACAATTCCACATCCTAATTACCTTCTCTCAAATGTGTGTGTGTGTGTGTGTGTGTGTGTGTGTGTGTGTGTGTGTATTCCCTTATTTTAATCTCCTTTGGTGTCAGAGAAGAGGAAGTTCCTTGTTCTAAACAAATGCAGTGCCTCTGCATGGATCTCATTCCCTACCTCATTGCTTTTTCTGATCCCCTTTCCTGTTGGTCCTTTGTCTCCACTTTAAATAGGTTAGGTCTCCTCCTTTATAAACATTCTCTTTTGATGAAGTATGCATCTACTTCTCCCCAAACTTTCATGCCTTTTTATATTTGTCTTTCTCACTTTTTCATTCATGCCTTTACTGTCCTTCAATCTGCCTGTCCTTCAGTGTCCATCAACACTGCCCTTGATCTTACTGTGCTATATATTTCTGCATCATACCACATACATACATTCCACATCATATGACATTGCTAAAGCATATTCCTTCTAGAAACATTTTCCTCTTTTGTCCATGATGATGTTCTATTATAACTCTCCTGTGTCTGTTTTTATGCTACATTTTCAGTCTCCATAATGAGTTTCATCTCCACTTCTATCTATGAAATATTGCATTCCTTAATATTCTATTGAATGCTTATTGTTCTTTTTTCTCTAAAAAATTACATTGTGTCACTATTATCCACTCTTATTATGTTGTTTTATAGATTCCCCATTTTATTTTTTTTTCATATTCAGAACAAACCGCCCATTGCTATATACAATAATCTAAGACCTACGTATTCAAACACTTATTCTTCAACCTTACCACTTCACAAGCAATTAGTGGAATGAGTCATCCATGTCAGAAACATGAACTCTATTCTCTCTCCTCAAACTCCTTAAATTTTCAGTCCCCAGATCTTGTTAATTTACCTCTTCATGTTCCAAAAATCAGCCTTATATAGGTCTCCCTCTGCATGTCATATTCCTCTTGAGATAAGTTTGAAAGTATCTTTAGCCATGATTCAGTTTTATCCTTCCCAATGCTACAATAATAATAAAGCTAAAATTCTATGTTTATCCAAATCAAAAATCATATCAAACCCTACATTTGAGCATTCAATTCTATATTTTACTATCTTTATAACCTTGAGAAAATTCACTTAATTATTCTATGTCATGTTTTTTTTTTTTCAAATGTACATTGAGTTAATAAAGTATCTACCAGGCAGGGTTTATATCATGTCATCTAAACCTGAGAAATATTGGGAAATAAATATTTTATTATGTATTTAAACCTTATCAAAAGTAGTTTGACAATGCTTGCCCTCTCTTATTATATGCTTTGCAACAGTGAAGCATCTTTCCTCTCTTGATGATTGTCATATTCCTAAGCTTATACCTGCTTTCAACATTTTGTCCTTTGCACTATTCATGTCGTAACAAACCTTGAAAAGTTTTGTTTGTTTGTTTGTTTGTTTGTTTGAGCTTTTTGCCTATAGCAGTATCCTGGGACATTTTCATTGTTTTTGTCACCCCAGAGCCCCACCTGTGTGAATGCTGGTCTATACTGAGCTCCCTCAGCTGCTCATCTCACCTGTACTTAGCAGCAGTATCAACAAACCTATTATCAACTAATTCTGATATTACTTAGTTTACATTTGATTCCAATTTCATATTCAGCAAATCACTTTTTATTTATTGATGCTCTTTAAATTTATTGGTCAGTCCTCTCAATTATTTACCTTTGTAAAATATGACATGGACTTATTACTGGTAAATAGGAGACAACAAAACTACACACTTTACTGTCTGTCTATAAAAGAAATAACAAGCATACAATGGCCAACTACTGAGAGATTTTTTAAAATAACCTGATTTGTCATCAATCATAATAAAATACTGTGATTTGTGGACTGAAGTCTTAGCAGTAAAATTTGAAATGGTGAATCCCCCTGTGATGTATCACCCATCACACTTTTCCTGTCCTAGAAGAGCTCAATACCTTTAGAGCTGAACTTGACAGGTAAAGCCCATTGTGAATACTCTCCCATTCTTAAAGTTAACTAGTGACAACTTCATCACCTCTTCTACAACTGCAGATTCCCCTCACAGTAGAACATAAGTATTCAATCGAATAATACGCCAGGTTTTGGTAATCTTGACAGTCAACTTAATATAATGCCAACCCTACTCATCTCATGCTACATTGCCTCAATTTTTTAATTTGTAGTTGCAGATGGACAGAATGCCTTTATGTATTTTTATGTGGTGCTAACAATCAAACCCAGTGCCTTACACATGCTAGACAAGCGCTCTGCTACTGAGAAACAGCTTCAGCCCCACATTGCCTCAATTTTTTACTCATTTATTTACTTATTTTCCTATATATTCTATGTGTAATTACCTTGTATTTTGTAGTTAATCTTTTTTGCCTTTTTTTTCAGCAGCATAATGTCCATTTCCATCTAATCCAAACTGAAGATAAGGTTGCAATCTTGCTCCACTGGTTTTATTTTTTGTTTGTATAGGATACCAGACAACAAAAAAGTATTGTTATGGTTTCAGTATTAGATGTCTCCCCCAAACTCTGATGTAATGCAGGATATTCACAGAAAAGTAGATTATGAGAACTGTGACCTAATCAGTCCAGTTTGAATGGACTGATTGGTAACTGGGGGTATGCTCTGGAAGGGTGCCTGTGATTCTTTCCACTGACTCCACTCTTCCTCTGCTTCCTGACCCTGGCAGGACCTGAGAAGCTTTTCTCTGCTATGCCCTTTACCTGTGATGTGCTGGCTTAACTTAGGCCCAGAGCAATGGAATTGACAGTCTGTGGACTCAGACTTCACAAACCCTGAGCCCTAAATAGACTTTTCCTCCTCTAAGTTGATTTTGCTGGGTATTTTGGTCAGAGCAACACAAAAGGTGAACCTTTTATTTAATTTCCAGAAGCATTTTGGATTATAATTTAGGTAAGTTACTAGCTATCATTTTAACATACAATTTTTATTCAGATTTTTAATAGACTTTCATCTGATCATTTATTTATAAAATGATGTGCTATTTATTGGCAATTGAACACCAGAAAAAGAGGCATAGGACATCTTTGAGTTTAAGCTGAAATATTATACAGTATTATACAAGGTCATTTTTAATGACTCATTAAGAATTATTGTTACTAAGGAATTAAGAATCACATAGCATCATACATATTTTTGCCTATGGTTCTAATTCTACAATTAACTGCTCTTAGTTGTAAAAGTACTGAAATAATAGAGGCACACTACAAACTAAATAAATGGAAAGACACATTTTAATGGCCCTTGTCTCTAACAGGGCCTATCTCCTTGATGTAAGATTGGCCTTATCCTGCTGCGCTGCATGTAGAGATCTCTCTTCAGGTTCACTGGTGGTTCAGTGACCTGCTGTGATTTCTCCCAAGTCAATAGTTGTCAGACAGTCTGTTGACTATCATTTGAGATAATAAATCTTGATCTTCACTATAGTAGAAGTCAATATCCACTTAAGTTAAGAAAATCACAGTGTTTACTTTTATTGTAAAACAGGAATTGCCTGGACCTGGCTCGATCTAATCAACTAATCCATTTCCTGTGGTGAAAGTCATTCTGACATGTCTTGATTGGGTGAAAAGAATACTATAGATGGTCACTAAATGTTGAGATGCTGTGATTTACCTCTCAAAACACATTTTCCAATTTAGATTAAGAGATTCCTACAATGAAAATTATATACAGTTTTCCTGGCTTTAAGTTTTTACTTATTTACTAGTATTTTAGATTACCTTAAAAAATAAGATCTACTTATACATAACTTTGAATCATTGCTTCACCATGTGTTATTTAGCCAAATGCATAATTAAAAGCAAAATTTGTGAGCAACAATCCTTCATCTACAAATTATTAGTAATAATGACATTGTTACTCTAAAAATCATATAGTATTTTAAACTATTTCTTTGCCACAGAAGTATAAGAGGAACATACCATAATTTTTTTTAAAGTAGCTAGTATTGCTCATTCATTTAGTTTACACAGATGGAATTGAAACAGCTAATATCCATTATCTGACATTCCTAATAGATTAATAATCAGGATCTCAGACAAAATATTTTGTGATAACTCATCATCTCAATAATCCTTAATTTCTTACTAGCCAAATACTGAATGATATTTTTTCTTTTGCTTAAATTATCCACTTTTATATATCTCCATGTGTTCTCTCCAGAGTTTATTTTTCTAATGATTATAAAGCATTACAAATTTTACTCACTTCCCAAATTCTTATACTCTACACTTTTCTCTTCATATTGAAAGCCAGAACAATGTTTCCAAATATAAAATTTTCATAGACTAATGGTGGTTGTTAAAATATATCCATTGCATACACTCAAAAAAATACATATATATATATCAAGCAATCATAGTAAACTGTTCATTAGTTACACCCATTAATAACAAAAAAAATTTACAAAACTACAAATCATCTCAAGCGATCAGCCCAGACATGTCTTAAGTTTAGGAAGTAAAGTTACATCATTTTTCTAACTTTTTCTCAACTGATTAAGAAAAAGAATTATATAGACAGTTAATTACAAAGCATATTGGCAAAATGCTAACAATTGGGAAATCCTAAAGAAAGGTATTCTGGGATTCTTTATATATTATTCTCAGGAGATACTATAAATTATGGAGAGATTTAGTATCTGGATGATAAACTCACAATGTTTGAACATAGTTCAAAATCATTCTGTTGGAAAGGAATATTATAAACATATATGTACATATGTAAATATGTTTCCTGAACATATATTTTATGTACATGTAAACCCACATAATTGGAATAAGTATATGCATAAGAGAAAGAGAGGTCAAATGTGGACAACTATGAACAAGTTAATCTAGGTGAAAGGTATAAAAGTGTCCATTGAACTGAACTGAAAAAAATTTTGTAGATCTAAAATTTTCCAAAATTAAAAGTTAAATAAACAAAGCATTGAGTTATAGGATTTGTTCTTGTTCTCTTCAAACTTCTCTATGACCTTCAAAATACTCATACCCTCCATACACTGCTACCTATCATTAATATTTCAGGTTAGTAGTAAACTTCTCTTGGAAGAGCAAGGCTGCCTTGGCCTTATGGTCTTTTTGTCTCTGGGACAGGTGTGGGCCGCTCTGTGAGGCCAGTTGCATCTGCTAAATCATGTAAGGATCCTTATCACATGGGAAGAACATTTTTTTTTTCTGATATTTAGGTGCTTTTATATT
This sequence comes from Spermophilus citellus, assembly GCF_964194105.1. Lineage (NCBI taxonomy): Eukaryota > Metazoa > Chordata > Mammalia > Rodentia > Sciuridae > Spermophilus > Spermophilus citellus. The sequence continues at coordinate 59,320,621 of NC_138188.1, read as the reverse complement.
CATCTGAAAACAAAATCTGAACTCAAGATGTGGCCAGCATTTCTATGTTGTCATCTAGAGCAGATGATCCTACTTCTTTATCTAGCCACATTCCCTACGAAATATAGATGCCCTTCTACAAATTCACTCCATGGTTTGCAGTGGAAATGAATGATTTTCTTTTGTACCACCTTCCAGATTCAACTTAGAAAGCAGCTCTTAGGATACAGTTATCTTGCTGATTTCTCAAAGTTGGGGGGTAGGGGGTGCTGCTGATAGGGGTCTCCTGCTACAATTTGCTTAATTATCAAGACATTATTTTGCAATCTAAAGACTAATGTTTAATTTGAAACAGATACTCAGATCATGCTAATAATTAATTCTGGCCTTTTGCTCCAAACAAAAAGACTAAATACATTTCAAGTGTGGATGACTTTTTTTTTTTAAAAAAAAACCTATCATGATAAGCATAAACAACGACTACAACAGTAAGTTCCAAATATTTGATGTAATTCAAACAGAAAGAGATGTTAAAAAGTTGCATAAACATTTTGAAAATTGTATAAGCTCTAGATTTTATTTTTTAGAATGTCTATTTCTTTTAGGTAGTCATCTGTAGGAATAAAGTTCAAGTCTCCCAGTGAGCCTGGCCAATTTCATGTAATTACTGTTTTCTTTATAATTACTAAAAAAAATTATACCAAAAAATAAACAAAACAATTAAAAATGTCAAAATTCTAGACATTTTAGGAATTCATAGAGCATAGATGATAGAAATATTTCTAGGAAATACGACAAATATTTCTAAAACAAGTCAAAACCATGAAAATAAGGTTGTAATACAGAATTTGAGAGCTTTCTTGCAGATTCTACAAAGTGAACTTATCTACTTTTACATGGGACCTGAAAATGAACATTTCACTCTTCTATTGCCTCTGGGATAAGGATATCTATCTAGCCAGACAAAACAACTCTGGAAATCAATGGGATTACAAGTTGTAGCAAAATCACCCACAGAAAACGAGGTAACAAGCATTAAGGGCTTCACAGACTTGCAAGATGATGTGACAGCACAGATAAGCTTTAACTCAAGTTATGCATTAGCTGTTAGATTATTAGGTTTCCTCACAAAATATTACAGTCACAACATTTAGTGAGATTTCACTTTGTCAGAGTAAAGTGGTGAGTATAAATGAAGTCCGTCTTTGTGTCTGCCACCCTAGAATTTTCAATCAATTTGGAAATTTACCATCTGTGAAGACCAAGTCTATTTATATAGAATGAACATTATTGGATTTTATATCCAGCATTAGAAACAGATTAGATTTTAAGTATTAAGTCCTGTTATATGTTAAAACTTTCTTAGAAAAGTGGAAGAATATATATTAGAGAAAGGTCATTTCGGGAGGGGGAAATTACTTCAAGCTTAATAAACACATTAAACTAAGACAACAACAACAAAATAAAGTGTGGAGCCCCTGTAGTATAGAAAAAAAGTCATTGAAATGCAGAGAAGCATAGGTGTTTTACACCAGTCAAGTTATAAAATGGATATGTTTGACCTGTGGTATTTTCTTAATAAACTCAAGGAAAGATCAGTAATATTTATCAAATTTACTATAAAGCATTTGTACATAGTTTGGATAGTAGGTTGGTGAAAGGAATGCAAGAAAAGGGCTTATTAGTTAGAATCACAAGTTTGTGAGGAGACAATTAATATAAGTGAAGTAGTTTACAATTGTTAAAAACGTTATTGCATTATTTTATATAATTTAGGAAGTTCATTTTAAAGATGATGGTAACTGCATTTTGGGCTATGTTTTATGTATAGTTTTAATTTCACGTTATAATTTTCATTTTATTTCTAGTCCTTTTGCATATTTTACATAAAAATAATCATGTAGTGGATCTCTCTGTGCAGTCTTGCCAGCTTATGAGTGTCTGTATGCAGATGTATGAATAAACCAATATTAATGACCATGTTATTAAAAGGTATTCAAGTAAACAGTCATATATATTTAATACAGTCTTACGAGTTCCGGTGGAGAGCATGGTGAGAACCCGAGCTTGGCCTGCATCAAGGGCGCTCTGGGTCTCCCTGGTACCAGACTGGTGGGGGAGCTGAGGGTCCAGGGCCCTGTAGAAGCCTGACGTCTCCGCTGAGGCTGTACACTGTCCCCAAGCTGTGAAGGACCCCAGCGGGGGTGACCTGAAGGAGCCCAAAACCCTTGGGGGCCTGCCAGGTCTCGGGCCAATCCTGTCCAGCCCAGGAAAAGTCCCTGCTGAGGACATGGCATCTTTCCATGGTTGTGGCCAGTGGAGAGGTGAATGGAGACAGAAGCGGAGGCCGCAGGGGTGTGGAGGGCCCCAGAGAGCAAGTGAGCTCTTAAGCTCTCGGAATGAGACTGCACATCTTCCCACAAGGGTCAACGAAGTCCTCAACCGTCCTGGAAGGTGAGCGAACACATGAGGAGGCCTCCAGGAACGGTTAACGGCCCTTGGGGAGGTTGCTGTTAGATCCATCAGGGAGAGAAAATGCATTGGCCAAGTGGCAGTGTCCACCGCCCTTGGGGGAGATTTACTACTGCAATTTGTAGAGGGAGTGTACATGTAGTAGGAAAAACTGCTGTCAACTTCCCTCCAGCATTTTAAAACTAAACTTTGCTATATCTGGCCATTCTAGGCATAAAGAGTAAACTGAAATTATATTAAATTTTAGAATTTATTGTTTTTGCACAGGAAAGTCATTAATTGGTATTATTTTTTTTTTTAAATTCACCCCATTTACCAAACTTTCTTCTTAATCACAGAAGTTTTGTAAATGGTTCTCTTGGGTATTCTAGATATTTAAAAAAAATATTTGTCCTGTCACAAATATATGTTATCAAAAGTATAATTAGGGTTCATTAAGTTTCAAATGAGGAAGAGAAAAGGAGGGAGTGAGAATGTGGAGGGAAAATTTATTAGGTAAAGTAGGGCTCTGACTTAGAAATGGCTGTGGAAATAGGAACACAGAGATGAAAGAAGCATTAAGAAAAAAATGGACATGAATTCATAAATATCTTGACAAGTAAGGACCATTGTTACCAGCACCCACACAGAACTTTCAGCCTCCCATCTGAGCAGAAATCCTGGATGCTGCTCCCACGAAGGATATCCAGCAGCTATCCATGTGCAGGAACTCCAGTGTGGATCTCCATCTACAAACATAGGTCTTCCCTCATGGCCTCCATCTTGGGACTGTGCCACAACAGAGATAGTCCCCTATCTGTGGAAGCCTGACTACTCCTGGGGACATCACATAGACTCTGAAGACAGCCAAAACCGTACACTGCATGCCACAGAGCTCTCTCTGAACACATCATCCACATCCAGCACTGTAGAAGCAAGCAGGATTTTTCAACTTCAGATCAAATAAATTAGATTTCAAGCTAATCAAAAGGGATAAATAAAGTCATTTAATATTGCTCAAGAAAACCATACACCCACAAGACATAACAATTATAAACATACATGCTCCAAACAATGGAGAATATATGTTCATCAAACAAATTCTGCTCAAGTTCAAGAGTCACAATAATTTTGGGTGACTTTAACACACCTCTTTCATCACCAGTGATCATCCAAACAAAAGCTAAACAAAGAAACTGTGGAACTCAATAATGCAATCAATAACTTAGTCTTAACTGACATATGTAGAATATTTCATCCTTCAACGAGCAAATACACTTTCTTCTCAGCTGCACCTAAATCCTTCTCTAAAATAAACCATATATTATACCACAAAGAAACTCTTAGCAAATACAAAAGCTAGGGATACTATTCTTCATTTTATCAGATCATAATGAAATGAAATTAGAAATCAATGACAAAATAAAAAAAATAAAAAATATTCCAACACCCGGAGACTAAAGAATATGCTACTGAATGAACAATGTGGGGGAAAAAGACATCAAGGAGGAGATTAAAAAATTCTTAGAGGTAATGAGAACACCAATACAACATACCAAAATTTTTTAAACACTATGAAGGCCATACTAAGAGGAAAGTTCATTGCATGGAGTTCATTCCTTAAAACAAGAAAAAAGTCAACAAATAAATGACCTGGCATTACATCTCAAAGACCTATAAAAAGAAAAACAAATCAACACTAAAAGCAGAAGACAGGAAATAATTAAAATCAGAGCTGAAATTAATAAAATTGAAACAATAGAAACAAAAAAATGACAAAACAAAAAGTTTGTTCTTTGAAACAAAAATTAAACTGACAAATTCTTAGCCATGCTAACAAAGAGAAGGAGAGAGAAAGCTCAAATAACTAAAATACATGATGAAAGAAGAAACATCACAGTAAACAATACAGAAATACAGAAGATGATTACAAATTATTTTGAAAACTTGTACTCCAATAACATAGAGAATATTGAAGGCATGGACAATTTCTAGAGGCATATTAGTTGCCCATATTGAATCAGGAGGATATGCACAATTTCAACAGATCAATTTCATGTATAAAATAGAAGATGCCATCAGAAGCCTACCAACCAAGAAGAGCCCAGGACCACACAGCTAAATTCTTCTACAAGACCTTTAAAGAAGAATTAATATCAATACTCTTCAATTTATTTCAGGAAATAGAAATAGAGGGAACACTTCCAAACTCATTATATGAGGCAAATATCATCCTGATTTCTAAATCAGGCAAAGACATATAAAAGAAAAAAACCTTCAGAACAGTATCTCTAATGAACATAGATGCAAAAAATCTCAATAAAATTCTGGCAAATTGAATACAAAAATATATCAAAAAGACAGTGCACCAAAATCAAGTGGGATTCATCCCAAGGATGCAAAGTTTGATCAACATATGGAAACCAATAAATGTAATTCATTACATGAATAGAATTAAAGATATAAATCATATGAACATCTCAATAGGTGCAGAAAAAGCATTCCACAAAATACAGCACCTCTTCATATTCAAAACATTAGAAAAACTAGGGATAACAGTAACATATTTCAACATTGCTTAAGCTATCTATGCTAAGCCCCAGGCCAAAATTATTCTAAAAGGAGAAAAGTTGAAAGCATCCCCTCTAAAAATGGGAATAAGATAGGGATGCCCTATTTCACCACTTCTATTTAACATAGTTTTTGAAACACTGGCAAGAGCATTTATAAAGATGAAAGAAATTAAAGGGATACACATAAGAAAAGAAGAACTCAAATTATCATTCTTTGCTGGTGATATGATTCTGTACTTAGAAGATCCAAAAAATTCCACCAGAAAACTTTTAGAATTAGTAATTGAATTCAACAAAATAGCAGGATATAAAAAAGACACTCATAAATCAAAGACATTTCTATATATCAGTGACAACTCCTCTGAGTGGAAATTGAGAAAAACTACCCCCTTTATAATAGCCTCAAATAAAATAAAATACTTGGGAATCAACATAGCAAAAGAGATGAAAGAACTTCACAAAGAAAACTACAGAATGCTAAAGAAAGAAATTAAAGAAGATCTTAGAAGACGGAAAGATCTACCTTGTTCTTGGATAGGCAGAATTAATATAGTCAAAATGATCATACTACCAAAAGCATTATACATATTTAATGCAATTCCAATGAAAATCCCAATGACATTCCTCATAGAAATAGAAAAATAAGTCATGAAATTGATCTGTAAAAATAAAAGACCCAGAGTAGCTAAAGCAATCCTTAGCTAGAAGAGTGAATCAGGTGGCATTACTATACAGAACTTAAACTATATTACAGAGCAATAGTAACAAAAACAGTATGGTATTGGCACCAAAATAGACTGGTAGACCAATGGTACAGAATAGAGGACATAGAGACTAACCCACAAAACTACAATTATCTTATATTATACAAAGGTGCCAAGAACATGCATTGGAGAAAAGAGAGCCTCTTCAACAAATGGTGCTGGGAAAACTGGAAATTTATATGCAACAAAATGAAATTAAACCCCTATTTCTCACATGCACAAAACTCAACTAGGAGTGGATCAAGGAACTAGGAATTAAACCAGAGACACTGCATCTAATAGAAGAAAAAGTAGGGTCAAATATCCTTAATGCTGGATTAGGCCCCTACTTCCTTAATAAGACTCCTATGGTGCAAGAATTAACATCAAGAATCAATAAATGAGATGGATTCAAATTGTAATGCTTCTTCTCAGCAAAAGAAACTATCAATGAGGTGAATAGAGAGCTCATATCTTGAAACCAAATTTTTACCACTTGCACATCAGATAGAGCACTAATCTCTAGGGTATATAAAGAACTCAAAAAGTTCTAAACACCAACAATCAAATATCCCAATCAACAAATGTGCCAAGGAACTGAAAAGACACTTCTCAGAAGAGGATATACAATCAATCAACAAACATATGAAAAAATGTTCAACATTTCTAGTAATTAGAGGAATGCAAATAAAAGCTATTCTAAGATTTCATCTCATTGCAGTCAGAATGGCAGCTATTGAGAATACAAACAACAATAAGTGTTGGCAAGGATATGGGGGAAAAGGAACACTCATACACTGCTGTTGGGACTGCAAATTGGTGCAGCTTATCTGGAAAGTAGTATGGAGATTCCTTGGAAAACTGGGAATGGAACTACCTTTTTATCCAGCTATCTCACTCCTTATTCTATACCCAAAGGACTTAAAAACAGCATATTACGGGGACACAGCCACATCAATGTTGATAGCAGCACAATTCACAATAGCTAAATTGTGGAACAAATCTAACCTAAATGTCCTTCAATAAATGAGTGGATAAAGAAAATGTGGTGTATATACACAGTGGAATATTACTCAACATTAAAAGAGAATAAATTCATGGCATTTTCAGGTAAATGATGGTGTTGGAGAATATCATGCTAAGTGAAGTTAGCCAATCCCCCCCAAAAAATGCTGAATGTTTTCTCTGATTTAAGGTGGCTGATTCATAGTGGTATTAGTAGGTGGAGCATGGGAAGATTAGACAAACTCTAAATAGGCCAAAGGGGTGGGAAAGCAAGGAAGAAAGTATAGGGGTAGAAATGAGGGTAGAATGAGATGGACCTTATTACCCTAAGTATATGTATTAAGACATGAATGATGTGAATATACTTTGTATTCAACCAGAGATGTAAAAAATTGTGCTCTATGTGAGTCATATGAATTATAATACATTTTTCTGTCATAACAAATTAGAATTTAAAAAAATAAAGAAAATGCTTGGCACTGTAAAAAAATTTTAACAAGAATATTATTATTATGAAATGCTATATTTTTCAAGGCTATAAGTAAAATTTCCTCAATAGATACAATTCTTGTGATATTTATGATACAATTAGAAAAGCTTTGGAATATTAATTATGGAAATGTTTAACCATGAGTTAAAATTTTGCTGTTGCCAATGGAAGATTGGGTTCCCTAATGTGAAAATTTGATTTGTCTCTAAATACTTTGGGACAAAGCTTTATTATTATTTACAGAGACAAAAATAGACTATATATTATAATAAAGATTTCTCTTTCTAAATCATTGCCATATAACTTATACAATCCTCCTGTATAATCTAATTATTTATGATACTTAATGCAATGTAAATTTCATGGAAATTCTGTATTGTTTAGAGAATAGTAGCAAAAAAAATCTGCATATGTTAAATACAATGTATTTTATTAATATTTTCTATTGGATTGGTTGAATCCATAGACAAAAATTTGCAAATAGGTCTGACTATACATGATAACATTAGAAATATCTTTGTCTTTTGCCCTTTTCTAATGTCCTTTATTATAAAATTTTAATGAAAAATCAACTTGTTTTCAATACAGATTATCACTTTAAATATGAATGCATAATTGAAATGTTGAAATCAAATAATATTTTCTGGAATTATATTTTTTAAAAAAGTGAATGTTTCAAAGTAAAAATAAATATACAATTTTCATATATGCCAAATGATTTTTTTTCTTTTTCCTTTTTTGCCTTTGTTTTCTTTTCTTTTGCACAATATGGAAGATTGAAAAAAGGGCCTCATACTTACTAAGAAAGTGCTCTAACACTGAATTATACATTTTACATTTAATTTGAGACAGTATCTCACTAAATTGCCCATGATGATCTTGCACTTGTGATCCTCTTTCTTCAGATAACTGAGTAGCTGGGATTACAGATGTGTGCCACCTTGCCCAGCTATAAATGTTTTTATTTTCACTGGTTGTTTTTGGTTAATAAAAATTAAAAGATATAGTTTATGAAATATGTTAATTAGCCTGATGTAGCTGTTCCACAATATTTACAAACTTCAAATCAACATTTTTCACATGACACACATAATTCTTATTTATTACTTAAATACACTTAAACATAAAGTAAATTATGTTATCAAATGGGCAATACAAATTGCATCCATTCTGTGCAAATATAGTTTAATTGTGCTCATATTATAGAGGATGGTTTATTCATACAGAGAGTTAAATAGCTTCTATTTCTTAAGAATCAAAATACTGAATGCTAGTTAAAAATCAATTGATTCCCTAAAGTATCTAATAAGTGAATATAGCTATAAACACCATCATTAAGTGTAAAATACTTACAGTTCAAAGTTGAATTATTTTTAATTAATATAGAAACATATCAGGTCCAAATATCATTTCATAATTAAAAAGCCACCAAGCATTAACTGAGTTTAATGCTCTGATGTTTAAGGAAGGGGAGAGTTCAAAGAATCTTCAAATTATCTCTTCAAAGTCCTTTTCCTCTATAAGCCAGAAGCTTGATGATTCACTTTTCACTGCATCCTTCCACTTTCAATGCTCCCAAAGGAAAAGGATCTCTTTTCATGTGTTGGTGGGATTTGTTTTCTATGGGGAGGGTATATTAAACCAAAAATTTTAACAAGATAAAAAAAATAAGGATTAACACCCTCATACTTTTACAATAAACTTAAACAACATAACCTAATGGTGCCCTCTAGCTCCTTTGAGAAGTATAATGATTTGCTTTAACATTAAAAGACCCTAGATTTTATTACCATCTCTGTTGTTTAAAGTGCATACAATGAAATTTAATTGTTTTTGTTTATGTTTTGGTGTATGTGCAATTGTGTATAATTCTGTAAACTTTGATATATATTTAGGAAACCATTACTGCAGAATGGTCTCTTCACCCAAAATAGCTGCCTTTTGTTGTTCCTTGTTGCCATGTGATTCCCTAACCCACCACTAATCTGATCGCAATTTATATATATATATATATATATATATATATATATATATATATATATATTGAAAATGTCATAAAAATGAGAACAAAAAGTGTGTAAGTTATGAAAATGATTGTTTTATTCAGTGTAACGTCTTTGAGATTCAAACAAAATTTTTGTGTATATTAATAGTCATTTTTAAAAAATTAATTTCTTGTGGATGCACAGAATGGTGTTTATCATTTTTGACTGAGTAGAACTTGTATGGATGTTTCACCATTTCTTTTGCAGTTGAAGGATGATAGGTTTATTTACTTTTTAGAACAGTTTGAGTAGATTGACCATACAGATTTGTATATATTTTGAGATTATTAATTTTCATCTCTCTAGGATAAATATCTAAAACTAAAATGGCTGATCTATATACCATTGCAATGATTATATGGTAAGTTTATTTCCCTTGGCATTTTAAAATAAATGCTTAACGCTTTTAGAGTGGGTGTACCATTTTGCACTTTGATCACTAATGTGTGAGTTTCTATTACTTCATGTTATTTTCAGCACATAGAAATGCTCATACTATTACTCATTTAAATAACTTTTTAGAAATAGTACATTGCTGTTTTAATTTGGATTTTCCTAATGGTCACTAATTTGAATAGGTTTTCATGTGTTATTGCCATTAATATATCATTTTCAGTGAAGAATATCTTCAAGTCTTTTGCCCAATTGCAATTTAAAATTTAAGTGATTTTTGCCCCCCTCCCCCCAGCTGTAGTTCTGAGGTAGAGTGCTTGCCTAGTGTGCACAAGACTCAGTGGTCAGTGACCACACACAAGAAAATAGTTTTGATGTGAATTCTTCCTTTCAGTTGTGTCTTTTTATTTTGTAAGTATTGTCTTTTACAGAGCAAATGCTTTCAATTTTAAAGAATCTGAATTAATTAAATTTACTTTTATGGATGTGCTTTTGATGCCATATATAATGACTTTCTATCTAAGTCAAGTCACAATTTTTCTATGTTTTTTTCTAAAATATTTGCACTTATGCATTTTATAGTTGGACAGGATCCAGTTTTATTCCTTTTTGTATAAAGTATGAAGTTAAATTGACATTTCTATTTTGCAAGCAGAAATCCATTTGAAAAACTAATTTCTTTACACCCAGTTTCTTTTACAACTTTGTCAATTTTGGGGGGGGGGTGGTACAGGGTGTTGAACTCAGGGGCACTCAACCACTAAGGCACATATCCAGCCCTATTTTGTATATTATTTAGAGGACGGGATCTCACTGAGTTGCTTAGAGCTCACTTTTGCGGAGGCTGGCCTTGAATTTGCTATCTTCCTGCCTCAGCCTGGAAAGGCACTGGGATAATAGGCATGTGCCCCGCTTTGGGACAACATTGTCAAAATTTGAGTCACCATTGTATGGATATATTTCTGAGCTATCTATTCTGTCTCATTGATTTGTGTATCAATTTCTTCACAAATAAGTAATTTAAAAATTTAATATTGATTTTAAGAAATTTCTTTCAAAATTGTTTTCACCCTCTTTTAATACTTTGCCTTCATTATAACTTTTACAAACAACTTTGCCTGTACATAAGAAAATTCATGCTGGAATTTTAATTGTGTGTTTAATCTATAGATTGTTTTAGGCAGAGTTGACCTTTTTATCATCTGAGTCTTCCAAACTATGAACCTGTAAATTCATAGTCTTTAAATGAACTCTTTCATTCTGCGGAACTTGTATAAATAATATAAATGTATAGAGTATGAAAAACACTGTATATAAAATAATCAATTATATTAACAATTTGATAGTAAGTTTGACTCAAAAACATTATGTTCATAACAGTGTAACACACATTCTGTCAATAAGTGGATATACTTATTAGTTGCTAAGTTTGTGGTTTTTTGAAAAAAACTTTTATCAAGGCAATAAAAGTAAAAATTAGTTTCTAAATCAAACAAAAAGAAGAAAAGAAAAAGAGAGATGAGTCATCCTGAGTACAGTTAAGTACAAACTTCTTGTATGTCTTGAGAAACTTTTAGTGTACTGAGATTCAAAAGATGTTCAGTCCAGGTTACTTCTTATAAAGAAAGAGAATAGGGCTGGGGGTGTGGTTCAGTGATTGAATGCCTGCTTAGCATATGTGAGGCTCTGAGTTCCATTATCAGCACTGCATATAAATAAATAAATAAACTAAAAGTCCATCCACAACTAAAGAAATACTTAAAAACAAAAGAACCAGAATTGACTAATACCAATAAGAATTTACTGTAAGAGATAAAACAAACTTATTACTCACTGTATCTAATCTTTAAACTTTACATATACTTTCTCTTTATACAGATTTTATGGAAACAGAACCACATATATAAGACATTTTCTGAACCTCACAAATGAGTGGATATTGTGAAAAAAAAAACATCAAAAAAGCATTGAAATAATTTTAATGTCAACTTAAAGATGTTCATTGGTAACAAGAGCACAGTTTTAAAAAATAATTTTCTGTTCAAAGAATGGTCACAGTGTTGAAACTATATAGTCCTTATGAAGATAAATGAGACATCTAATTTTTTAGACTGCTAAGGGGCACAAAAATTTTAAATTTACCTTATAGAAACAAAAGAACTTTTCAATTTTGTTAAAAGTAACTTTTTTAAAAATTATTTCTAGTCTGAAGTTTGTTCATTTTCATACATTTTTTGATTGTTTGTTTGAAGTCACCTCTTAATTTTGAGTACATAGAAACTCCAAGACAAAAATTAAAAAAAAAAACTAAAAAGCAGGAACCATTCCAGAGGCTAATTTATATTGCCAAACACTTTTCACATTTTGTGTAATACTGGCTGAAATCCATATGTTGTTGAATTATAGCAATTTAGCAATACAGACTGCATTCTGAAGAAGTAAAATGAGTTTTGTAGAAAAAGTTTTGAATACCCAAATTTATTCTGCCAGCTTCCACTGTATTAAATTGCCAGACACTGTTCTAGAAATCTTGTTGTTGACCCTGAAGGATTCACCCTTTTCCAACTTTTTCTGGGTATTGGAGCTGCAGGACCCTTGTTCCTGGTTTTCCCTTGTATCTGGTGAATGTATTACTCCAGGAAAGAGTAAATGGAAGCAAATTTGCATTGTGATGGGTATTTCTGTGAAACTCTGCTATGCAATTGCTGCAGTAATAATCTCCACATCAATTTCTGTAGCCACAGTCTCCCCCATTCTTTTGTATGGTAACTAAACCCTTTCATCTTATCTCCAGGTCTAAGAATGTTACCAGAATATTATCAGCTTGGGGAATTCCATCACTGCTTAGGGATTTTCTACTACCTAAACTTTGTAGACATTAATTTCATTAAATTTTTCTCCAAATTATACTCACTTAAGAGTGTCATCATTTTTTTCTGAGATATTACCTAATAATATTTTATAAATGCCACATACATTTTTGTTTAAAACAAACATATATATGCAACCTATGAGTTTTGAAAAACATAGATGCTGTATGTGAATAAAGAACTTATCATTTTTCATTGCTTGATTTTGAGGTGTCTATAAATGATATCATATTCTGTTACCAACAAACTTTGCTCTTAGCAAAATTAATAAAAATAATTTTTATTTTCAAAAAAATATTTATGTTATCACACATACCATTTTGTTTATATTTTCAGCACTATTATCAAACTGTTAGTAAAATTTACATATTTTGGGCATAGATGTAAAAATCGTATACAGTATATGTACATTATTGTAATTCTTAGATATGAAATATAAATGTTGAATTTCTAAATATAGAACAAAGTTATTTCCAGAGAATTTGTGATAGCTACAATCCCCAATATTAATTTTTAAAAGTTGATCAATGAAATCTAATGATTGATAATATCAGATTTTAAAAGCATTTGTCAGCTTAATTTATATAAATTTGCAGCTCATTAGATCTTTGTATTTCTCTAATTGATAGTGACTTGAGCATTTTCCAGATTTATACCATTAATGGATTGTTTTACCTTTTTCTCTCTCATCTTTAGAAATGCTATTAAAGCGTGTTGCTCATTTGTGTGCTGCATTAATACCTCTTATACCTTAATGAAATTTAGAAATTTTGTATTTTATTTCTAAAGACTAAATCCCTTGTTGATTAAAAGTGATACAATGATCTTCCTCCATAATATAGTTAATATCTTACTTTTCTTCATGTATCATTGAATAAATATAATGCTTATTTTTCTCTTATTGTAAAGGTTTTCTATATGTAGGTTAATATAATTTAATTTATTGCAAGTTTAAGAAAATGATTATATTTTATTTTACAGGTTTGTGCATTCAAATACTCAATTTTTAGTAATTTATCTTTTATTACACTGTGAAAAAGGCAATATAATATTCTGTGGCTTTCTATTCTTTAGCAATTATTGATATAACATTCATTGAAGACTCCCTCCTCTCCTCTAGGATATTTAATACTTGAATAAAGTTTCTATATATTAGTGTAACAACTTAATGGATTCTCTATGTTTCTATCCCTAAGTCATTATAATTATCTATCTGCCTATAATTTATTATATTTGACAGAGTAAGTCATTTCTTCTCCTTCTCCTCATTCCTTCTCCTTCTGCTTCATTCCTTTCTTCTCTTGTATCATTTTATATATATATATATATATATATATATATATATATATATATATACACACACACACACACACACACACACACACACACACACACATACCATTAGGAATCAGACTGTTAAGTTTAAGAGTTTATACTTTTATGAATTATTAGGTTGAACCATAGGTTAACACTGATATTCAATTATTTCTGACTTTTAAAGCAACAACATCATATAGTACACAACAGTAATTTGAAATTAAATAAAATTAAATGTGAGGCTAATTTTATCATTTTGATTTAGAATTTCATTTTTTTTATGATTTCTTTTGTGTGTAGGAATTTAATTCATGTATGTTTTAAAACAATTCACATGGATATTGTTATTTTTTATTAAATTATTTATTTATTTAAATTTGTTATACATGATGGCAGAATGCAATTTATTTCATATTATACATATAGAACACAAATTTTCAGGTCACTGATTGTACAAAAGTATTTTCACACCATTCATGTCTTTATACATATACCTAACTCATTCCACCATCATTTCTAACTCCTTGCCCCCTCCCGTCCACTCCCTCCCCTTTGCCCTATCTAAAGTTCCTCCATTTTTCCCATGCTCTCCCTCCATCATCATTATGAGTCAGCATCCTCATATCAAAGAAAATATCCAGCCTTTGGTTTTTTGGGATCGGCTTATTTCACATAGCATTATATTCTCCAACTCCATCCACAGATCTGCAAATGCCATGATTGTATTTCCTTTTAATGCTGACTAATGTTCCATTGTGTATATATATCCCAAAGTTTCCCTGTCCATTCATCTACTGAAGGGCATCTGAGTTGGTGCCACAATTTAGCTACTGTGAATTGTGCGGCTATAAACTTTGATATGGCTTTGTCCCTGTAGTATGCTCTTTTTAAGTCCTTTGGGTGTAGATCAAGGAGTGGGATAGCTGGGTCAAATGGTGGTTCCATTCCCAGTTTTCCAAGGAATCACCATACTGCTTTTCATATTGGCTGCATCAATTTGCAGTCCCAACTGCAATGTGCCCCCAACACACACATCCTTACCAACACTTATTGTTGTTTGTCATTATAATAGCTGCCATTCTAACTGGAGTGAGATGAAATCTTACAATAGCTTTGATTTGCATTCCTCTAATTACTAGAGATGTTGAACTTTTTTTTTCATATGTTTGTTGGTTGATTGTATATCCTCTTTTGAGAAGTGTCTGTTTACTTCCCTTGGCCCATTTATTGATTGGGTATCTTTTTTTGATGTTAAGGTTTTTGGGTGATTCCTATATCCTAGATATTAGTGCTCTCTCTGATGTGTAACTGGTTAAGACTTGCTCCCATTCTGTAGACTCTCTATTCACCTCACTGATCATTTCTTTTGCTGAGAAGAAGCTTTACAGTTTGAATCCATCCCACTTATTGATTCTTGATTTAATTTTTGCACTATAGGAGTCTTATTAAGGAAGTTGGGACCTAATCTGACATGATGGAGATTCAGGCCTACATTTTCTTCCATTAAGCACAAGGTCTCTGGTTTAATTCCTAGGTCCTTGATTGACTTTGAGTTGAGTTTTGTACATGGTGAAAGATAGAGATTTAATTTTGTTACATGTGGATTTCCAATTTTCCCAGCACCATTTGTTGAAGAGGTTATCATTTCTCCAATGTAGGTTTCTGCCTTTGTCTAATATAAGATAACTGTAGTTATGTGGTTTTGTCTCTGTGTTATCTATTCTGTATCATTGGTCTACCTATTTTGGTGCCAATATCATGCTGTTTTTGTTACTATGGCTCTGTAGTATACTTTAATGTCTGGAATAATAATGCCACCAGCTTCATTCTTCTTGCTAAGCATTACTTTTGCTATTCTGGGTCTTTTATTTCTCCAGATGTATTTCATGATTGCCTTTTCTATTTCTATGAGGAATGTCATTCAGGTTTTGATTGAGATTGCATTAAATCAGTATAGTATGGTCATTTTGATAATTTTGCCTATGCAAGGGCAAGGTAGCTTTTTCTATCTTCTAAAGTCTTATTTAATTTCTTTCTTTCACATTTGGTAGTTATCATTGTAGAGGTCTTTCACCTTTTTCATTAAGTTTATTCCTAAATAATTTATTTTTTTGAGGCTATTGTAAGTGGGGTGGTTTTCCTAGTTTCCTAGTTTCTCTTTAAGAGGATTTGTCACTGATGTACAGAAATGCCTTTGATTTATGGGTGCTGATTTTATATCTAGCTATTTTGCTGAATTCATTTATTAGTTCTAGGAGATTTCTGGTGGAATGTTTTGGGTCTTCTAAGTATAGAATCATATTGTCTGAAAATAATGATAATTTGAGGGTTTTTTTCTATCCATATCCCTTTAATTTCTTTCATCTGTCTGATTGCTCTGCCTAGAATTTCATGAAATCTGTTAAATAGGAGTGGTGAAAGAAGGCATCTCTGTCTTGTTCCCATGAAAGAGGGAATGTTTTCAATTTTTCTCCATTTAGAATGATGTTGGCCTAAGGCTTAGCAAAGATAGCCTTTACGATGTTAAGGTATTTTTCTGATATCCCTAGTTTTTCTAGCGTTTTGAACATGAAGGGTTGCTGTATTTTATGAAATGCTTCCTCTGCATCCATTGAGATGATCATATTTTTTATTCTAATGATGTTATTAACATTTTTATTGATTTTCATATGTTGAACCAAGCTTGCATCCCTGGGATGAGCTTTACTTGATCATGGTGCATTATCTTTTTCATGTTTTTGTATTTGATTTGCCAGAATTTTATTGAGAACTTTTGCATCTATATTCAATAGAGATATTCTTCTAAAGTTTTCTTTCCTTGATGTGTCTTTGTCTAGCTTAGGAATCAGGGTGGTATTGGCCTCATAGAATGTGTTTGGAAGTGTTCCCTCTTTTTCTATTTAATTAAATAGTTTGAGAAGTATTGTTGTTAGTTGTTCTATAAAGGTCTGTAGAACTCAGCTGTGTACCATCTGGTGCTGGGATTTTCTTGGTTGGTAGTCTTCTGATGTTGTCCTCTATTTCCTTGCTTAATCTGTTTAAATTGTGTATATCAACCTGATTTAGTTTGGGGTTAACATATGCCTCTAGAAATTTGTCAATGCCTTTGATATTTCTATTTTATTGGAGTACAAATTTTGAAAGTAATTTCTAATTATCTTCTGTATTTCTATAGTGGCTGCGTAATATTTACTTTTTCATCACGGATGTTACTAATTTGAGTCTTCTCTCTCCTTCTCTTTGTTAGCATGGTTAATGGTTTTTCAATTTTATTTATTTTTTCAAATAACCAACTTTTTGTTTTGTCAATTTTTAAATTGTTTCTCCTGTTTCAATTTCATTGATTTCAGCTCTGATTTTAATTATTTTCTATCTTCTACTGCTTTGGGGTTTTGAGACATAATGTTAGGTAATTTATTTGTTGACTTTTTCTTTTTCCTCCTCATGGAATATTTTGCCAAGAATGTTCTATAGTACAGGCTTTCTTGCTGTAAATTCTTTCAGCTTTTGTTTATCTTAGAAAGTTTTTGTTTCATCATGAAATCTGAAGCTTAATTTTGCTGGATATAAGATTCTTGATTGGCATCCATTATCTTTTAGAGCTTAGTATTGTTTGTTCCAGTTTCCTGGCTTTTAGAGTCTGGGTTGAAAAATCTGCTGACATTCGAATTGGTTTTCTATATTAGGTAATCTGATTTTTCTCTCTTGCAGCTTTTAAAAATCTATCCTTCTTCTGTATGCTAACCATTTTCATTATAATATTTCTTGGTGTAGGTATGTTTTAATTTTGTACATTTGATGTTCTATAGGCCTCTTGTATTTGATTTTCCAATTCGTTCTTCATGCTTGGGAAATTTTCTGATATTATTTCAGTTAAGAGATTGTGCATTCCTTTTCTTTGAATCTCTGAATCTTCCTCTATTCCAATAAATCTTAAATTCAGTTTTTTGATGGTATCCCATAATTGTTGGATATTTTGTTCATGGTTTCTTACCATCTTCATTGTGAAGTCAACTTTATTTTCAAGATTGTATATTTTTTCTTCATTGTCTGAGGTCATGTCTTCCAAGTGATCTTGTCTGTTGGTGATGATATCTATTTGTTTTTTAATTGGCATATTGTTTCTTTCTTCAAGGATTTCTGTTTGATTTTTTTTCAGTATCTCTGTCTATTTCTTGAAGTAATCTCTTGCAACTTGTATCTGTTCTCTTATCTCTTTGTGGATCGATTTTTGCCTGTATCTGCTCACTTAGGTAGTTCTTTAATTCCCAAATCATTTTAGTCATGTATATTCTGAACTCCTTCTCTGACATTTTACCTACTTCATTATCTATGGATTTTATTGTTGTAGTATCTTGGTTTGTTTGGGGCACTTTCCTCCCTTGTTTTTTTTCATGATGTCTATGGTTCTTCCTCTCTTGCAGTGTAGAGCCGAGATATTACAACTTCTGCTCTATTTTCTTATACTGTCCCTATAGGTCACCAGTACCTCATTTTTGAGGGAGAGATCAATATTGCAGCACTCAATATACCCAACGTTCAGCCATATATCAGTTAGCTTCTATTTTTACATTTACAGTTTTGTCACTATAATCAGAAATGATGAGTTTGGTCACCTTCTACCATGTAGTTTAATAGGTTTGCATAATGGTTTACAGTTTCTAATGGGAGAAGGAGGGACTAGGGGGTTGGGTGAGATGTTTATAAGTTATGATTTGAGAATGTGGAGGTATTAGATTATATGATTAGTGACAGGTGATCATAAGAAGTTGGCTGTTAGTAGGAGAAACAAGAGATAGGCAGTCCCATGCAAAACTCCATTACCTGAGCAACAGGGTAATTATTAGCACCCCTAGCAGAGAAACCTTTGTGTGGCCTGGCTGACAGGGAACTTGGTGACATCTTACCAGGTCCTTATTGTTGTCTGTTGATAGAAGTGGTGATATCCCAGTTTTGTGGCTATGGCAGCCTCAAGACTATATATACCCTGATGTTGGGCTGTGGAGCCACGCTTTGGTGAATAAGAAACCCCAATGTGGAGTGGGCCTCTCTTCAGATCTCCAGGTGTGGTGTGGCTGGGTGGTCAGGCCTCTCCTCTGGATCTGCAGGCTGCAGTGTGGAAGGGCTGAGATTGCTATTTTTATACATAATTTATTTATTGAATTTTTTTTTACATTGTAAATAAAGACTAACAACAGAAGATATTACAACTGAATGTGAGGTTCAGTTGAATGATTGGCAACTGAACCTCATTTATGATTTTAAATAATAAGTAAATGAGAATACCAGGCACTGGGGAAATGATAATTTTTATAGTTATCTTCTAGAATTTGTTATGACATTGGTCCAAGGAAGAACTTAACAAGAATATATGTTTCTAACTTAAAAAATGTTAAATGTATGTATTTTAAAATGGAAGTAAACCTATTTCTATCAGAAATATAAAAGAGCACAAATTATTTATTTTTTATCCATCATTAAGTGATAATTTATATTACAGTTATATTTATAGAATTCTATACTTCATAAGATTTTATACAGTTAGTTAACTTTCTAGTGTTTATGTCTCTGGCAACTTATAAGAAAGAATGAAGAAAAAAGCAAGAATCTTTTTTTGGGGGAGGGGTTACCAGTGATGATTGAATTCAGGGACTCAACCCCTGAGCTACATCCTCACTCCTATTTTGTACTTTATTTAGAGACAGGGTCTTACTTAGTTGCTTAGCACAGTGCTTTTGCCAAGGCTGGCTTAGAACCTGTGATCCTTCTTCCTTAGCTTCCTGAGCCATTGGGATTACAGGCATGTGTCATGATGCCCATCCAGAAGAAGCAAGAATCTTAATTTTTAATTATTGAAGAAATTGTGATGAAAATGAATTGAAATAATGCTGTATGTGTTGATTTTAAATTAATTTGGGTTGTAGAAACTAGGTTAACTAGTGTAATTACTTACATGTGTTTTGTTTAGGAAGAATAGGAATTTTACACATTAGGGCTGCTATATGAAATGTGGAACCGGTTTGAATTAATGAAAAATAAAGTAAAGCTTGATTAAACATACATGTATTTAGTAACTATATTCTTGTAAACTGTAATTGATTACCTGATTGCTACTGTACCTGCTAATATGCTTAGGCATACTCGTAGTTAGGCCTGTGGCTCCATCTTGGTTGATTTGAGAAATAATGATAGCTCCTCCCTCCTTCCATGTATATCACTCAGTGACTCTTTTCATCCATAAAAACTCAAAGTTATACATTCATTCCTTTGGGATTAAAATTCCTCCAAAGACTGCTTCCAAGTCTTCGTATTTGAAGTAAGGACTATTCTAGTGTGAACTAAAGGTCTTTGTGTTGCCCATATTATAGTATTTACCATGATATTTTGAAGCATGTCAAAAAGATTGTCTATTGTCAATAAATTAAACTCTAAAGGGCAAATTTTTATTTAGTCATTTATTGAATTAATACATATTTATTAAGCTTTATTAATGAGCCAGGCACTGTTCTTAGCTTGAGAATTTGGCAGTAATTCAGAAAAATAAACCTCTTACCTTCACTGAGCTTGTAGCATCATGGTAAAGATATGTTAACAACTAAATGAATAAGTAGCATTTTGAGACATCAAGAAATCCAAAAAGAAAATAAAGCAAAGAAAGGATAAAGGGTACAAAAGGAAAGGGTTCTTTTGAAATTGTCTATTTTACTCTTGCATTTCAGAGTTTAATACAGAATTCAGTTTATTTTAGGAAATTTGTTTTTAAAATAGATAAATTAGAAAATATATTGTCTCTAGGAATCTTATGTTAATTTTCTTAATAATTTATTTTCAATAAGGATAAACCACCAAGTTTTTATGGACTTTGTTGAATTACTGCATTGAAATATTACTTGAAAATCTCAACAAGGCCTGAGAAAAAGGGAAAGATGAAAGACAAATTGACAAAGACAGAAAAGGAAAGAAGTTTTGAACACCGAATACAAATGGTTTTGTTTTTGTTCTTTGTTATGAAACTTCTGCTCTATTTCCCTTTGCATTCTGACATGCAAACCTTAACTATTTATATGGCATTTTTCATCCTTTCTTCTTTGAGCCTTTCTTTTTTACTCCCTTATTTTCCTTCTTTTTACTTAAAATATATTATAATGTTGGTCCATTGATTGTCTTCATGTTTTTCACTGTATTTCTTTTGGGTGATTCATTTGTGTTTTGTTTTTATTTTTTATTTTATTTGTAATTTTCTGTCATGTGTCAAAACTTTCAAAATCATCATTTCATTGAACTTGAATTTGTACTTCATTGCTTTTATTATTTACTCTCTTGGAAAACTCACACTTATTCATTTTCTAACAGAGGCTACCACACAGTTGCCAGTACTCAAAAACTTTTTAAGAATAATGCACACCAGAGATCTAACCCATAAGCATATAGAATGGTACCATTATAATTATTCTAATTTGTTATGGTTGGTTTTACACATACCTGACTTCCCAACCAAATGCTGAACACCTTGAAATCAGGACAGGGTGGCTAGATAACAGGATACCCAGTTAAATTTGAATGTTAAATATGACAAATTGTTTTTTTATAAATATACCATACACCTAAAATGATTATTTGAATTTATCTGAAATTATATTCTAACTGATGATCTTAAATTTCATTTGGCTAAATCTGCAACCTTATTATAGGAATATGCCATTTTATCTGCAAGTGTCTTGGTAAAATTAGTATATATCAAATACTTAATGTTAGTAAAATGAGTGCTTTGAGGGGAAAAATATATAATGTACACAAGGGAGTGCTCAGAAACCAAGATATTATCAAACAAGCAATAGGAAGTCAGGAAAATCCAAAAATAGAAAAGGGAGCCCAGAGTATTGGAGGACATGAAGAAAAACAAAATATTTATATATATCTAAATGTTAGAAAATATTGATTCTTAGTATCAATAGTCAATTATAACTAACTTAGAAATCTTTATCTCAACATTTTTATTAGATTATCACATTTGCAAATCATCTTAATATTTTATAAAGTATATTGAATAGAGAAGTAAGTTGATTCAGACTTTTACCTTTGGATGTATTTTCTGCATACTACAGACTTTTCTCTATATAAGACATAACATAGGCCTGCACAATATGCTGGTTCAAAGTAATTCACAACCAGATGAAGCATAAAATTCAGGCATGCATAAATTAAGAATTCATCTATTTTGATGCCTTTTTTGCCAACTTATACATACTGAAATGACCATATTTCTAGCAAATTAACTTCAATGTGTAGTAAAGATCACAGTTAAAACGAGAACCAAAGAAATGTGTGTGGCAATTCATTTAATATATCACAAGCATATGTCTTCAATGTGGGTTGTTGCACTTGATAGAATGAGAATTGGGAATTGTCACTATTGATTGATGGTCTTGCTATTAAACTCCTAGCAGACAACATCAATGTTAAATATTTTGAACTTTTCATAGAGTTCTAGAGGTGAATAGCAATAAAAAAAAGAAATGTTGCTTTAGGTAAGTGCCTAAGGACAGAAAATCCCCCAACAAATTTTAAATCTGGTAGTTTGTGGACATGATAAGAACTACAATAAAATATAAGCCCTGGGGAATTCTTTAGAACAGTTTCTCTCATAATGTTGTCTGAAAACCCTTCCATTGTAATTGGACCTTGCAAGACTGTAGAACATGCTCACAGTGTACCAAAATGTAACTCTGGATCTAACTGCCTTCCTAAAGAAAGTTTAGGGTTTACAGTACTGTAGTCTGGTATTAATTAGTTTGATAACTATTAATACTAATTCATTTGTGGATTTTAAACTACACATTCCTTGGATGGGTATTTTTTTCAAAGTCCAGGGAATTTCATTTTAAAAATGTCATCATTTTTCCTAGAAGCATAATTATACTGTAAGTTTAAGCTAGGAAATGTAAAACCCAGTCTCTACAGAAAAAAAAGACCATATAAAGGGACTTATGTTCTCAAAACATCTCTTTAAACTATTTGTTAATATAAATGATTCAGTACATTTTTTTATGATATCAGTTAAAAATATAAAAAACTATAATGATTCCTTGATGTATATAAATATTACTAATTCTCAAACTGTGTCAGTAAATCATAATCATACTTTTCAACATTGTTTCTTGATCACCATTCTAAAGTAGCAACAGAAGCCAGAATCATTGCAATGAAAAAACAAGAAATTATGGGGAACAGAGGATGAGGAGTAATAGACAGAAGGCTCTTGCACACAAAGAAGCAGCTGAGCAAATGAGGAATTCTAATGCAAAACATCAGGTCAAGTTTTACTTCCCTCTTGTTATCTACACCATTTTCTTATTATCTACACCATTTTTCTTATTAAAGTCTCTCACTTTCTTTAGTCCACATATATGGTTAACAGATCTTTAGACTTATAAGTTTTCAAGCTTAGGTGTGATGCTAGTCTTCTAACCTCAGTCTTAATCTTTCCAGGGGAAAGTTGTTTACTAAGGTTAAGTTATATATTAAAATCAATTAAATAATGCTAAAGATGACCCTCCTGTTACTATGTTAAAAGAAATTAGACAGGTTTATGTGAAAAAGAGGCCTATAAAAAAATCTTATTTCCCTCTACTACATCTTCTTTTTTACTTATACAAGCACACAGACTCTCTTCCTCTTTCTTCTCTCTCTTTGACTCCGTTTCTGACAACCCATCTCTTTCTCTCTCATAGACATATTCAATTTTTCTTTCCTTACATTTAATTCCTACAAACTCAGTTACTATTAAACTGTCAGAAAGGTACACATAACTTACTGAACAAGAAGCACCTTAAAGTGATATTTTAAAGTTGTATTACTGATTGTGTCCTAGGGAAACTTTTCTCAGTCCTCAAACCATGTAAATTTTCACCTACTGTAAAGAACCGTTTGTCTTGACAATATCTAATAAAGGTAAACATGTTTACATATTAATTGAAGCAATTTTACTGGTAAGTTAAAATACAGTATTTGTCAAGCAGAAAAGAGCACCAAATGACATACAACATGTCTAGTACAACATTTTTCATAAATATATAAACTGGAAATGATCAACTATATGTTAATAATGGAATGAATAAATAAATAAATAAATATATATATTAATAATGGAATGAATAAATATATATATATATATATATATATATATATATATATAAATAATGGAATGAACAAATATATTGTGCTGTACTCAATAGTGAAACACAATGAAACAAACTCAAATACTGAAACACAAAAATTTCCACAATGCAAACAAATAAGTTTCAACTGCCACAAAACAACTATAAATTTCATACATATAATATCACTAAAAGAAACAAGACACAAAAATGGACATAGTTTTTATTAATTTTAAGGTAGATTAAAAGAAAAAAAAATATCTAGTTTAAGGTGTTACAATCAGGATAGTGGAGTAAGTAAAGGAAAATTGGGGAAAAGAAAAGAGCCACAAGAAAGGCCACTGAACCTAGTGTTCTGTTACATGAAAGAAAGAATCCTCCTGACCAGCCTGGGTACTTTCAGCTTTCATCTGTTTACATCTCACTACAAACATTGGTCTTCTTCAACAAATTTTGCAGAAATGTATGGCTTTTCAGAGTACATTTAATATTTTTCCCCCACCCCCCTACATTTAATATTTAAATAAAAAGTAAACCACCTACGAGAATGCATGGGCAGAGGCATAGTAAAGCTATGTCTTTCTTAACAATCTTATCAATCTAACACTGTAATCATCCTTTAATATCCATGGACAATTGGTTCTAAGACCACTGAGAATACCAGAATCCATGAAAATGTATCCTAGACAACTGTAGACCACAGTTGCCCTGCTATTCTGTGGATCGCCTGAAGCACTCCCTGTCTTTGTGTTGTAGTGTCCCTCATCAACCTCTTGTCACCCGCTCTTAAACCTTTCTCCAAACTTATAGAGTGTACAACACCAAAAGTGAATCCTAATGTAAAAGTGGATCTTGAGTGAAATGATCTTTAAAAAAAAGGGATTTAACAATTATTAAAAAATACATACCATTATGGTATGGACTGTTAATGGGGGGGCACACATGAATGGGAACTGGGAGTGTATGGGGCAATTTTGTATTTTCCTCTTCCTTTTTCTATAAACCAAAACTTCTTTTTCTTTAATGTTCATCCTCCCTTTTATTATTCAATGTACTTGAGCATTGCTTCATGACTGTCATGCTCATGATTATATGCACAGAAAATCACACAGCAGATGATACATATTGAAAATATAACTAACCATAAGATTTTCTATAATAACTTCATTCATTTAGTATATATAAATTAAGTGACTACTCCTCAAAACACTAATAATTTTAGAGATGTTAATGATCAAAACAAACTGAAATACCTGCTTTATGGAACTTATATTCTTTGTGTAAAACAGAAAATAATTTCAACTTATTTATCTTATATTTTATGTTTGAAAGTTATATGTATTTTATGAAAATAAATAGAACAGGGTAATGAGAAGTGAGAATAAGGACGGGGGTAAGAGTGTAAATATGAAATTATAATTAACTATATCTGTAAATACAATGTGAAGTTTTTGTTAAAAACTGTAGAATAGATGAAGAAGTTAGTACTGAGGATTTGTGGGGAGAAAATTTCAGTTAGAAGAGCCAATGCACAAATTCCAAAGTAAAGCAAGCTTAGTGTTTGTGAGAAAATGCAAACAAACCAAGTGTTATTAGACCCATATGAGCTAGAATAGGCTAGTTACAAATGATGTTACAGAGTTACATTTAGTACATATTTCAAGAGCATATTTGCAAAGCTCAATAAATTTTATTGCTTTGGAGTTTTTCATTTAAGAAAAAAAGAATACACTAACATTATTTTTTTCTGCTGAATTCAGCAAGACTGAGAATATTTTTACTGAATGAATATAAAATATTGAAAATACTTGTTTACCAGATAGTGATATCTTATTGGTACAATAAATTTAAGTCTAGAGAAACTCATAAAAATTATTTTCATTTCACTATGCATATTTCATCATCTACTAATACCTTCTTCATTGCATTTGCTTTTGGTCAGAAAATACATTAAAGTTTTGTTAAATAAAAATATTGTTTATAAGATAAGAATTATAGTAAATTTACTTAGAAAATAATCTATTATAAAATGTTGAGTTACCATCAACAATAAAATGCAAATAAAACTTGAAATTATTAATAAAACCAAACAGAATTTTGCATAGTCCACAGGCCATAGGGAAATAAATTTAAAAGGTCAGCATGGTATATTTGGAACAAAGACAAATTTTAATAAACTCTATAATATAGAACTCTTAAATAATGCAAAGAAAGTGTTATATATTTTCAAATTTTCATATGACTCTTCTCATAATAACACTTTTTTTTAAAAAAAAGTTGTCTTTTATATTGAATTGTGATGATTAAACCATGCACAAAACAAATACATGAAAAAATGTTCAACATCTTTAGCAGTTAGAGAAATGCAAATCAAAACTACTCTAAGATTTCATCTCACTCCAGTTAGATTTGCAGCTATTAAGAATACAAACAACATGTGCTGGGAAGGTTGTGATGGAAAAGGCAAACTCAATTCTTTTATTCATTTTCTGTGTCTACTATGTGGATTGTTAAAATGAATGGTATATTGTTGGTATTGCATTATCTCAAACAACTGTCCTATAAAGTCTCTCCCAATGACTCCACAAGTTTCTGCTTCAATTAATTTTGAGAAATAAAATAACCAAATCATTCTTTAGTTTTCTGATGCCTCTGCAAAATATATAGTTCTACAGATCATAGAGGTCTTGAAGTGTTTGGCACATAATCAATAATGTTTATTTAGTTGATCAAGTGTTTTATCTTCCAAGTCAGCTCTCCTACAATTCTCCATCCACTGCTGGCATCTGGCCAGATCTCATGGGAACCTGAAGATCTCACAGACTATATGCTTTTCTGGGTGCATTTGGGGGAAAACGCAGAAATTCGCCATCTTGCCTGGCAAATTTTCTCTTAACATCTTTTCCCTTTGATCAACTTTATTTTCTATATTATATATTTTGTCTTCATTGCCTGAAACTCTGTCTTCCAAGTGGCTAGTCTGTTGGTGATGCTTTCAATTGAATTTTTAATTTTGTTTATTAATTCCTTCATTTCAAGGATTTCTGATTCTTCTTCAGGATTGTTATCTCCTTGTTGAAATGATCTTTCATTTCTTGTAATTTTTCCCTGTGATTTCATTTCTTATGTCATTTTTACTTTGTGGACCAGTTTAAACATGAACTTTCTGAATTCTATCTCTGACATTTCCTCCACTGTGGTGTTAATGGAGTCTACTATTGAGGTAGTCTGTGTTATTTGAGATGGCTTGTTCCTTTGAATTTTTATATTGCTGTGTGTCTACCCATCTATTTGGATGAATCTGAGACTGTAGAGTTTCTACCTTATGAATTAATAGCCTTCCTCTATGTTACTAGTACCTTGCACATGGGGTGGGGGGTTCCCAATGATAACAATGTATGCAAATAATATATAGTAGTAGCTTAGGTCCTTAGTTCCTATTTTGATATCTAGTGTTAATTGGTACACTATGTAGGAATAGTGGGATCAGCAGTTTTCATCAGTAAAAACAGTACATATTTGTGGATTATGTCTGGCTTTAAATAAAACTGTATTCTGCTGTATTAATTATTGCTGTGACATTGGTGGTAGGGGTAGAGATTATATACTTCATTTAATATTAAGAAATGTTAAAGAAAGTGTTCCTTATGTGTACAGAAGAAGAAATAGGAGGGTAGATTAGTGCTTGCAATTTCAAATGGTGAATAGGAAAGATGCAGTGAGAACTTAGAGTAAGTTATTAGTATGAAAAGGAACAAAAAATAGAAGAGAACATAGAGGAATAGTGAGAGAATGTAATTTGGGTGTCAAAACTAGAGAAATGAAAGAAGGAGACAAGAGAGATAGAGTAGTGATAAAAATGATACAAAACAAAATAAAATAAGCTAATCATAAACCCTAATCCTCAAAATACAGAGCACTGGAAAATAATAGCTTCAAAAAAAAAAAAAAAAGAGAGACCAAAGTAACCCCCAAAGCTACAGTAACAAAAAAAAGAAAAGAAAGAAAGAAAAGAAAAGAAAGAAAGAGAACAAGGTTTGAAATCAGGAGAGAGAAACAAATCTGAATATGTGTAGGAGTCTCCTTGAATCAGTACACATTCAAATAAAACAGAAATCCAATATGGATATCCAAAATCAAAAAAGCCAAACAGAAGCCAGGTATGGCAGTGCATGCCTATAATCCCAGAAGCTCCAGAAGCTGAGACAGGAGTATTAGAAGTTCAAAGGTAGCCTCAGCAAAAGCGAGGTGCTAAGCAACTCAGACTGTCTCTAAATAAAATACAAATTAGGGCTGAGGTGGTGGCTCAGTGGTTGAGTGACCCTGAGTTAAATCCCTGGTACTTCCCATCCCCACTTCCCCTCCCCCAAAGAAGAACTACTGTCACAATAAACTATTCTTCTACTAAGATTCATCCCTATGTTGTTTTTTATTTTTATTTTTCATATTTCCTATATAAAAATTTGTTAAATATATTTTGTAGTGCAGATTGTACGGTTTTGATATTTTAAAATTTCTGCTTATAGTGGAAGTTTTTTTAATTTCATCTTCAGGTTTAAAGAATAGTTTAGGTGCATAGAATAATCTTGGTTGGCACCTGTGTTCTTTCAGGGCTTGGTTCATATTATTTGAAGTCCTCTTATATTTTAGGGTCTGAGTTAAGACATAAAATGAAATCCAAATTGTTTTATCTCTATATGTGACCTCTCATATTTCTCTTGCAGCTTTAGGAATTCTATCCATATTCTCTGTATTAGGCATTTTTATTATAATGTGTCTTAGAGAGGATCTTTTATGCTCTTCTATATTTGGGGTTGTATTTGATTCCAGCATTTAGATATTCTCATTCTTAAGGTTTGAAATTAGTCTTATATTATTTAACTTAAAAAGGTGTGCCTTTTTTTAGTTTGAATTCTAAGCCTTTGTTTATGCTAATTATTCTTGGATTTAATCTTTTAATGTTGTCTCAGATTTCATAAATATTATAGTCATGGTCCCTTAAAACCTTTTTTTTCCTTTTATTGATGACTTTATTTTCAAGATTATACATTTTGTGTTCAAAGTTTGAGAATATATTCTTGAAGTTGTATATCAATTGCTGATGCTTTCCATTGCATTTTTATTTTAATTTTTTTTGTCTTTCATTTCTAGGATTTGTTTGGTTCTTTTTCAGAATATCTATTAAAATTAATTTTTCACTTTTTGTTTTTCCTTCTAAGCTTATTCCTTATGTCTTCTTTTAGCTCAATAAAATGTTCTAATTTTTTTCTCCAACATTTACTCCACTGTGGTACCAATGGAATCAATTATTGAAGAATTGTGGACTGTTTGGGACATTTGTGTTGGTTCCCTGGGTTTTTCATACTGCCTATATGTCTACTTTTTATTCGAGGGATTTTTTAGTGAACTCATTTTTCCTAGAAGTTCCCGGCGAGGTGAATATTCAGGCATTGGTAATTTCACTGAATATGTTTCCTCTACTGTTCCCAGTATAGGTATCACTTTGAGAGAAACACTTTTTACTATAATCACTTCAGAGAAAATTCACACATAAATCAGTCTTAGGATAAGACTGATTTGCATAGTGCTCTCCACAGTTCCTCTAATCCACTTTAAACTTGCAGTAATGTTCTAGGATAGGTTGATAAAATTAATTATTAAACTAGTATTAAATAATAGGGATGTAGAAGGGGAGGAGAAAAAAAATGGGTAAAAAAAGTTTTTTAAAAATAATATAAACCAAGGGGAAAAGAAGAAAAAGATGGATATAAGAATGGGGGTATTTCAGGCAATAGCAGGTAATGTAAGAGGGAAAAGAGGGTCTAAGAGGAACAAGTGTAAACCTGAGCTAAGAAAGAAAAGATTTAGAGAATGATTCCAGTTAATTCTTTAAAGCATTAGAAGAAATACAATCAAATGATCAAGGGCACATTGTTGAATACTAGAAGAACAACTATTGAATTAAAACAAAGTGTAATGTATATATAAGATAAAAATTTACATTATAGATATTTATAGTAATATATGCCAAGTTGTGTACAATTCTTGAGTCTTTTGAGTCTTCCTGGTTTGTATTTCCTCAAGATTTGATAAACATGCCCATCCCTCTTCAAATCTGGATTCTCCTATAATTGCTGAGGCACAGGAACCATTCCTCTGGATGCTAAGAACTTCCCGCCAGCTGACTCTTTTTTGTCAGTCCAGGAGTGTGAGGCCACATTCTTGGAAGGTTCTGTAATCTTTCTGCTGGCTTGTTTCTATTGGGTGTAGATGTGCAGCAGGCAGAGGTTGGGTTTATCACATGGAATTCTGTGGGATACTGTGCACTTGCACCCCTCCACTAACCCTTCTATAAGGTGGCATAGATCATAATGCCTATGTGCAAGGATGGACCTGTGATTGAGGGTACCGTAGGAGTGGTCTTTGCTGCAAAAACCTCTACCCTGACTAATATTGGTCACCATAGTACTGTCCCTATGACTGGAATATAGAGTCAGTCAACCTGTCTCTGAGTTCCCACTGCCCATGATTGTGAATCACTGGCATCTACTCCCCTCCAATATGTCTCCCCGGGAGAGGTCTTTGTGGCTGCCCACAACCACATGTCTATGGACACAGGCTATCCATGGATCTTCTTTATCACAGATGACTCCACCCAGACTGACATAAAACAGGGGTACCATCCATTTGACTCTGGGAGAGTCTTAGGCCCAATCTGCATCTGTGCTTACTGATCCCGAATGTGAATTGCTGGAACCTGCTTCCCTCTAATGTGATCTCAAAGCATTGCTATTAAATTACTTTGCACCTGTTTACCACTGTGCAGCCTGTGGTCCAGATACTGCAAATCCCCATCCTGGTTGGTGTAGTTCACAGAGGTTTTATTTGTCACTGTGATGGGGATAGTATATCTGATACACTGCTTTTGCTGGGATCCTTGGGAGGTAATGTTGAATGCTGAGTAAGAACTAACACTCCCCAAGAATGATTATCTTCTAGGCCGGATTCACCCAATCCCCTTGTCAGTGGTTACGTTGAGGTATTTTCAGTAACTTTCAGCTAACAGCAAACCCTCTATAAATGTTTTTCTATGCTTATTACTGTAGTAACACATTTCAAAGGTATTATCTTTGGCTTTATTTTTTGCTATCTAAAGGTGGGAAGAAGCTGTGTTGATTTAATGTCTTCTAAGGAAGAGGGCTAGCTGTGTTCTCTACAAAATGTTTGCCATTATAGGCATGTGATTTGGTTGACAATTGTGGTTAAATTGCTTTACTGTATCTCTTTTATTTTATTGGATGTTCCTGTCACATTGAAATTCAGTCTGCTTTTCTTTCTAGCTCTTGTTGAAAAAGTAAGCTAATGTGGTTTTCCTCTACCTCTATATCTGTTTCTCCTCCTCTCAGTCTCAAACTTCCCATATAAAGCTTTAGGGTATTTATTTACTCTGTCAACCATGTCTCTGGTCAGCCATTCTTTCACTGCTTCATTTCTGGACTCTGAAGTGTTTGGGGGTTGATCTCCTCTGCGATTTCTAATTTTATGCTTTCTTTTTTGAATATTTATTTTTTAGTTGTAGTTGGACCCAATATCTTTACTTTGTTTATTTATTTTTATGTGGTGCTGAGGTTTGAACCCAGGGCCTCGCACATGCTAGGCGAGTGCTCTACCACCGAGCCACAACCCCAGCCCCTAATTTTATGCTTTCTATAGGAGATTTACTAAATACAAAAGGACACAGACAATTTATAAATAGAATGATGAAAAAATATCTCTCTATCTAAATACAAAATGATACAGAGAACTTGAAAATAGAATGATGGAAGTAAACATATTCATAGCAAATGTGAGTAAAAAAAGATGAGGTATCAATTTTAATAACTCTAAAATAATATTATTTTTAAAAATGTAAGGAACATATAATAGTACATAAAAAGATATTTAGAATTAAAAGTCATTTTCACAAAATATGCATATAACATTTTAAAAATATATCAAGTAATACATGATAATTATGCAGGAGAATGATAATTTAGTAGTGGCAATTGATTTTTTTTTGCTGTTGGTTTTTTGGACCCAGTGCTGCTCTACCTGTAAGCTATATTATAAGCCCTTTTCATTTTTTTTATTTTTTATTTTGTGAAAATGTCTTCCTAAGTTCTAATCACTGTCTCCAAGTGGCAGCCTTCTGTCTCAGCATCCCAAGTTGAATTACAGGGATTACAGCCATGTGCCACTGCATCTGGCACAAGTGACCATTTTAAAGCACCTTTTGCAAAAACTGATATAGATTAAATAGCTAAAAGCATTCAAACAAGACCTAAACCAAACTAATCTTTGGAGTTATTTATTATATATACATAGTTTCCAATACCAACCAAGTAGAACTACATATTTTTCTCTAAGAATTCATGAAATCACATAAATTTATATTATGTAGTATGTAAAATATTTAGTTTCAAACTTTAAAATATTAAAGATACTTTAAAGATGCTTTAAAGACAATAACCTAATAAAATAAAAAAAACAGCAAATGTAAGTTTACAACATTAAATATATCTTAAAATAAATCTGTATATTAAAAATAAATGTCTTTAAAATAACAAATTTTCTGGGAGCAGTGGTGTATGCCTGTAATTTAGCTAAAAGGTAGGTTGAGTGAGAAGATCACAATTATGAACCCATCTTTGGAAATTAGTGAGAATTGATCTCAAAATTAAACAAATAAAGTAACTAAAATAAATAATAAGATAGTGACATAGTAGTTCAGTGCCTTAAGCTCAATCTTCAGCACTGGATAAAAAAATAAAATAAAATATTTAAAAGTTACCATATTAAAATAGAGTAAAAATCCATGAAATTATTATAAAGTACAGTATTTTGTGTAAAGGGTAGGATGAGTATCATGGAAACTGAATTATGATTACAAATTAGTCACACTACAAAATATTTATGTCTATTTCTAGAAACAAAATTTTTGATTTAAGATATTTTCTATTTTAACATTGTTTCTTTTGAGGAACTATAACACAAATATATAATCAATTTCTATGTGATTTCTTGGAGAATAAGGGAAGTTATTAAGTATATTAAAAGGATTATCAGTGTAACTTAACTGATCCTTGTATATTTCCTCAAGCTAGACCAAGAACAGAATTCTGAAAATCCCACTCTTCTGTTAATACTAATGAACCCAGAAAGTTAGAGGTTAAGACAAGTAAATTTCATTAAGGCAAGTGAAAATCAAGTAGTACAAGAGAAAAAAAAATCCAAGAGTTTTCATGAGATCCCCTTTTCCCCTTTTTTTTATCTCCATTAATGAAATAACTATATATAACCCTTTATTTTCTGAGTCTGGCTTATTTTACTTACCATGCTGTTCTTCAGTTTTATCCATTTCCCAACAAATAACATAATTTTGTTCTTCTTTTTGGCTGAGTAAAACCCCACTGGGTATATAAACCACACTTCCCTTATACATTTGTTTGTTGATAGGCACCGAGGCTGGTTGCACAACTTGGCTACTATGAATTGCACTGCTATAAAAGTGGATGTGCATGAGTCTCTATGGTATATTGACTTTGGATCATTTGACTAGATACAGGATAGTTGTTCGTGGACAGTATGATGCTTCCATTCCTAGTTTTGTGTGAAACCTGCATGCTGATTTCCACACTGATTGTGCCAAAATGTAATCAAAATTGTTTCTTTTGATAGTTTGTTTCCTCTTCAGCATTTGATATTATATCTCATATCGCCATTCTAATGGGAGTGAGAGGAAATCTCAGTGTAGTTTTAATTTAAATTTCTGTAATTGCAAAAGATGTCAAACATTTTTAAATATATATATATATATATATATATATATATATATATAATATATTTAATATATATTTATATATTTATTTTTAAAATATATTTACATTTATTTATGTTAGTCATTTGTTTTTCTTGCTTTGTAAAGTGTCTGTTTATTTGCCTTATTGATTTGGTTACATTTTCCTGGATTCAATTTTTTGCTCTTTATATATTCAGGATATTAATTCTTTCTTAGAATACTAACTAGCAAAGATTTTCTCCCCTCCTGTAGGCTCTTTCTTTATGCTCTTAATTGTTTCCTTTGCTGAATACAAGTTTGCTAGTTTAATTCCATTCCACTTACTATTTCTCAGTTTTATTTCTTGAGCTTTAGGAATCTTGGTGTTTACATCAGTATGTTGGCTTGTTGACCCTGTGTCTTCTTCTGGAAGTTGCAGTATTTCTAGATTAATTCCTACATGTTTGATAGAGTTGATTTTTGTGCAGAGTGAATAAAACTGATCTAGTTTTATTTTTCTATGCATGAATATTTAGTTTTACTAGCATCGTTTGTTAAAATGCTTTTCTTTTTCTCCAGTGTTTTTACCAAATTTTCCAAGGATCTAGTAACTGTATTTATGTTGTTTTTGTCTCTGTATCCTCTATTCTATTCTGTCATTGTCCTGTGTGTTGTGATGCAAATACAATGCTGATTTTGTTACTATATTTCTACAGTATAATTTAAAATTTTGTATTGTGATGCTTTCAGCTTTGCTGTTAATGCTAAGAAATACTTTTATTTTTCCATATGCTTTTTAGGACTTTCTTATTTAAGCTTCATAAAGAATATTGTTACATTTTGATAAGGACACCATTGAGTCTGCAGATTATATTTGTTAGCATGACCATTTTGAAAATTTTATTCTACTTATCCATGAACATGGTAGATCTTTCCATCTTCTAAGATTTTCTTTAATTCCTTTTATCAGTGTTTTATAATTTTTATTATAGATGTCTTTCACCTTCTTAGTTAAATTTATTCCTAAGTATTTAATTTTTTAAAGTTCATTGTGAATGTGATAGTTTTTTTCTGATTTCTTTCTTAGCAGATTTATTATTGGGATGTGAGAGACCTAGTTTTGTTTCTTCATCTTGTATTCTGCTATTTTGCTGCATTTGTTTAACTTGTCTAGTGGAGATTTTGGTGGAAATTTTTAGATTTGCTTTTTATTCCTTTGATATACAAGATTATTTTATCAAGAAACAGGGATGTTTTGACTTCTTATTTGTATCCCTTTAATTTCCTTCACTTGTCTAATTGGTCAGGCTAGAGTTTCAAAACAATATTGAAATGGAGTGGTGGAAGATGACATTCTTGACTTTTTCCGGGTTTTTTAAAAAATGTTTACACGTTTTATCCATTCTGTCCCTAGTTTCCCTGTGTATTTTAACATGAATGGGTGTTATATTGTGCCAAAATATTTTGTTTTTCTGAATTTGTTGAGATAACCATGTGATTTTTATCCTTGATACTCTTTTTTAATATTTATTTTTTAGTTATAGGTGGACACAATATCTTTATTTTATATTATGTGGTGCTGAGGATCGAACCCAGTGTCCCATGCATGCTACGCGAGCACTTTACCTCTGAGCCACAACCCCAGGCCCTATCCTTCATACTTTTTATGTGATGAATTATCTTTATTGATTTATGTATATTAAATAAACCTTTATTCCTGGGGTAAATCGAATATAATCATGTTGTATAATCTTCAATGTGTTTTTTAATGTGGACTATTAATATTTTGTTACAGAGATTTGCATATGTATTTATCAGGGATTTTAGTCTGAAGTTTTCTTTCTTTCATGTGTCTTTATCTAGTCTGGTATCAGGATAATATTGGATTCTTAAAATGGGTTTGGAAGTAGTACCCATTTCTATGTATGGAATAATTTCAGTGGGATCAGCATAATTTTTCTTTAAAGGTCTGATAGAATGCAGCATCTGCTCTGCTCATCCAAGAACATAGGAGGTCATAATGAAGCCAGATTTAAAGTTAGGTAGTCAGTGTAGTTAGGTAAATCGGGTCTAATATCGAGTGAAATCTAAAATGCAGGCCATGCTGAGAATGACTCAGGGAAAACACAGGACAACTCATGGAATGTTAATGAAGTCCCGAAAAGGCCCTAGGCCAAAGTTCACCTCAAAGAAACAGCCCCCAACAGATTTGGAGATAGCCCATCCCAGAGAAGTGATAAGCCCATCCCAAAAGTCCTTCCTGGCCATTTGGCCCACCTGTGTCCTAACCCTTCCCACCTACATTCCATCACCAAAACTATAAAAAGGGGAGACAACCGCATTTCCACGGATTCCACCTCTTGGGTCCCCTTCTTCCTCCGGGAGAAGTCTTTTCTGCTGTCCTTTAATAAAGTTCTAATTTCTCCTCTGACCTTGCCTCGGCGTGCTTCTTTGGTGTTATTCTTCAACATCGGGGAAGCAAGGACTCGTCACCGGTCAACAGCAGTAACAATTCCATCTTCTAATATCTTCTTCAATTTCATTTACAGTGTTCTATATTTTTTTGTAGAGATCTTTCATCTCATGGTTTGATTTATTCCTAGGTATCTTTTTCAAGTTATAGTGAATAGAATTGTTTTCCTAATTTTTTTCCAGTGGATTTATTATTGTTGTATAAAAAGTCATTGTCTTTTGTATGCTGATTATGTATACTGATAAATGTATTTATTAGACAAAAAAGTCTTCTGGTTAAGATTTTTATTCTTCTAAGTTTTGTAAAACATCATCAGCAAACAATAATAGTTTGATTTTCTTTTTTTTAATTTGTATGCCTTTAATAATTTTCTCTTGCCCAATTTCTCTGGTTATCAATACTATATATCAATACTATATTCAAAATGAACAATTTTGGATGAACCAAAAAAGATGGTGGCGGGAAGTGAGTAAGCCGCTCCGTGTTCTGCGCCGCCATGCCCTCAGCATATGTTGCCGCATCTTAAAAGAAGAAGTAAAGATCATTAAAGGAAATCTGTCGACAAAGACTCAGCACCTTGTCAAGAAAGGGGCCTAAGTGGAGTGAATCCGCCACGACTCCAGCCAAGGTGGAGTGAGTCCATCACGACCTCAGCGCAAGCAGTAAGGCTACAGCCCCCGAGCTTCCCGGCTCCCTCGGCCGCTTCTCCTTCTCCTCTCCACCTCTCCGCTTTGCTT
Source organism: Spermophilus citellus (assembly GCF_964194105.1). Lineage (NCBI taxonomy): Eukaryota > Metazoa > Chordata > Mammalia > Rodentia > Sciuridae > Spermophilus > Spermophilus citellus. Next base: position 59,283,571 of record NC_138188.1, on the reverse strand, counting down.
CTCCCCTGCCGTCTCTCCTCCCATGCTCACTCCCTAAATCTAGATCTCAATTTCTTTCCCCCACCCTGCCTGCTCTCTCGCGTGCCCAGTACCTGGCCCATGCGGGCCCCGAGGTGCTGCCTCCCCTCCCCCAGCCCGTACCCCCTCCCCGGGGGTCCCGAAGGCCACAGCTGGGCCGCTGCCACCGCCGCCGCCACCGCTGCCGCTTCCCACAGAGCACCTTAGAGCAGACTCTTCGCACGAGTGAGCTGCTGAGTAAAATGGAACAGCTGATAAGATGAGTGACAATTTAAAATCTAAGTGATCCAACATGGCAGTGGACACGGAGATATCAAGTCTCTAACCCCTTCAGCTGCGCGGGCATAGGGAGAAGTAAACTGTCAAAATACTGTTCGCTCAGGTCCACTAGGCGCTATTGAGCTGAAGGGGATCCCGGGCGAACAGTCTGCCCTTCTCAGAACACACCGAGCCCGGATTGGCTGCATTCTAGCTCCGGTTCGCCTGCTTCTCGTGACTCAGCACTAATGATCCCGCTGAAATAACTAGTCGGCCCACCTGAACTCACAGAGGTAAAAGCCAATTGAGCACGATAGCCAGACCCAGGGAATCAGGAGTGACGTGGGACTAGCAGCGCAGAACTCCCGGCTATCACTCCCACCAGTGCTGACAACAGAGGTCCCTTGCACCAGCTACCAGGGGAGTTGCTACCTGAGGGCAAACAAATTCTCTGGGGGTCCTCAGCCCCAAGCCCTACAAACTTAGGGTCTAAGGGAGGCAAACAGAAAGGGTGTGCCCAGGCATCCATAAAAACAGGGCTCCCAGGAGCAGCAGACCCGGCGTGTAGCTACTATTGTGGTGAGCGTCACAGGTGAGAGGGGCCTGGCTTGAGGAACCACAAGAGAAGGCCCTAGGCACTCAGGATTGGAGACCGGCACAGTCTGGGAAGAAGAGCTGAGACACAGTGATTGGTTCCCAACTATCAAGAAGAGAAGCCTGGCCCAGTGGGCATAGCTCCACCTACTGGAAGAGAAGTTAATCGAGCTCTATGACTGCATTTATTATTATTTTTTTAATGATTATTATTAGTATTTTTTTAATTTTATTTTCACTTTTTGTTGTTGATGTTGTTGTTCTTTAACTTTCTTATTAATGGTTTCAATTTTTTAAATTCTTTTTATTCTATTATTATTACTATTATTTTTTAAACTTTAATTTCCATTTTTTTATTATCATTATAATTTTTTTTTGGTTTTAAATTTTTATTTTTTCATTTTTTCTTTCTTTCTTTTCACTTTTTTTCCTTTGGCTTTTCATTTCTTTTCAATTTTCTTATTCCCCCTTTCTTGAATTCAACCTGCCTACACTCATTCTCTTTAGTGACTTCTTCCCTTCCCTTCTAATATCTCTCCTCCCAAGCATCAAATAAATTTACAAGAGTAAACAGTAACTCAGCAGTCAAACAGAACAAGAAGTAACATGAGCATAAAAAGCAAGGAAGAAAAGGAGTACAAACATTGAAGGACAGCCTAAATATTCAGGAGGACCTAGAGTCATCAGAAAAATGGCCATATAAAGAACTCAAGGAACACCTTAGACAGATGGAAAGGAACCTTAAAGATCACATTGAAAATGAATTACATAAACAGATAAAAGAAGAAGTTAAGCATCTTTATCAGGAGATAGAGATTATAAAAAAGATCAAACAATAATTCTAGAAATGAAGGAAATGATAAACCAAATTAAAAACTCAATTGAGAGTATCACTAACAGAGTGGAGCAAGTAGAAGCCAGAACATCAGATAATGAAGACAAACTATATCATCTTGAAAAGAGTCTAGCCAACTCAGATAGGCTGGTAAAAAATCACGAGAAAAACATCCAAGAGATTTGGGATAACATAAAAAACCAAACTTACGAGTCATCAGGATAGAGGAAGGCACAGAGATCCATACCAAGGGAATGAGTAACCTGCTGAATCAAATAATTACAGAAAACTTTCCAGAAATAAAAAAGGAAACAGATATACAAATTGTAGATGCATACAGGACACCGAGCACACAAAATCACAGTAGACCAACGCCAAGACACATTGTTATGAAGATATCCAATATACAGAACAAAGAGAAAATATTAAAAGCTACAAGAGAAAAGAGGCAGATTACATTTAGGGGTAAACCAATAAGGTTAACAACGGATTTTTCATCACACATGCTGAAAGCAAGAAGATCCTGGAACAACGTATTTCAAACACTGAAAGACAATGGATGCCAACCAAGAATTCTGTATCCAGCAAAATTAAGCTTCAGGTATGACAATGAAATAAAAATCTTTCATGATAAATGAAAGCTAAAAGAATTTGTAGCCAGAAAACCAGCATTGCAAAGCGTCTTGAGCAAAACACTACACGAGGAAGAAATGAAAAACAATAACCAAAACCATCAGTGGGAAGTGCCTCGGTAAAGACAGAGGACAGGGTGAAAGCTAATCATGGAGAAACAAACTAATTAGAAAAAAAAAAGAGATAAATAATCAAACATGGCAGGAAGTACAAACCATATATCAATAGTAACTCTAAACGTTAATGGCTTAAACTCTCCAATAAAGCGACATAGGCTGGTAACATGGATTAAAAAAACAAATCCAACAATATGCTGCCTCCAGGAGACGCATCTGATTGGAAAAGACATACACAGGCTCAAGGTAAAAGGTTGGGAAAAAATATACCACGCACACGGTCCTCGCAAGCAATCAGGGGTGGCCATTCTCATATCGAATAAAATCGACTTCAAGACTAAGTTAATCAAAAGGGATAGGGAAGGACATTATATACTGTTAAAAGGAACCATTCATGAATAAGACATAACAATTATCAATATTTATGCACCAAATAATGGCGCTGCGACGTTCATAAAACAAACTCTCCTCAAGTTCAAGAATAAAATAGACCACAACACAATAATCATGGGTGACTTCGACACACCTCTCTCACCATTGGACAGATCCTCCAAACAAAAGTTGAATAAAGAAACTATTGACCTCAATATGACAATCAATAACCTAGACTTAACTGACATATATAGAATATATCAACCATCATCAAGTGGATATACTTTTTTCTCAGCAGCACATGGATCCTTCTCAAAAATAGACCATATATTATGCCATAGGGCAACCCTCAGTAAATATAAAGGGGTGGAGATATTACCATGCATTTTATCAGATCATACTGGGATGAAACTGGAAATCAATGATAAAAGAAGGAAGGAAAAATCCTACATCACATGGACAATGAACAATACATTACTGAATGATCAATGGGTTACAGAAGACATAAAGGAGGAAATCAAAAAATTCTTAGAGATAAATGAAAATACAGACACAACATATCGGAATCTATGGGACACAATGAAAGCAGTTTTAAGACGGAAATTCATCGCCTGGAGGTCATTCCTCAAAAAAAGGAAAAACCAACAAATAAATGAGCTCACACTTCATCTCAAAGCCCTAGAAAAGGAAGAGCAAACCAACAGCAAATGTAGCAGAAGGCAAGAATTAATTAAAATCAGAGCAGAAATCAATGAAATAGAAACAAAAGAAACTATTGAAAAAATTAACAAAACAAAAAGTTGGTTCTTTGAAAAAATAAACAAGATCAACAGACCCTTAGCCATGCTAATGAAGAGAAGAAGAGAAAGAACTCAAATTACTAACATATGAGATGAAAAAGGCATTATCACAACAGATGCTACAGAAATACAGAAGACAATTAGAAATTATTTTGAAAACCTATATTCCAATAAAATAGAAGATAGTGAAGACATTGATAAATTTCTTAGGTCATATGATTTGCCCAGACTGAGTCAGGAGGATACAAACAATTTAAACAGACCAATATCAATGGATGAAATAGAAGAAGCAATCAAAAGACTACCAACCAAGAAAAGCCCAGGACCGGATGGGTACACAGCAGAGTTTTACAAAACCTTTAAAGAAGAATTAATACCAATACTTTTCAAGTTATTTCAGGAAATAGAAAAAGAGGGAGCTCTTCCAAATTCATTCCATGAGGCCAACATCACCCTGATTCCGAAACCAGACAAAGACACCTCAAAGAAAGAAAACTACAGACCAATATCTCTGATGAACCTAGATGCAAAAATCCTCAATAAAATTCTGGCGAATTGCATACAAAGGCACATCAAAAAAATTGTGCACCATGATCAAGTAGGATTCATCCCTGGGATGCAAGGATGGTTCAATATACGGAAATCAATAAATGTTTTTCACCACATCAATAGACTTAAAGATAAGAACCATATGATCATCTCGATAGACGCAAAAAAAGCATTTGACAAAGTACAGCATCCCTTTATGTTCAAAACATTAGAAAAACTAGGGATAACAGGAACTTACCTCGACATTGTAAAAGCTATCTATGCTAAACCTCAGGCTAGCATCATTCTGAATGGAGAAAAATTGAAGGCATTCCCTCTAAAATCTGGAACAAGACAGGGATGCCCCCTATCACCACTTCTATTCAATATAGTTCTCGAAACACTGGCCAGAGCAATTAGACAGACGAAAGAAATTAAAGGCATAAAAATAGGAAAAGAAGAACTTAAATTATCACTATTTGCGGTTGACATGATTCTATACCTAGAAGACCCAAAAGGGTCTACAAAAAAACTACTAGAACTAATAAATGAATTCAGCAAAGTGGCAGGATATAAAATCAACACACATAAATCAAAGGCATTTCTGTATATCAGCGACAAAACTTCTGAAACAGAAATGAGGAAAAACACTCCATTCACAATATCCTCAAAAAAAATAAAATAAAATACTTGGGAATCAACCTAACAAAAGAGGTGAAAGACCTATACAATGAAAACTACAGAACCCTAAAGAGAGAAATAGAAGAGGATCTTAGAAGATGGAAAAATATTCCTTGTTCATGGATAGGCAGAACTAACATTATCAAAATGGTGATATTACCAAAAGTTCTCTATAGGTTTAATGCAATGCCAATCAAAATCCCAATGGCATTTCTTGTAGAAATAGATAAAGAATCATGAAATTCGTATGGAAAAATAAAAGACCCAGAATAGCAAAAACAATTCTAAGCAGGAAGTGTGAATCAGTTGGTATAGCGATACCAGATTTCAGACTATATTACAGAGCAATAGTAATAAAAACAGCATGGTACTGGTACCAGAACAGGCAGGTGGACCAATGGTACAGAATAGAGGACACAGAGACTAATCCACAAAGCTACAACTATCTTATATTTGATAAAGAAGCTAAAAACACGCAATGGAGGAAGGATAGCATCTTCAACAAATGGTGTTGGGAAAACTGGAAATCCATATGCAACAAAATGAAACTGAATCCCCTCCTCTCGCCATGCACAAAAGTCCACTCAAAGTGGATCAAGGAGCTAGATATCAAATCAGAGACTCTCCGTCTGATAGAAGAAAAAGTTGGCTCCGATCTACAGATTGTGGGGTCGGGCTCCAAATTCCTTAATAGGACACCCATAGCACAAGAGTTAATAACAAGAATCAACAAATGGGACTTTCTTAAACTGAATAGTTTTTTTCTCAGCAAGAGAAACAATAAGAGAGGTAAATAGGGAGCCTACATCCTGGGAACAAATGTTTACTCCTCACACTTCAGATAGAGCCCTAATATCCAGAGTATACAAAGAACTCAAAAAATTAGACAATAAGAAAACAAATAACCCAATCAACAGATGGGCCAAGAACCTGAACAGACACTTCTCAGAGGAGGACATACAATCAATCAACAAGTACATGAAAAAAAGCTCACCATCTCTAGCAGTCAAGGAAATGCAAATCAAAACCACCCTAAGATACCACCTCACCCCAGTAAGATTGGCAGCCATGATGAAGTCAAACAACAATGAGTGCTGGCGAGGATGTGGGGAAAAGGGTACTCTTGTTCACTGCTGGTGGTACTGCAAATTGGTGCGGCCAATTTGGAAAGCAGAATGGAGATTCCTGGGAAAGCTGGGAATGGAACCACCATTTGACCCAGCTATTGCCCTTCTCGGACTATTCCCTGAAGACCTTAATAGAGCACACTACAGGGATACTGCCACATCAATGTTCATAGCAGCACAATTCACAATTGCTAGACTGTGGAATCAACCCAGATGCCCTTCAATAGATGAATGGATTAAAAAATGTGGCATCTTTACACCATGGAGTATTACGCAGCACTAAAAAATGACAAAATCATGGAATTTGCAGGGAAATGGATGGCACTAGAGCAGATTATGCTCAGTGAATCTAGCCAATCCCTAAAAAACAAATACCAAATGTCTTCTTTGATATAATGAGAGCAACTAAGAACAAAGCAGGGAGGAAGAGCAGGAAGAAAAGATTAACATTAAACAGAGACATGAGGTGGGAGGGAAAGGGAGAAATAAAGGGAAATTGCATGGAAATGGAGGAGACCCTCATTGTTATACAAAATTACATATAAGAGGTTGTGAGGGGAATGGGGTAACAAACACAGAGGGAAATGAATTACAGTAGATGGGGTAGAGAGAGAAGATGGGAGGGGAGGGGAGGGGGGATAGTAGAGTTTAGGAAAGGTAGCAGAATACAACAGTCACTAATATGGCAGTATGTAAAAATGTGGATGTGTAACCGATGTGATTCTGCAATCTGTATTTGGGGTAAAAATGGGAGTTCATAACCCACTTGATTCTAATGTTTGAAATATGATATGTCAAGAGCTTTGTAATGTTGTGAACAACCAATAAAAAAAAAGAAACCATAGAATGAAGCTGATATGCCAGTTTGTGAGAATATAAATTTTGTCTTAATAGATATAAAACAACTGTTTAAGGTGATTTTCATTTTCCATAACCCCCAATAAAACATTAAAAAAAAAACCAAAATGGACAATTTTGTCTCCTTCCTAATTGTAGAGAAATGCTTTTTTCTATTTAGTATGACATTGCTTTGGGTTTGCCATATACAAATTATGATATTGATGTAAGTTTTGTTTCTAAGTTGTTCAGTGTTTTAAATAAAAATGCATTCTAAATTTTGTTAAAGGCTCTTTGTTTTACATCATTTGAGATTATCTTACGATTTTTGTCTCTAATTCTATTTACACAGTGACTTAGATTTATTGATTGTGAATGGAATTAAATTGATCATTATGTACAATTAGTTTATGTATTTTTTATTATCATTTACTAATATTTTATCAAGAATCGATATCTTGTATCTTTTTAATCAGGAATATTCCTCTATAGTGTCTTTCTTTAAGGGATTCTTATATAGTTTTTTGTATCGTAACAACACTGGCTTAATAGAATTAATTTAAAAGTGCTTTACCTTTCTATTGCATTGACTAATTTGAGTAAAATAAGCATTAGTTCTTCTTCAAAGGTGTGTGAGAATCCATCTTGTCCTGGTATTTTCTTTGTTGAAGAGGTCTTTTTTTCCTATTGTTGTTTGCTTGTTTTTTTTTTTTTTTTTTAATTTGTTTTAATTTTTTATACATGACAGTAGAGTGCATTTTGACACATTGTACACAAATGGAGCACAACTTTTTTCTCTGGCTTAATCTTAATAAAAAGTAAATCCTCAAAAGAGAATTTTGTATAGTTGTGATGCATTCAAATTCAAATAATATGGAATTCACAGTTACTAAATATTACACAAATATTCAATATGTGAATGCAAGTCAATGGGACGACAATTTATTTATTTATTTATTTAAACCCAGGGATAATTTATCACTGAGTTACATCTCCAGCCATATATATACAAAAACTTCTGATCCTCCTATCTCAGACTCCTGAGTTACTTGGACTGCAGGTGGGGGCCACCACACACTGCAGAACACACATACTTTATGAACAATGAATGAGATGTGATTAATGAAATATGAGTGATTTTATTAAATATGCCAAGATTTATAGTTCCAAAAGCATTTTTTGTTCCCTGTCTGAAAACCCTCACTCTGGAGGAATTATAAACTCAATTCACTTAGATACTTTTTTAAGCCAAAATGTCCAGTATGTATGTGTGTGTGTGTGTGTGTGTGTGTGTGTGTGTGTGTATAAAATAGTTTTTCTAAGCTTCATTTAGGGTTTTTTTCTATATCAAGCCCTATTATGGACACTACACAGAAATAAGTTGTGTTCCTGACTTCAAAATCATTTTTGAAATTGATGCTGATTACTTCAAACATGCAGGCAGTATGAAAATTTCTTTTTTATAAATAGCAGACATTGTGGGGTTCACTGTGTAGCTATTCAAGCTGAACCTTGAATGGTTTTAATGGAGTGGGGAGTCTGACTTTGGTTTTTACAGTGGTGATAATTTGGAACTAGGGTTAGAGAATGGAAATTTCCTACCACTACCAAATAAGGGAATATACAGGTATTTCCAGATATGGAGAATGGATTTTTGTGGAGATTGAAAACTGTCTGCAGTCAAACATAATATGGAATCAAATGCTTTAACATGCTCTCTGTTTAATTGCAAAAATTTGTACATAAATTGTGTTGGATACACTTATTAAACCTATTACAGGAAAAATAATTTTTAAATGCCCATAATGGGAGATAGATGTGAACTTTCCAAACAAAGTGAGTATGTTTTCATCACATTTGAAGTTCACATGCATGCAAATGATGATTAATAGAAAATGCAGAAGTTTTCTCATAATGCAATAGAAAATAAAAGCTATGGGTAATAAAGATAACATGTTATTTATTGAAATTGAATTTCATGCTAATCCATAGAACACTGTGATTTTAGATAAACTGCATAATCTAAGGCTCAGTTTCCCATTTTAATACCACAATAATCTCTTCAACTCAGTTAACTTCACCATATTACACCGAACTTCACAAATAAATATGAAGCAATTTTTAAAATCCAGCATGTGGCACAAATAACAATGATGTTATCTATGTACATTTTAAACATGTATAGTTATTTTCATATGGTCAAGAGTTAATTTTCTCCACAAAATATTTGCTAGAACTGCAAACAAAATACCAAAGAATAACTTGTTCATTTCAGTTACTCTTTATTTTTTAAAATATAACAGCTGAGAACATATGTGAAAATACAATAATCAGAGTTATACACATAAACGTTCATTCTACTTGAACAAGAAGTATGATTGAAGCCTAAAGGTAGTTTTTAAATATTTTAAAAATATTTATTTATTTAGTTTTGGTACAAGAGATTGAACTCGGGGGGGGGGCACTGACCACTGAGCAACATCCCCAGTCCTATTTTGTATTTTTTTAGAGCAAAGGTCTCTCAGAGTTGCTTAGCATCTTAATTTTCCTGAAGCTGGCTTTGAACTTGTGATGCTCCTATCTCAGCCTCGAAGGCACTGGGATTACAAGCTAAAGGTAATTTTTAATGGATATTCCATTCCAGTATTCCAAGAAAACAAGTGGTTGTCAAAACTGTAGACAAGACTTATCCATAAATTCTTAAGGCTACCAATGCATTCTTGCTTATTGGTACTAACAGTCAAAATGAGAGAGTTTCATAACTAGTTAAAAAATTTTAAAAAGTTTATTAGCCCCCTTTTGAGTAGTTGTAATTTTTTTGTGTTTTAAAATATGTAGTTCTGCGGACACAGTGGTGTTTGCCTGTAATCCCAGCAGCTCCCCAGGCTGAGGCAAGAGGATTGCAAGTTCAATGCAAGGCTCAGCAATTTAGCCAGGCCCTAAGCAATTTAGAAAGACCATGTCTCAAAATAAAAATATAATAAAATAAAATAAAAAAGAAAAAGTTTGGGGATATGACCCAGTAATTAAGCCTCTCTGGGTTGAATCTCTGGTATTAAAAAAAAAAGAAAAAGTAGCTATATGTTGCGCAACAGGCATACATGTTTCCTGGGAAGACACTATCCAAAATATTCAACTGATGGTCCAGATGGTGTTGTTTGTTCAAATTAAGTTACATTTCAGGAAAAGTAAGCTCACACAGAACTATCACATCTATTTTCTTATGAGAATTTTTTTTATTTTGTTAAACAATATTAATATACTCAAGTAAATAAACAAAAACCTTTTGTTTTGAATTAGTGTCAATTTGTAGAATTGCTAAAGATAAACTATAATAATAACTGCCAGCAAGTGTCAATGAAATATTGTTTCACTACTAAAAGACCAAAGTAATTACTGGAAATGTTATGGTTAAAAAGAATAGTGTTAGATATTTTAAAGTCTGTATAGCATGAGGAGGCTGTATTATAATTCCATCTTGTGAAATTATTCATTTCCAATGTACATTTGTACTTACATAAAACATTTGATTGATTATTAATTACTATGCTTACAATGCTGTCTATATAAGTTTTACTGTAGGTACATGGTTACATTACACACTGAATGCTATTGCCAACTGCTGTTCACTTAAACATTCCATGAAAATATCTATTCAACAGTTTAAAAAATAAGTATGCATGGAATTCAAAAACCCACATATTTATACACTCTATAGTCAGTATACATGATCAAAGAAACTGAATTTTTGTTGCTAAGCATTTTGGCCTATTTTTTGAAATTGATTTCCTTTGCAAAGAAGAAATGTGGAGCCTACTTGGAGAAAAATCTATGCTTCAGGGCATTTTATAATGAATTACATAGCTTTTTTTTTCTTTAGAAAATGCTTATATTATTTTGAGAAATAGATATATAGTAGAATGGTTACAAGCAGTTTGATTTGTTGAAATTTCTGAAAAAAGAGCTTTCTATGTTTCAGAAGATAATTAATTTTTTAAAATAATATTTGGTTAACTGTAGGACTTATTTTATATAATTTTTCTTATTGCTTTTTAAAAACAGATGCTTTGGGCTGGGGATGTGGCTCAAGCGGTAGCGCGCTAGCCTGGCATGCGTGCGGCCCGGGTTCGATCCTCAGCACCACATACCAACAAAGATGTTGTGTCCGCCGAGAAGTAAAAAAATAAAAAAAATATTAAAAATTCTCTCTCTCTCTCTCTCTCTCCTCTCTCACTCTCTCTTTAAAAAAAAAACAAAACAAAAAAAAAAACAGATGCTTAATTACCTTATGCAGCAGTGTACAAAATCAAAGCACACAGCTATATTTAAATTTAAATTTAATAACTTTTAAAATATGAGAAAATAAAGTACTAATTATAAATACATTTTGCATTTCTTATGATAAACATCAAAGCCAAGTATTCTGAATGATGTTTATATATCGAATATAAATGCACACAGATAAACTATGTCCTATTTACATAACTTTTGTTTTATCATTATAATGTAGGAGCATTTGGAATTTAGTAAATTCAAATGACTACAGGGGGATGAGGAAGAATGAACTTTGGATTGTGTAAGGCAGAGTGAGGGGAGGAGAGGGGGTGTGGGGATGGGAAGTATGGTGGAATGACTTGGACATTATTACTCCATATACATGTGTGATTACACCACAAGTGTGACTCTGCACCATGTACAGCAGAGGAAGAGAAGTTGTGCTCCATTTGTGAAAAATGTGTCAAAATGCATTCTACTGTCATGTATTACTAATTAGAACAAATTTAAAAAAATAGATAATTTTTTTAAACACTTAACAGCTTACTAGTGAAGTGCTATTCCAGCATGTTGTGTGGTTTTGATATTGAGTTGTAGAAAATACTTTAGAAGAGAAAAGTATGGACAATTAATTAAAATGAATTTTATGTGTATATTATTTATTTTAATAAATGAAAGCCTACCCAAAGTGAAGAGGAAAATTCAGATGGACTTTTAATTAAATAAAAATATTCACATCTTAGGAAAATTAAACTATGATCTCTAGAACTATGAAAATTACTTTACTTTTTCTTAGTTTTACATCATTCTACCAACTTTTACAATAATTTCCTAATCTCATGATGATATTTATCTATATAATTTTCTTTAAAGCACATTTGACTAAGTATCTTCTTGCCATTATTATCTATTTTTTCTCTTTTACTATATTGTTTTATTTCCCTCCTTTTATCTAACAATTTATTTTTCATTCTTCATTTGTTCAATTTAGGTAAATATTATGTTTTCTTCAAGCCTACAAAAATATGGGAATAACATCTAAGAAATATTTGCAAGAGAAACATAACCACTGAAATCCATGCCCATAAAAATTGCCAAATCATAGATTTAAAGGAGTCCTATCAATGCCATCTCTCTTTGAATGAGGATTCTGATCTCATTTACAATTAACTATAAAATTATGAAATTATAATAATCAAAATAATTACTTCTATTAGCTAATAACCATAAGATGTTAGAAATCATATAAAAGCTGGGCATTGCAGATCAACATAGTCCTACTTTTGATAAGAATTATTAATAGACAGTTTAAATTATCTACCCATAATGCTTGAACTACTTTAACTTCTAACATCATGGATAATGTTTGCAAAAATACATGTCTAATTATATATTTTCTTGGATATTTTGAAAAACAGCTAATTAGGATACATTTTCACAAAAATCTGTGTATATTAAAGAGATGTAAATGAAGAATTATTAATCTACCAAGTACATAATTTTAAATGTTGCTTTTATTTACAGGAAAGAAGTAGAAATCTTTATGTTTTACTTCTTGTTCTTGTATATACAAAGCAATACTGCTGGCATGTAAGAAAGATGAAAAATTATTACATTCTCTGGAGATTTATAATTGAAAAGATTTTAATTAAATGTTATTTAGTTTTTACTTTATTACCTTAGTTATTATATACAGTTGGGGTAAATTTAATAAAAATATTATATAGTGATTAAATATTCTGTTTCCTAAAAATTAAATTATAAATGTAGTCTCTAAAAATTTGTATTTAAGTTAGCATACATGACACCAGAAAATTGCTAACACATTTAAAAATAGAAATGAAAAATTTTTACTTACATTTTTGCTTTAGTGCCTCAAGGAAACATAGTGGACACATAAAGCTTTTTTCTTCTGCCATCCATTTCATATATATTCTCCACTTATTCAATTTATTATGTAATTGACTCAGCAACATTCCAATTTGCCCTAGTTGATGAAGATCAATTTCTGCAGCCAGTTTAGCAACTTCTTTTTTTTTTTTTTTGCAATTTTTGATTGTAGAACATGAAGAGCCCAAAATACCTTCTCCATGGAGGTCTAAATTTTAATTTGAATGCAACCACTCTTTTTGTCCCTACTTGAAGCATTTACACCTTGAGACAATGACATTCATTGATATCAAGGTTTCAACTAAGAGATGTAGAAATTGTGCTGGTAGGTTATTAAGTGTATTAGTAAGAAGAAAAAGAATTTTAGAAAAGTACTAGACAAAACTTTTTGACTCAACCCCTACCAAAACAAATAGTGAAAAATAATTTTTTAAAGTAGAATGTCAAAACTCTGTGAATTTTCTTAAGGAAATAGATCATATAGAAAATATTAATTCAAGAAAATCTAAAATGTGCTAAAAAATTTCGGAGTGAGTCTCTTGTTATTTAGCCTAAAACTTTTTGTTTAACTTCCAGTCTTCAGCTCAGAATTCCTTATTATAGGTATGCACAACCAAAAATCTGAGGCTTCCTTAATCTCTATTCTATGCTCATGGTTCCTTGTAGACTATCAGAATTTTTCATTTCTTCCTAGATCTGAGTGCCAGAAGCTTGTTTACCCAAGATGTCTAGTACTTTCTCTCATCATGGGGCAAAAACTTTATATATAAAATGTCCAAAAACAGTAGCTCAATTACTGATAGACTAAAGGATGCATGATGAAAGAGGAAACTCAAGAAATTCAGGGGCTAAAATTACTGCCTATCACTTTTCTCATAAGGCAGAAGTGTCCTTTTCAAAGAAATGGATCAATGTCTCTACTTCTAGATCTCGTGCAATGGTGCATAATTTCTAATAAGAATTTAAGGGATGGGGTAGTCAAGAATACACCTCATTGAATCCCACCATCATGTATATCTACAGTACTGAGCCCCTAATTAGAACAAGATACATTTCATGCATATATAATTATATCAAAATGAACTCTACTCTCATGTATATACAAAGAGAGCCAATAAAATTTTTTTGAAAATAAATATAAAAGACTAATACACACTTTGAAATTAAAAAAAAAGAACAGAGATCTTCATAACAATCAATTAAGGAGCACTATTATTTGGAAGAGAGTGCTAGGAACTTTAAGGATAGAATGGTTGTCTAAAACAATGAAGAGCTTTGTCAAACAGGAAAACTTGAAAGAAACAAGCCAAAAATGATTTGGTACACACAAGGAAACATCAATAAAAAGAATAACTGGCTTCTTATAAGAAGCAGTGAAACACAGGTGGCAACAATACAGCTCTAAAGTTTTATTCCTCTCAGGCTAGTATTGAAATATTACACAACAGCATGATAGCATTAGCGATGAAGGAGGAGATTCAGTTATCAGATTCACAAAACCCAACTATAATCCATAGTAATCTACAGAGTATTTTAAGGGAAGGATATAATACAGTGCTCACTGCAGTAAAGGGATGCATGAGTCCACCTCACTGGGAGGGATCTGGAGAAGCTTGCTTCAGTTGTCCTGTTAAAAGCTGTGTTTCTCTCAGATGAGGAACCACTGACATGCACAGAATATAGAGTAGTCAGAGGACTTGTGCTAAGAAATTGTCCGGAGTTCTTACATTCTGCTCTATGGGGACATTGCTTTCTTTTCTTTTCTTTTCAATTTTTTTTTTTTAACATAAGCAGGTAAGCAGGTCTCCAGTGGCCTCTCAAATCATGTATAAATTACCAATGTTATTGTTACCAATAAACAATGTTGAGTGATCTCTACAAACAGCCTTAAAGTTTCTTGGAAACTATTAAGTTTCATGACTTGGCCAGTGGTCAATTCTCTAAGTGTACTTTCTTTTTATTATTATTATTTTTTTAAATAAAACTGTTTAGACCAATTCTAGACAGACTTCTATCACCTCTCAAAAGAAACACAGCACATTGCCTATGGTGACAATAAAAATAAAAAATGAAATGTCCAAAGCATTCATCAAGGTTATCACGATTGTGGATTGTGTTGAAGGAGCTAAACAATTGTTCTGGGGAATTCATCATTTATGTTAAAGGCCCTTGACAGACAATAGGTACCAGATCACTCTGAACTTTGTGCTGTTTCTTAAAAACAGGAGGTAAAAATCCATGAGAACGATACTCTTCCTGTACTAGAAAGCAAAGTAACATCCTTATTTTCAGAACAAGAAGTTGAATTAGGATATTGCATCTTATTCTGTAGAATAAGTCTTACTTTGAAAACTTCCCACAAAATTAGACAGTTTCATCACACCTTATTAAGCTTTGTCTAATTTAATACATATGTAACTGACACTAACTGCTGCCTTGGCCTTTACTTTTTTATGAGAGCTCAACTGACACATGAAACTTGTATTAAATAAATGTATATACCCTTCTCCTGCTAATCTGTCATTTCATTTTAATTCTTGCATCCAAATGAGACACTAGGATGACAAAGGTGGAGATCATCTGCTCTTGTAGTGTGTATAGGAAGACAATAATAAAATAAAATTATACTTGCAAAAAATATAATAATAAAATAAAATTACACTTTCTTTTTTGGTAATTGACCTTAAATTATTTATTGTCCATTATACACTAATATAAGAGACATTTTTTGTAGATGATATGCTAAATACACAAAATTTATGATGATTTATGACAGGTGGCTATTTTTAAAATTTAAGAGAACTCAGCAGAAAACTAACTTATCTGTATGCGTTACTGTTACTTTTTTATTAAGACAGTGAGCTTCATTATTTTATTAATATTATGAAAAACATCAACAATAATACTAATAATTGAACCCTAAAAAACAAAGCAGAAAACCCAGCATTTACTTTTGCCCAAATTATAGGATACAAATATTGTGTATTAGGAAATATCTATGTGGTACACGATTTTAAAATGCTTAATAATCACAAGACTACATTATAGTGGCAAAATATTTTGACAAGATTTCACATTAGTATCACAGATCAACAAGATATGCAGATAAATTTTCTTGAACACAGTTTTAATAAAATCTTTAAGAACATAGGTTTTCACAAAGACAGACTTGGAAGTTCTCCTCACCAATAAATTGTGTATACGTCCAGAACACAAATTAAATATGTTGCAGCACAGTCCATTTTCTTACACAACATTTCAAACTTGTATGCTGAGAGCCATGAGTAGGAATGAGGCATGGCATTTTTGCCAGAATGGAGTGGTTAAGAGGTGACACCAGCAAGCCATTGAGATGATAATGGTTATGTTAGGCTGTGTATATTAGACCCCTGCTGTCCGCCTCAGCCTGCTACTTTGGAGTTCTTGTGGGGATTCCCGGAGAGTTCCCATTGGTTGGGGAAGTGCCAGAGGAGGGATTTCCAGTTGGCCATTTTGGTGGTTCCTGGAGGAGCCACATGGTGGCGTTCGAGAGTTCCTGGGGAGCATGTGTGGAGTGTGCTGGTGGAGTTCAGAAATAAAGTTTGTTCCTCTTGAGTGGCTCGTGATTTGTGCCCAGCCAGACTGCGACACTTTTATACACTGCCAATTATTCTCTAAAGAGGTAAAGCCTCAACATCATAAAACTTACTGCTAGGTTCCTCCATGAAATTTCTCAGTATGAATTTACACTACTATCAAATTCTGTGAATATAGAGCATGGCTTTGGAAAAATAATCCTGAAAACTGAAAGTTATGTCACACAGAAGGAAGAAAGTGATAATTCTTCCAAACAAAAAGAGTTGGGAAATTAGAGAATCTTTAATATATCTAACTGGGGATATCCCCTAGACCTTTCACAGAAGAAACAAAATACTACTATGAAAGTGAATTATATCAGCTTTGTATAAAAAATGATAATAGGAAGTATGCCATAGTAGATATTTCAATTATTTTATGTGTGTGTTTGTGTAGGTATGGATATATATATATATATATATATATATATATATATATCAGAGTAATGATGTAATTTGATACATAAAATCCCATTAAAATTTTATCCTCATTGTTTAATATTTTTTTCATACTCTAATGCATACCTACATGCAGCATCATATATTATCTTATTTTGCTATTGTTCATCTTTATAGTCCCTGAATTTAATATTTTAAGATTTTTAAATATATCATATTTAAGATTTTAAATATATCATATTTAAGGTGGCTTACTTAAAAAAATACTGTCATATTTGGTATCTTATGACTGTCATAAGCACATTGAGGAGGTGTCATGGATCACACCCTCAATCAACACCATATACTGGAAAAAGTTTTACAATTTTTCATGGTCTTTTTTTAATTTTTATTTTTTTAGTTGTAGTTGGACAGAATACATTTATTTTATTTATTTATTTTTGTGTGGTGCTGAGGATCAAATCCAGGGCCTGGCTGGTGATAGGCAAGCACTCTACTGCTGAGCCACAACTCCAGCGCAACAATTTTCCATAGTATTAAACTTGAGCTATTCAAATTTGTTAGCCAGTCACTTTTCATTTCTTTTGTGTTCTGGTAATAATGGCACCTTTAAATCCTTTGCTTAATTTATGTTCCTTCATTGCTCAATTGGGGGTTTATAATAAAGCTCCCATTTTTGTCCTTCTACTTCAACACTGCTGTCATTTAAGATTTTTGGAGTCAATAAATATGTAAGTATCAGAAATAGGGTGTTCATTTCTTGTTTCTGCTTCAACATGAGCTTGGAATCTGTCACTTCAAAACTAATAGCAAAAAAAGATATTGAACAAACTACAAATCAACAATTGTTATACACCAGAGAACTAAGGTTATAGGATAAATTGATGCCCTGCAAACTAGAAAATGATGAATCTGGAGAATCAATGCATATCAAAGGTAGAAGTTGCTAGGGTCGATAACTCAAGAAACAAAACAAAACAAAACAAAATTGCACAGCAGTACGTGTCATATTTTAACTACAGGAAACAGAGATTAACTGTTCAAAGAAGCCAGAGGAAAGAGGAAAAAAAAAAAGCTTACGTCTAGATAAATAGGGCTAATAATTACATTAGAATTATCTTCAGAAATATTTCAAGCAGGAATAAACTGGAGTCAATTATTTAAAGTTTAAAAAATACAACCTCACCAACTAAATGTTCTGTTTCCATTGAATTTACTCTTCAAATGTGAAAGAAAAATATTTTCTCAAACAACAAGTTGATTGAAGGAATGTGCTGTTAGTAGATCTGCCTGACAAGAAATATTTAAAGAATTATTTATAGAAAAAGTGAATCTAGGGCTGGGGTTGTGGCTTAAGCAGTAACGTGCTCGCCTGGCATGTGTGGGGCGCTGGGTTCGATCCTCAGCACCACATAAAATAAAATAAAGATGTTGTTTCCACCGAAAACTGAAAAATAAGTGTTAAAATATTCTCTCTCTCTCTCTCTCTCTCTCTCTCTCTCTCTCTCTCTCTCTCTCTCTCTCTCTCTCTCTCTCTCTCTCTCCTCTCTCTTAAAAAAAAGAAAAAAAGAAAGAAAAAGTGATTCTATGTCGGAAACCAGTATAGACACAAAGAAAGCAGAACATCAACATGATTAGAACTTATACATAAGTGAGATGAATGAGTGGAGTTGTATAAAGGGAGGAAATGAAGAACTGGGAATTGATTCTAAACTACCTTTACTATTCATGAATTAATATAATGATGATAAGAGGTAACTTTAAAGGTAGTTATTTATTGAAAATTGTAGCACAATCATGAAAATGTGTTTAAAAGAAGCATAATGGATTCAGTAAGAAAGAAGATAAACTGAAATCATATAAAATATCAATTGAATCCAGAGGGTAAACATAAAGAAAAAGAGGGGATAAAAAAATTATGGATAGGAGAAAGTAACAGACATGATAGTCTGTAACTTCATAAATAAGCAATCACTTTTAAAAAAGAATGATCTAAGTTTACTTACTAAAAGACAGACACTGAGAGTATGCGAAAAAGCAAGACCTAAGTTTATGTTCGTATTCAAATCACCCACTCTAAATATAAAACCAAAGATTAATTAAAAGACAAGGAAAGGAGAAATATAGACCCAACTAATACTAGCCATACTGCAGCTGGATTAGATATATTAGTTTCAGAAATAAGGAAATTGTAATGGATAAAGATATTAATAATTTTAAAGGGTCAGTTGTCAAGAAGATGAAAATTCCTAATGCAATGGAGTCTGCAAATATGTGAGATAAGAACTGATAGAACTTGGCTATAAGCTGAATTGCACCCCCCCATCCATATATTGAAGATCTAACTCCTAATACTTCAAAATTTGAGTACATTTGAACTTGACATCATTAAAGGGTTACATTTATGTTAAAAAAACATGTCATGAGGCTGGGCCCTAATTCAAAATGAGTTCTGTCATCATGAGATCAGGACACAGAGGGAAGACCATGAAATGACATCAGCCCAAAAGAGACAAGCCTTAGAAGAGACTTATCCTGCTGATACCCTCACTTAATATCATCCCCAGAATTGTAAAAAAAAATAATGAATTTCTCTTGTTTCAGCCGCCAAGTGTGTGGTACGTAGTTATGACAGTCCTAGCAAACTAAAACAGATGGGAAGGAGAGATAGGCAAACCCACTATTATCACTGGAGACTTCAATGCCCCTCTTTCATAATTTGACAGATTCCATAGGCAGAATATCAGTAAATTGAGCTGAAAAGCACCATCAATTAACTGGGCCTGATATATATTTATAAAATAACTTCTCCAACAAGAGGTGGATACATAATTCTTATCAAAGTTACTCAGAACATTCATTAATAATGATCACATTTTAGGCTAAAACACACCTTCAATTTAAAAGTGTAGCAATCACACAAAGAATGTTCTCAGATCACAATGGAATTAAATTAGAAATTCACAATAGAAAAATCATTGAAAAATGTCAAAATATTCGAAGATTAATCAAAACACATAAAAATAATATATGTGTAAGCAGAATCTCGAGAGAAAGTAAAAAAAAAAATAGCCAGTGTTAGGTCAAAATTACCAATTTTTCCAAGAGTGTTATAGATAATCTGATTAATCTAATGAATCTTCAGTTTCTGTTGAAGAATAGAGACGACAGTACCTTGCTTTCAGGGTTGATGAGCCAGTAAAAGGTATTAAAATTAGTCATGAATTACAGTTTTAGTTCATTATAATAGGCCATTAATGGAGCTTGTTAATGCAGTACCCATAACATATTATATTATTTATTTTTCCACGGGACTCTTTGTAAAAATCTGTAAACGTTTTGAGTAAAAAGACTATAATTTTTTAATTTTATAATTCTAGTTAGTAACATAACATCTGGCAATGATACATATTTAATAAATGTTGAAGGGATATTCAACTAATAAATAAATATATTTGTTAGATCTGCAGTTTCTTAAAAAACATGATATTTTTTTAAATAGCATTGTAATATTTATTGAGGGCCACAATATGGCAATATGAAAAACACTGTCTAAATTTAACCTTTTCATCAATGAGAGACACAGCAGTGAATAAAACTTTTCCCTTTATGAACCTTACATTCTCCTATGTAAAGAAATACAGAACAAAAATTTCCTTGTTAATGAAATAAAATTAGGTGATGTCAAATGCTACAGAAATACCAATACCTAAGGAAAGTTTTGCCTGTTACTTGTCCCAAAATCTGTATTATATATCATGTAATATATTACTTTTTATTTTATTCTGTTTCAAAATTTAATTTTTTCATGTAATTGTTTAACAGTGTCTGTATCACTTATTAGACTTCAAACTGCATGTGAATAGAAATCAATATTGCACTTTTTTGAATATTGTGTGTTTATTTGCTGGCAATGCCAAAAAGAAAAAAAAACTCAATAGTTAATGAATTGATAAGTGTGAGAATTGAAAGCTGTATTTAATCACCAGCTCTATAAGTTTAAAATAATTAATGAAGGATTACAAATGATAGAACTAAAAGTAACAAAAATTAAGCAATATCTTCAAAGCATTTGCATGATAGAACTGACAAGAAAACTTGATTGTTTTGAATGTTAATATGATCCCTTTTTTCTCATATCATATAGATTCACCATGTTAAAGAAATATGAACCTTTAAATCAAGTTAAAGCTAATTAAATGCATATTGTAGCTAAAATAGTAAAATGATAATGATGATAATGATAATGATGTGGATGATGAAATGCAATAAAAATCCCTGCTTTTATAGAAATATAACATACCATCACCATTCTCCCTAAAGGGGTTGCTATCATGAGTAATTCCTAAAATTTATTCTGCTGAATATTAAACCTCACATGTCAATAAATTAATAGGAAAAAGTGATTTCCACTGTCAAAATATAGACACATTGAAATTAGATCCTGTAATTCAGGACTGTTTTGGTAGTCATGAAGTGGTCACCTAATTCAGACATGTTAATAGATTTGGAAATATTTATTTAGAAAAGAAAATTTTAGTCCCCCAAAATAATGATGAAAAACACTGTCACTTTACAAGTGCTGAATTTTGTTTCAAATTTCATGTAAGATTGTTGGTAATAATATCCTGACAATTTTATGTACATAAACCTTAAGTAGGTAAGAACCAATGCAGGAAACTTCATCATTCCTGTGTTTCCACTGCCTGAATTTATGCTCCTTTATTCTTCCTGATTGCCATTCTCTTCATTTTTCTCATTAAGTTTATTTTTTCTCTGATCTTTGAAGGTTATATTTTCTTATGTATGAAAAATGCAAGAAGATGAATATACTTACTATTTCTCTTGACTGGAAGTATGGCATGTTAATTTCAATAACATTTGCTCCTAAGGATACTAAATTCATTGGATAGCCCAGCATTTGCCAGATACATTTTTTAATGACCTGTAAGCATACTATCAATATTCATAAAGTTAAAGACAAAATCATTTTTAATTACATGAAAAATCTTAGTGTTGGAATAATATTTACAGTATTTGAGAAATATAGACATTTCCTATGAAAAAAATGCACAGCACAGACCAATTTTTTTCCATCTGTTTTATTCAACGAGAGCATAAATTCAGGAGGAACTGTTTAATTCATTATCCCATCATGGAGAACAAAATATCCAGGGGTCACTAATTTTTATGCCAATATGAAGGAACATTCAATGTATTCCTTAATAATACCAGGAATATTTTGTATAGCCAATGTTTTAGCTAAAAACCAACAAAATAAATTTGGTATACATTTTTTTTTCAGAATTCTTTTTCTTGCAGAATTCAGAAGTGAAGTTTTAAAAAAATCATATTTAAATTTATCAAAAATGAATGAAAATATCTATAAGTTTGGGGAAGGTTAAATACCAGTGTAATTTAAATTCTTCTGTTATCTAATGAGGTGTGCTATAGAAAGGATAGAAAGATGCTGGTAAAATGTATATTAGCCAGGAAACTAATAAAAGAAGACTTGCAAAATTATTAAGAATGTGTTCTTTGTTTTGTTCTGTGTTACTGCGATGGTTTGGATGTTGAATGAATCCCTAAAGTTGGCACATTGGAGATTTGGTCCTGAGGATGTTAAGTGGATTGGGACCTTAACAGGTGGGGCCTATTGGGTGGTCCCAATTCAATAAGAGTACTGCCCTTGAAAGGGATTAAGACGGTGTTTTTGTAACCACCTGAATTCTCATGAGAGGTTTATTGGGAAAGCCTGAGCCTGTTTCTATTTCTATCTCCCTGGCTTCCTAACTCACTAGCTTCTTCATTGCTTCCACCATTGCTCTCCTCCGTGTTGTGTCTCAGGCTGGTGGGCCCTCATCAGAACTGATCTGATGTAAGTCCTATGCCCTGGGAGCTCCAAAACATGTGAAGGAAGTATGCCTCTTTTCTTCATAAGGAACATGTCTCAGGTACTTTGTTATAGTAATGAAAAGCTGATGAACACAGTAAAACAATTTCTTTGTCATGTTTGCTGGCAATTCTAATTAAAGAGATAAAGATAAAAAAGCAATCATTTTATCCTTTTCAAAAATAACATTTTTATTTGATAAAAGATTATGGCTTGAGAAGTATAATTAATATAATTGTGAAAAATCATTAAATATGACCAGTATAAGAGATAAAAATATCTTATTAATTTTACATTGTGGTGAATTTAGACTCAATCCCCTAGACTTGCACAAACCTCATCCCAAGATTTGTGAGAGGTCCAGGTAATATGTTAATAAGGTTTTCTCTTTTTTGTACAATGAGAAAGAAAGTAAGATTTTATTTTCCCTTAGAGGTTTCCTAATACTTCAAAGTCCCAAGCTCAAAATATTGCACATTTTCTTTATTTCGCATATTGTGCATTGCTTCAGACATAAACCTGAATTTGCATAATTTTCTTAGGTTTGTACTTTTAAGTTATTTCCTCACAGAAGCATGTTCTTTGTTTCAACTTCATGAAATCCCCAGGAAAACTAGTCTTGTTTATGATATTGCTTTAAGAATTACTGTCTTCTTGTCGCATGTGATTTAAATACTTTTGAATTAAAATCAAGTGCTATGCTTCACTTCTAAGGCTGAATACAATATGAATTGCATTTTCACTTAAAACAAATATCTGTAATTTTTTTGTATCTCTCACTGTCTCCCAATAAGTAAGTGTATGTATTTCAAGTGTGCATTTGTGTATATACAATTATATGTGTGTGTCTTTAGAAGCTGAATTTTTATTGGAAATTTACATGTAGTTACATTTTATAGATGTGTTTTTGAAGAACTATAAATACATATAATCAAATTTTCAGAATGGCTTTAATTTTTCAATATATGAACACTTTAAATTAAATTGATTAAAATAAAATGAAATAAATAGTTTCTAGGGAACAATACTTACATTCTAAGTATACAATAACAACATCTACCTGGTTTCTATTCTGGAAAGTCTAGGCATATACTTATTTTTCTTTCCTTTTTGTAGATATATAGGTCTTACATCTCAGTAGTGTGTAGAGATTTCTAAAATTCAATGTATTTCTGCACATTTTGCAATAATTCTGTGTTTTAAATATATAAAATTGTACAAATATTTTCAAATTTAAGAATGTAACTGAATTCTTTTTGTTATGCTCAGAGCTGGAAAAGATAGATTAGACCAAATTCAATGCTTCTATCTGTTCCATGTCAACAGAATAAAAGGAGCTCAGCTAACCTAAGCAGTGTACAATTTGCAGAGTAGTTAGCTCATAATGTTTAATTGGAATTTTAAGTATATTGTTATGTGAAAAGTTAATAATTAAAAAAAAAACTTGTCAAGGAATTGGATAAAATATTAATATGGAAGGTAAGAGAAAAAATGTTTGATAATTTTAAAATGCAGACAGGTCATAAGAGGTTACTTTATATATCTCATTAGAAAGTAATTATGAAAATTATATCAGTTGAAGTTGAAGAAGTATATCAATAAGGATTTTAAAGTATATTGGCTTAGAAAACTTGGTTAGCTGATTATAAAAGTGTTTTATGTAAAATTTATATAAACTTTATTTAATTTTTCAAAATAAAAGCAATAAACATAAAAGAAAGCAAAGTTAATCAGCATGAGTATATTTACAAGATTAATAAGAGATTTATTGGCATAAATTATGTGATAAATTTGCTCACCCAATGGATGTAACTCAGAAATAGAAATTATTTCATTAAATACTTTTCTTATGGCTAAATAATCCAAATAAAAATAAAAAATTACATGTCACTTAAAAATCTATTTTATCTATTAAAAAAATTAGATTCCTACTTTTTTATTTACCTATGTTCTGAATTGCTCACCACTTATACGAATGATGTTTAAAATGTTGAATGAACATCAAGATTGTTGGAAATGATCCCAAGAATAGCATCATAATCACAAATTATTTTTTTAACAACCAAAGTGATTTAACAGATTATACACTTAGCTACTATTTCTTGAAAATGTTAGGTATGCAATTAGGGCTTAAGTTTTCTAGCATAGAAATAATCATTATAACAAAAGTCATATGCAAGTTCTTACCTTGTTAAATTTCTTTTTTTAGATAGATTACTGAAAGTAGAATAGAACATATGCTTAAATGATCAATTGGGAAAAGTTTAAATGATTTAGCAATATTATAAGAGATTTTATGTTATATATACAAGATATGTCAAAAAGGGCACATGAAGAAATATTTAAAAAGTGAGATATATCTATTATTACTATCCAAATACCACTGCAATTACTCTATAAAAATTTTTTTCTGGAATGTTTTTTTCTTGTTCTAACAATCTTGTCATATTTGGTGTTATTGTCACTATAATGCTAAAAGTTACATGGAATTTTGCAACATTTTCTTTTATCTCTAAATTCTAAATTATACATGTATATGTGTGTGTGCATTCTCAATGTTATTGAGATATAATGCATACGACAAACTCTACATGCTTAAAATATATAATTTTTAAGTTTTGAAATATATGCATTTGTATAATCATCAACATGATCCAAGGAACATATCTATCACAACAAAGACCATTTTATATATGTATAAATAATAATCATTGTCAGAAATTTTTTATCAACATTTTATCTATTTAAACTTTTTTGAAATTTTCTTATTTTTTATTCTTTTTAGTTATATACAACACCAAGATACACCAAGATTTTTGCTTTGTTTGGGTAGATTTGTGTAAAGTCCAATTTGTTTTTCAATCCATCTAACTTGACCATCATTCACACTCAAACTGTGTTAGTTAGAGGTAATTTTGAATTTTGAGTTTTGAATTGTCCTTATTTCTATACTCTAGAGGTTCCATATTCTTCCAACGCCACTGCCACTTTACTTCCAGTGTTCTATTCCACTCAACTCCATATAAGGTGTATTTTGAATAAGCTATAGGTAGCTTCCCACCTCTGAAATAAATATTCAGATCAGGTATAAACCAAAGGACCATAGATTTCTGTCCCTCACCTCCTTTTCAAGTTCCCTGCCCTACAAATAACAGCCACATCTGTAGCCCCAAGTTTTGGTCCCTGAGTATATTTCTTAACAGGACTAATAACATCTGATTGACTCTAACTTCCTGCCCAGCTGTCAGTACTGACCCCAGGTAGCAAACTGGGGTAGTCATAGAGCTCATTTCATGAATGTCTCCCCTCTTAAGAACCACTGTCTTCCATAGCAGATTTCCTAGTGGCTGATAACTGAAAACAACTGTCTCATATATTTTGCTTTATAAGACTTTTTGTTTTAATTTTGATTTCAGAAGAAATCAAAATTAAAACAAAAGAAATCACATTACAAGGGAAAAATGTCTGTTTCTTTAATAAGGTAAAGAAGGATGATTCCATAATTCTTGTTTATTCTATAAGTTTTAGAATTTAGTAGGTGAATACTCTTGTTTTCAGTGATTAAAAATATCATCAAGAAGTTTTATTTTTAGTCTTGTGAGGATCCACCATAATACTTACCCACATCTGCATACAACATGGAAGGTAGGCATTCCTTTTCTATACATGTCCTCTCTGACAGCTGTTATTACCCATCGTTTTCATAATAATCTATTTTTAATAATCATTACACTGTATGGTGACAACAGAAAATAGTGGATTACTGTGTATATAAAAGTTGCTAAAATAACAGATATTAAATATCCTCATCATAAAATAATAAGTTATGAGTTAATGCTTATGTTAATTAGCTTGATGAAATTGTCTTAAAATATATACATGGATCAAAACACAATCACTTAAATAAAAATATCATGTAGAAATATTAAAAATTTTAAGTCATTTGTAATATGGGGTATTTTATAAGTTAATATTCCTCTGTTTCTGAAAAATAAATTTTACTGGAAGGTCACATTACTACTACACCTGTCACAGTATTGTTGCATGACCTGAAGGTCAGTATGTTTCAAAGTACTTTCTTAAAAAAAAAAAAAAAAAAACTCATTTTAAACCTATAGATTTAACACATTGTTAGAAAACCTGATAAGTTATGTGGCAAAAAATATTTCCAAAATTCCTTCAGTCATATTCCATTTAGTAAGAAGATACCACTATTTAAATAATCTACACATCAATTCCAATTCTATAATAATATGAAAGGAAAGGTTGAATGAATACTCAAGAGTCAGTTCTCCTACCATATGAACTCTGGTTCATTCCTTGTGTTCTTGTAAATACTGTATGTTAATGTGAGTTAATTTGTAAGTCAAATTATGTGTATTATAAAACACAAATTCACACACAACCAAACATATACACCACACATATATATAAAGTCATATATATATGTGTGTGTCTTTATTCATGTATATAAAACATAATAAATATAAATATGCATTAATATAACTTGTATATGTTTGTATACATAGATGTGTGTATCTATCTATATTGTTTACATTGAATTTTACATTTGTTTCTCAGACTTTCTTCACTTTTTAAATATGATTCAAATTAATTTTCAAGGTTGAAAATGTCTGCCTAAATATAGTTGCACAGTCTTAGAATTTCAATTTTTAACAAAAAACTTTCATTATTTTTTCAAATAAATCATTTGACAGAGACACATTTACATTTTTATAAGCTATGAATGAAACTATTGTTTCCAAACTACCCACTTTTAGTGAGAAAGTAATGCTCCCATGTTTCAGGCTTGAAAGATTCTCATTTCCACCTCTCATTCTCTTATCTTCAGATAGGAAAACATCAGGTCTCTTAGCTTTTCATGAATGTGAGAATCTCAATAGCTCTCTGTTAGTGTCTACCTTAGGTTTAATTTGTCTTCTGAAAATTGATGTAATTCAAATAAATCAACAGACTATAAATGTAAACTTAATAAATACCTCTATTTGGCAAACATGACAAAATACACGTACATAACAAAGTGTGTGTGATGATTGAATTTTACTTTCTACATTCTACATTAGAGTGATAACATCAATTCATTTATTGATTTATTAATCATCAAAATCAAGTCATATTTTATATGTGAGACATTTGTGTGTGTTTGATACACACTTTTTCAGTGTCATATTTACCAATATGATAAAAATTTCAGAGTTTTGAAAATAGAGGGCTGACTTTGATTTGTATTGGATCAAAGATTTGATTTACATTAACTATGAGTGCCTTTTCCATCCTTTGTGCAAACATACATTAGACTTTGAAATGAAAATGCAGAGAATAAAGAGGCCAAAATCATTAATATCTTCCTCAGTTAAGGCTAAATACTAGAAATATCCATTTACTATTTGTATTACAAAGTAAAACAAATATAATAAAATATATTGTTGTGTTTGTTTTGGCCTATGTATGAAATGCAACATTATTTGTAGAATATAAATAAAGTTTAAATATTAGTTTTATAGCTCCAGAAATATTGTCATCAAATGATAATATTTATCTTTAAAGTTAGTTCATATTCTCATTACAACAGCAATTAATGCCAATCCTTAACCTAGATTTTGTGAAAGTATTTTATAAATTTAAAATTCAAAAATTTTCTTGAATAATGGCTTTGTATAGAAAGATTATTAGAAGGCTGAAAAATACATCAGAGAACCAGAATATCTGAGGAAGAATTATAAATATAGTCAGTCATTTGTCAAACAGAAGTAGTTTTGGGAAAAGTAAAAGTGACTTGACCATGTCTGTTATACTTCTTTGTTTACATCTTTTATTCCCTCTCTAATTCTCCAGAGCTCTTAGACTGCCTTTGCTCTTTGAGTTGTTCCTTGAGTATATACTTCATGTTATGCCCCAGTGATACATTTATCTTATTCATCATGATATATTTTTGCTGTTTCACTTTATTTGGACCTGATTGAATAATGTAGCTTTGTAAAACTAACCAAATTACAGTTTTGCTTAGCAATTATGGTATCCAAATTTTTTAATTATAATATTCATGTTTTCTAAAATAAATAATACAAGTTAGATTAGGCTTTCTATGAAAGGAATTCATTATCCTTCCACCTTTTCTAAGTAAATATCATCTTTGCAAATTCTTTTTTCTTGGGTTATTAAGTCATAATTCTAGTTCACTAAGTAAGAACTATTCTCTCACAAGAAGAGAAATCCTTGTAGTACAGAAAGGGTGTTTGAAGGGAAGAGGAGGGATGGAAAAATGGAAGAATAGTGAAAAGGATCTGACCTAACTTTCCTATATACATATATGAATATACCATAGTGAAACTCCCCTTCATGTATATCCACAAGGCTCTAATTTAAAATACAATTTAAAAATGGAAAAAAAATCAGTACAGTAGAAATAAAGGAACAGGAGGAGGAGGGGGAGGAAAACAGGGAAATACTGGCACTGAATTTGAGTAAAATCTCTTCCATGCTTATATAATTATGTCAAACTAAACCCTAATATTATGTAGTACAAAAAATGAATAATAAAATAACTGCATCCAAATAATAGAAAACCTCAACCAAAATATATTCAGCTGTTAAATACATTTATAATCATTAATATGTGTTAATTAAAATGATTAAATAGGGAGGACCCCTGGCCTCCATGCCCAAATAGAACTTCCAGCCTCAGTGCCCCTCAGGATTCCCAGCCACCCACCTGCACAGGATCCTTGGCTGCCGCTCCCATATGGACCCCCAAATACCAACGTGAGGCTCCCCCAGTCATCTCCATCTTGGGACACTGCAACTACTACCATAGTCATCCTGCTATGTGTTAGCCTGCACCTGGGGACATTGGACATGGTCTGAGGACAGCCACCTGACATAGCACTGAAGGCCACTGAGCTGCATCTCTGAACATGCTGTCCAGCCTACTTCAATGCCTCATCTCTGTATCTCTGAAAGCTTACACCCCCATCTTGGGAAACCTTTGATACCATCTTTTGTTATTCTCACTGTTGCCATCACCATCTTTAGTTGGGGCAACACCCACCTTGGGACACTGGCTGTGGCTTGGAAGCAATATCAAGGTACCTATAATCTTCCTCTCTCCCATAGCCATTAACCCAGCACAGTGCTTGCAGGTATGTGACTGGTCTGTAACTCACAAAGCCTGGTTCTGATCTGCCTGATACAAAACAGCTATCTGCAAAATGTGCTCAGGCCTGGAACATAGCTCATAAAGACCTCTGGAGAGAGAGGTTTCTGATTGTGAAGTAGCAAGGTAGGGGATTTGTGAGGTCTACAAGTGATATAAGGAGATAAGGCCAGGCACCCACAACACACAAGTGGGCCCCAAAGGAGATCCTTAGGGTGCCGTCTTCCAATGGGGAACAGCAATTGCTATACCACACCTCTAGGAGTTTCACCTCCAAGACAAACCCTCCCACCCTAATAATATTCACCATCTGAGGGTGGCGATATCAGCAAACAACAGACAACCCCACCTACTAGATGATAAGGGAAACAGGAAAGACACTGAACTCCAATAGAAACAATCATTTAATTTTCCATCTAGATTTTTTTTTTCTTTTCTTTTTTTCTCTCTCTCTTTTCCTGCACTCACATCCCCAACATTTGTGAAACCAAGTACTTTTTATGCATTAGCCTACTGAGCACTGGGATGTTGAAAAGGTATATTACAATTGTGTTAAATAGTCTTTTTCATTTTTACATTTTTTTCCTCTTTAATAATTTTTATGTTTGTTTGTTTGTGGTACTCCATTGTCTTCCCACTTATGTGTCTCCCTCAAATCCCTTTATTGCTTTTCTCCTGCTACTAACTAACTTATTTTGATTTCTCTTTCACACATCATAAGATTTAATAACTATATAATAACCTCCTTAACATTACCTCCTTTACTCCCGCCACATTCTCTCTTTGTCCACCATTAGAAAATGTAGACTCTTTGCAAACCTACAATTTATATTGTAATTGATAAATGAACTCACCATTTCTGTCTATAGTGACAAAACTGTAAATGTCTTAATTGGAGCTATTTGGTTTAAGATTCTGCATTGTTTGAATTGGGATCTATTAATATTGATCTTCCTCTTAAAGGAGAGGTGTTGGACCCCTGCAGGGACACTATAAGTCTAAAGGGTAAAAACTGTAACACCTCAGATTGAAATTGCTAGAAGGGAAGAAACATAAACAATATGAAAAAAAAAAAAACACAGGAAGAAAGTGCCCCAAACAAACCAAGATACTATATTATTAAAATCTGTGGCCAGCATAGCATAAGATATGTCAGAGAAGGAGTTCAGGATGTGCATAATTAAAGTGTTCTGTGAATTAAAGGATGATATAAGAGAACAAACACAAGCAGCAAAAATTATTTTGATAGAACTACATAAGCATATACAGGAAGCAAAAGATTACTTAAATACAGAGATACAGATTGTGAAAAAATCAGAAGTCCTTGAAATGAAGAAAATAATAAAATATAACAGTAGAGGGGGTAGAGAGAGAAAAGGGGAGGGGAGGGGAGGGGAAGGGGGATAGTAGAGAATAGGATAGACAGCAGAATACATCAGATACTAGAATGGCAATATGTAAATCAATGGAAGTGTAACTGATGTGATATAGCAATCTGTATACAGGGTAAAAATGGGAGTTCATAACCTACTTGAATCAAACTGTGAAATAGGATATATTAAGAACTATGTAATGTTTTGAACGACCAACAATAAAAAAAATAAAAATAAATAAAAATAAATAAATAAAAACTGTGATTTCTTCTGAGGAAAAAAAAAACAATAGGAAGTATCACCAACAGATTAGGTCACTTAGCAGAGAGAAATCAGACATTGAATACAGAATATATCATCTTCAAAATAAAGTTGACCACACAGTGAAGATGGTAACAAACTATTAACAGAACATTCAAGAATTATGGGGTAACATGAAAAAAAAAGTTAAAAATTATTGGGATAGTCGAAGGCATAGAGTTATAATCCAAAGGAATGAACAATCTATTCAATGAAATAATATAATAAAAATTTCCAAAACTAAGAATAAATTGGAAAATCAAATATAAGATTTTTAAATAACACCAAATGTACAAAATCACAAGAGATTTACGCCAAGGCATGTTAAAATGAAAATATCTAGCATACAGAATAAGGAGAGAATTTTAAAAGCCACAAGAGAATAGAATCAGATTACATTTAGGAGTAAACCAATTAGGAACTCTTCAGATTTCTCAGCCCAGATCCTCAATGCTAGAGGAGCCTGAAATAATATATACCAAGCTGTAAAAGAAAATGGATGCCAACCAAGAATCTTACATGTAGAAAAATTAAGCTTTAGAATTGATGATGAAATAGAACCTTCCATGAAAAACAAAAATTAAAAGAATTTACAGTGGGAAAGCCTGCACTACAGAACATCCTTGGCAAAATATTCCATGAGGAGGAAATTAAAAACAACAATAAAAATTAGCAAAGGGAGGTATTACACTAAAGGAAAAAGCAATCAAAGGAGAAACCAAGGCAAGTTATAAACTGAAAATAGGAACACCATGTGTGCTCCCTCACCTGGACCCTGAAGCCAGTAACTTCCCCACTGGCACAGAGAGGAAACCCCATGCCAATGTGGAGAGGGACTCCTCCCCCCACATGGAGAGGAACACTGCATTGTGGTTTCCTATTCACCAATGTGTGGCTCCACCCAAACTTCCTCCATTTGGGGACATTTTCCTCTCTACCATAGCTCCCTCACATAGTAATCTCCACCTTGCACCATCAGACAGAGCCAGGAGGAAGCTGCCCATTGC
The DNA here is from genome assembly GCF_964194105.1 of Spermophilus citellus. Lineage (NCBI taxonomy): Eukaryota > Metazoa > Chordata > Mammalia > Rodentia > Sciuridae > Spermophilus > Spermophilus citellus. The sequence continues at coordinate 59,250,847 of NC_138188.1, read as the reverse complement.
AGCACCACATGCCACACTGTGGCATTGCCTAATAGGCTACTGAATGCCATCTTACAGCCCATCCTTAAGCCCTATCTCTGAAAGCAATTGCTTCCATCTTGGAACATGTCCACCACCATCTTGGGTTATCTCCACTGCCACCTCTGTCATCTGTAGTTGGGTCAGATTCCATCTTGGAAGCCCAATAGCAATGTACCTACATGCTTGATGCTACTGCCTCCACCAAGTAGGGTTGTGGCCTCTTTCATCTAGGGACAACAATCAGTACCTGGAACACTGTAACCAAGGTCCTTGTGGACTTGTTTACACTGAGGTATCTGTACTAGGTATACTAACAGTCACAATCCTGTTGCAGAGGCAACAGGGATTCTTGCGTGAGATCACCTCTCTTTTTTTTTTCTCCTGCTAATAGCTAACTTCTTTTGATTACCCTTTCACTTGTCCTATAATCTAATACCTCTATATTCTCACATCCTACCTTATGAACATCACATCCTACTCCCTCTTCTCTCTGTCCACCACTAGAAATTGTAGAAACTTATGTAAACCTACTGCCTATATGGTAGAAGATAATTATACCCATCATTTCTGTTTATAGGGGCAAAATGGTAAGTGACTAAGTAGAAGCTAATTGATTTATAGATGCATGTTAGTTGTATTTAGTGCTATAAACATTGATCTCCCCCTTAAAAGTAAAATATTCCTAACCTGCAGGGACACTACAAGAATATAGGGTAGAAATTGTAATACCTCGGATCCATACTGCAAGAAAGGAAGGCACATAGACAACAGAAAAAAAATCAAGAAAAGAAAGTGCTCAAACAAGCCATGATACTACAATAATAGAATCCATTGACAGCACAGTAGACAAAATGTCAGAGAAGGTGTTCAGAATGTACATAATGAAAATAATCTCTGAATTACAGAATGAACTCAGTGAGCAAATACAGGCAAAAATTTAACACTCCAACAAAGAGATAAGAGAGATAATACAAGCAACTATTGCTCACACCAACAGAGAGATGAGAGAGCAAATACAGGTTGCAAAACCTGTATTTCAGTGAAGATAGTAAGAAACTATGAGCAGAACATTCAAGAATTATGGAATAGCATAAAAAATAAATTTAAAAATTATTGGGATAGTCGAAAGCATAGAGCTAGAAGGATGAAAAATACAACAGAGATTCAGAATATCTGAGGAAAAATTTTAAATATAGTCATTTGTCAAACAGAAGTGGTTTTTGAAACAAAGAAACATAAATCCTTGAAATGAATAAAAGAACAAACCAAATAAAAAATTAATAGAAAGCATCACCAACAGATTAGATCACTTAGAAGACAGAATCTCACACAATGAAGACAAAATATACAATCTGAAATATAAAGTTGACCACACAGTGAAGATAGTAAGAAACCATGAACAGAACATCCAAAAATTATGGGATAACATTAAAGAAAGGCACAACATTTCAAACCAAAGGAATGCACAACCTCTCCAATGAGATAATATCAGAAAATATCCCAAACTTAAAGTATGAATTGGAAAATCAAATACAAGAGGCTTACAGGACACCAAATGTACAAAATTACAACAGATCTACAAGACACATTATAATGAAAATGACTAGCCTACAGAATAAAAACAGAATTTTAAAGGCAGCAAGAAAGAAGAATCGAATTACATATGGGGGAAACCAATTCGGATGTCAGCAGATTTTTCACGCCAGACCCTCAAGCCCAGGAGGTCCTGAAACAACATATACCAAGCTCTGAAAGAAAATAAATGCCAACCAAGAGTATTATACCCATCAAAATTAAACTTCAGAGTTGATGATGAAATAAAACTTTTCATGATAAACAAAAGTTAAAAGAATTTACAATGAGAAAACTTGCACTACAGAACATTCTTGGCAAAATATTTCATGAAGAGTAAATGAAAAACAACAATGAAAATCTGCTAAGAGAGGAAGTACACTAAGAGAAAGGCCAATCAAAGGAGAAACCAGATCAAGTTAAAAACCAAAAATAAACCAAATGACCAGGAATAAAAAAATATATTTCAATAATAACCCTGAATGGGAATGGGCTACACTCATCAATTAAAAGACATGGACTGACAGATTGGATTTATAAGAAAAGACCCAACAATATGCTACCTTAAAGAGACTCATCTCACAGGAAAAGAAATTCACAGACTGAAGGTGAAAGGAGTGGATAAAAATGTATCACTCACAGAGACCACGTAAACAAGCAGGGTTTCCATCCTCATATCAGATAAAGTGGACTTCAAATCAAAGTTAGTGAAAAGGGATAAAGAATGATATTTTATACTACTGAAGAGAATCATACATCAACAAAGCATAATAATCATAAATATCTATGCCCCCCCCCCAAATGGGGCATCTATGTATATCAAGCAAACCCTTATCAATTTAAGAATCAAATAGACCACAACACAATAACACTGAGTGACTTTAACAATGCTCTTTCACCACTAGATGGATCTTTTAAACACAAACTAAACAAAAAAACTATAGAACTCAATAAAACAATCAATAATTTAGTATTAATAGAACATACATAGAATATTCCATCCATCAATATGCAAATACACTTTTTTCCTCAGAAGCACATTGATCTTTTTGTAAAATAGAACATATATCACGCCACAAAGCAAGTTTTAGCAAATACAAAAAAAAAAAAAACAGAAATACTAAATTGCATTCTATCAGATCATAATGCAATGAAATTAGACATCAATGATAAAATAAATTAAAAGAATGCTAATCCAACACCAGGAGACTAAATAATATGCTATTGAAAGAAGAGTCAATTTCAGAATACATGAATCCAAGAAAAGATTAAAAAATTCTCAGAGGTAAATGTGAATACCTATACTACATATCAAAATCTCTGGGACACTATGAAGGCAGTAATAAGAGGAAAGTTCAATACATAGAGTTCATTCCATAAAAAAAGGAAAGGTCAACAAATAAATGTCTGAACATTACATCTTAAAGCCCTAGAAAAAGAAGAACAAATGAAAACCAAAAGTAGTAGAAGAGAGGAAATAATTAAAATCAGAGCTTAAGTCAATAAAATTCAAACAAAAGTAACAATTGAAATAAATAACAAAATAAAACGTTGGTTGTTTGAAAAAAAATAATAAAATTGATAAACCATTAGGCCCTCTAATGAAGAGAAGGGAGAGAAAAATCCATGAAGAAAAAGGAAATATCATGAAGGACACTACAGAAATACAAAAGATATTTAGAAACTACTATGAAAATTTATACTCTCATAAAATAGAAAATATTGGAGACATGAACAAATTTCTAGAGTCATATGATTTACCCAAACTAAATCAGGAAAATATACACAAGTTAAACACATCAGTTTCAAACAATGAAATAGAAGACACCATCAAAAGCCTACGATGGTACATTGCATTTTTTTTTTTTTTTTTTTTTTAGTGCCAAGTGACATCAGAAGGTTGGTTTTGTAAAGTAGACTCAACAAAAACACAAAGATAGCAGACAGGAAGAGAACATCTATTGGCAAAGCGTGTTGTTAATGACTTCATTATGGTCCAGGTGTCATAACAGTTCAAGAAAGACTTTTCTTTTTAAGTTTAATTCATATTAAAATGGAAAGTAGGAAAAGAAAAAAAAAAGCCTACCAAATTAAGAAAAGCCCAGAAGCCCAGGACCAGAAGGGTTCACAGCTGAGTTCTACAATATCTTCAAAGAACTAATACCAGTACTTCTTAAATTTTTTTCCATAAAATAGAAAAAGAGGGAGAACTTCCAATTTCATTCTATAAGGTCAATATCACTTTGATTCAAGAACCAGACAAAGACACATCATAGAAAGAAAATTTCAGACCAATATTCTTAATGAACATAGATGCAAAAATTCTCAATAAAATTCTGGCAAATCACATACAAAAACATTTCAAAAAGATAGTGCAGCTAAACCAAGTGGGGTTTATCCCAGCGAAGCAAGGTTGTTTCAACATATGGAAGTCAATAAATGTAATTTATCATATCAATAGACTGAAAGATAAGAAATAATACAATTATCTTTATAGATGCATACAAAGAATTTAAGAAAATATAGCAGCCATTCATTTTTAAAACATTAGAAAACTATAAATAATAGGAACACATCTCAATATTATAAAAGCTATCTATGCTAAACCTATAGCCAACATCATTCTAATTGGAAAAAAAATTGAAAGCATTCTCTCTAAAAACTGGAACAACACAGGGATGCTGTCTTTCACCACTTTTAATTAACATAGTCCTTGGAACTCTAGACACAGCAATTAGACTAAAGGAATTAAAGGGATACAAAGAGAAAAGGAAGAACTCAAACTATCACTATTTGCAAACTACATGATTCTATACTTAGAGCATCCAAAAAATTCCACCAGAAAACTTCTAGAACTAATAAATGAATTCAGCAGAATTTAAAATCAACATCCATAAATTAAATGAATTTCTGTACATTAGTGACAAATCCTCTGAAAGAGAAATGAGGAAATACTATCTCATTCACAATAGCCTCAAAACAAAAATAAAATACTTGGGAATCAACTTGATTAAAGAAGTGAAATCCTTGTACAATGAAATCTACAGAATGCTAAAAAAAGAAATTGATGAAGACATTAGAAGAGGGAAAGACCTCCCTGTTCCTGAATAGGTAGAATTAATATGGTCAAAATTACCTTACTACTAAAAGCACTATACAGATTTAATGAAATCCTAATGAAAATACAAATGACATTCCTCATAGAAATAGAAAAAATAATTATGAAATTCATTTGGAAAAATAAGAGACCCAGAATAACTAAAACATCTTTAGCAAGAAGAGGTGGCATCATAATACCAGAACTTAAAGCATACTACAGAGCAGTTGTAACAAAAACAGCATGATATTGGCACCAAAATAGATTGGTAGGCCTATGATACAGAATAGAAGACACAAAGACAAACCCAATAGAAATACAGTTACCTCTTACTAGACAAAGGAACCAAAAACATACATTGGAGAAAAGATAGTTTCTTCAACAAATGATGCTGGGAAAACTGGAAATCCATATGCAACAAAATGAAATTAAGCCCCTTTCTCTCATAATGCAATAAAACTAAACTCAAAGTGGATCAAGGAATGAAGAATGAGAAAGAAACCCTGTGCCTAATAAAAGAAAAAGTAGGCCCAAATCTTCATCATGTTGAATTAGGCCCCTACATCCTAACAAGATTCTTAAAATGAAAGAAATAAAATTAAAAAATTAATAAATTGGATGGATTCAAACTGAAAAGCTTCTTCTCAGCAAAAGAAATAATCAATGAGGTGAAGAGAGAGCCTACAGAATGGGGACACATTTTTACTACCCTCACATCAGATAAAGCACTAATCTCCAGGATATATGAAAACTCTAAAAGCTTCACACCCAAAACACAAATAACCCAATCAACAAATGGGCCAAGAAACTGAACAGACACTTCTCAGAAGACGATATACAATAAATCAATTAATATATAAAAAATTGTTCAACATCTCTAGCATTTACAGCAATGCAAATCAAAACTACTTCAAGATTTCATCTCACTCCAGTCAGAATGGCAGTTATTAAGAATACAAACAACAATAAGTGTTGGCAAGAATGTGGGGGAAAAGGCACATCATACATTGTTGGTGGACTGCAAATTGGTGCAACCAATATGGAAAGCAGTATAGTGATTTCTGAGAAAACTTGGAATGGAACCACCATTTGACTGAGCTATTCCTCTTCAGTTTATACCCAAAGGACTGAAAAACAGCATACTACCATAACACAGCCACATCAATGTTTATAGCAGCAAAATTCACAATAGCTAAACTGTGGAAACAACCTAGAAGTCCTTCTTCAATAGATGAATGAATAAAGAAGCTGTGGTATATATACATAATGGAATAATACTCAGCATTAAAAAAGAATAAAATCATGGCATTTGTAGGTAAATGGATGGAGTTGGACAATACCATGTTAAGTGAAGTAAGTCAATCTCAAAAAAAAAAAAACAAAGGCCAAATATTTTCTCTGATAAGTGGATACTGATTCATAATGGGTAGAGGAGAGAGTATGGGAGGAATAGAGACAAAGGGAAGGGAGGGGCATGAGAGTAGCAGAGATGGTGGAATTAAATGGACTTCATTACCCTAGGTATATGTGTGAAGACACTAGTGATGTCTACTACTACTCTGTATACAACCAGAGAAATGAAATTTGTACTCCACTTTTGTACTATGAATTGAAATGCATTCTGCTGTAATGTTTAACAAATTAAACAAATAAATAAAAATTTAAAAATAAAATTACTAAACATCAAAGAGTTAAACAATACTTTGATGCATATCCATTTTTAAACAGATCCATGGTAATAAAATGAGAGTGAGATTGGTGTTTCTCCTGTCATTTTTCATTCCTCTTATTTTTTTGTTTGTTTGTTTTGTTTTGCATTTCGTACTGGATATTTATTGAACCAGAGTTCAACTACTGAGCCACACAACCAGTCCTATTTATTTTTATTATTTTGAGACAGAGTCATGCTTAGTTCCTTATCACCTTGCTAAGTTGCTAATAATGGTTTTGATTTTGTAATCCTTTTGACTCAATCACCCAAAGAGCTGGGTTTAGAAGAATGCACAACTGTTCCTGGTCATGACTCACTTTTATAGCTGTATTTGATACCAGTGTATGGCAGATACTTAGTAAAAATCTGGGATTACATTACTAAAAAAGAATAAGAACATTTTTGTCCAGGCATTTGTGGCTTTTTCCTTGCATGGTAGAGAAATCTCGATATACTTTATATCCTTTCCATTTAGTCATACTAAAATTACAAACAAGCTTTACAAAAATGTTATAATTGTGATTCTCTTAGATATTCTTCGCTTTTAGCTAGTCTTCTTCATATTTGAATTGTAGGAAACTATAAAACAAAATATCCCTGCCCATTTAGCCAGGAATGTCTGAAAATATATAAAATTAATCAAGAGTTTTCATAAGTAAAGCAATTACACACAGATGCTTTCTTAGATTGTAGTTCTATGTTTCTCACAGATTGATCAATGGTTATTTCATACATGCCTATATAGAGGAGTGATATTGAATAAACTGTGAAAAATTAATGCCATACATATCAATTAGATAGTATTTTCCTTTCTTTCTCTTATCCTAGTAAGCAAAGTTTTTAATATAATTCAAATAAATACTGCATTCACTCTGCTATCTCCAACTATTTTATTTAGTAATGACTCTGAAGTATTAACAATATGCTACTTTTGCAATTGGTTTTAATTCATTAATCTTAATTTATTTTTACTGAGTGCAAGAGTCCATGATATGTAAATACCATAGGAAATGCAGACTAAAAGAGAGGCACTGAAGGTATTTGATTATATTTTAAATAAGCCTCATTCCTGGGTATCTTTATCCAAAAGATTTAAAATCTGCACACTGTATTGACACAGCCACATCAATATTGATAGCAGAACAATTCACAATAGCTAATCTATGAAACCAATGTAGGTTCCCTTTAACAGATGAATGGATTTGGGACATGTGTATATACACACAATTTGCCAGTAAATGGATGGAACTGGAGACTGTCATGCTAAATGAATTAAATAATTCCCCAAAAGTCAAAGGTCAATTTTTTTTTCTGATATCCAGAAGCCAATCCAAAAAGGGGGGGGGAGGGATAAAAAAGAATAGAAGAAGGATCAGTGGAAGAGACAAACTGAAATGAAAGGAAGAGAGTAAGGACAGAATAGGGAAAAAGACAGTGGAATGAATCTGACCTAAATTACCTATGTATATAAGAATATGCCACAATCTCACCATCATGTACACCAGAAGACACTAATTTAAAAAAAAGTTCTATAAGTAAAGATCAATAGAGTGGAGGAGAGGAAATAGGGGGAGGAAGGAGGAAAGGGAAAGTGGAACTACTAGGGACTAAGTAGGAACAAATTATGTAATAATTATGTCAAAGTGAACCCTATTTTATGTATAACTATAAAGAACTAACAAAAATAAATGACAAAAACAAATAAATTTTCATGATATTCATATATACTGGAATTGAGGTATTATAAAAGGAAAAATAAATACTTACACACAGCATTCAGAATTAAGCAACTATTAATGGTGATATCATCCATTGTATACAGACAATGTAAATCTAGTAACTAATTGAAGAATTTTATTTATCAATGACAAAAAAATAGTCCACTAAAGCATCATATTCTTAGGGTTTTGGAATAGAGATGTAAATCCCATTAATTTTCTTTGCTCATGTAATATGTTAACCTGTAGGAATGATTAAGTTCATTTAGAGAAAAACTGATGAAAAACAAAATTAGGAAGTCAAGAAACAAGCACTACGAGAAGACTTATTGTGCAGAGTTTGAAGGAAGGATCCATACAGTTCAAGAAGGAGATAAGTGAACATACTAATGTCATATGGAAGCTAAGAAAAGAAATTGGTTAAGAACTAGCAAGTGATTAGCTCTGCCAAATGCTGCACTGCAACTGAATAAAATAAGGAAATAAAAACATGCTTAACCTGTTAGCAAGACTAAGAAGAAGTCAAGAAGCTGGAGACATTTTTTTTTTTTGTAATATAAAATGTTCTAAAGAGCATACCGTTATAGAAAAAATGATTGAGGTGATGAAAGTATGTGAAACTGTAAGCTCATAAATTTGAAAATTAAATGAAATGGATAAACATCTAAGAAAATCTACACTAATGCAGGTGGGTGAAGAGGCAATGGAAATTTGAATAAACTTATAAGTACTCATGAAAACAAGGCTAATCTTAGATCGCCACCTCAAAGAAACTCTAGGTAAGCTCTACCAAACATTTAATAAGCTGAAAATGTCTCTTAGATGAGTTGTATATAAAGACAGAAAAAGAAACCAAACTGCTCCACTTATTTGAGAAGCTGGTATAGCCATAATTTAAATATCAGTCAAGAGCAACAGAAGATGACTACAGGATTATTTCATGCTTGAGTACAAAATAAAAAATAAAAACAAGAATTTCACTTATCCAAAGTTCATAATATATTTAAAATAACTATAAAATGAGTATGCAACATCTGTCAATAATTTTAGGAGTATTCACCATCACAAAATCAATAATTATTGATTTGTTTCCCATATTAATAGATTAAAAGAGAAAAATCAAATGATTTTATATTGAAGAAAACATTGTCTATTTTTAAAAAGCATCTTTTTTTGTTAATCACCAACTTAGAATAAAAAATTCATGGGGATTTTATAAGGACTATAAACCAAAATGCCGAACTCTTTGGAGATGAAGTATCTATGATTTTTGTGCTCTTGCACATCTTGCTGTGTATTTTAAGATTTAAGGTCTTTAAAATACTTTTAAACTTGAAATATTTTTGGAAGTTGTGAATGCATCAAAGAACACCGAAGGCTAGGATAATGTCTTTTTTCCTGGTCAGCACTTGCCACTATATTATGTGTTCCCCTGATTCTGCATTTCTTTATGGTGAAGGAATCCCCTGTACTTAGGTGTCATGAGAGCTTCTACATTGCATTACAAAAATAGGGGCTCACAAATTTAGTGGAGATGTATGAATGCTCTAACTAGTTATTTTGCATGGGAAATCTCTCATCCAAGACTTTTAAGTCCTATGAAACTAGTAAATAAGCTTGTTGGCTTGCAAGTAGGATAATAATCTTATGATTTGTACAAGAGTAGACATCTTAACTCATTTAATAGAGAATTTAGAATAATTCAAGTGCTCGACAATGTAATTAGATCAGAAAAAACACCTTTACCATTAGAAAATATAGATCATGTATTTATTATTTGGAGCTACCCAAATCATCCACTAACAATGCCTATCACATTAAAATAAACCATATCAAACAAAAAAATTAAATATATAATAAGGAACAAATTAGCTACAGTGACTTTAGGAATAATCCTAACAAGATTATCCAAATGCTTTATACAGCAACTTTCAAAATCAATTAAAAACCAAAAGCAAAAAAGCTAAACACAAAATAATAATAATAATAATAACCCAATCAATAAATTGGCCAAGGTACTGAACAGACAATTCTCAGTAGATGATGTACAATCATTCAACAAATACATGAAAAAATGTTCATCATAACTAGCAATTAGAGAAATGCAAATTAAAACCACGCCAAGATTTCATCTCATTCCAGTCAGAATGGCAGCTCTTTTGCATACAAACAACAATAAGTGTTGACAAAGATGTGGGGGAAAAGATATACTCATACACTGCTGGTGGGACTGCAAACTGGTGCAGCCAATATGAAAAACAGTACGGAGATTTCTTGGAAAATTGGGAATGGTACCGCCATTTGACCCATCTGTCCCTCTCCTTCGTCTATACCCAAAGAACTTAAAACAGCATACTACAGGAACACAGCCACATCAATGTTTATAGCAGCACAATTCACAATAGCTAAACTGTGGAACCAACCTAGATTCCCTCCAACAGTTGAATGGATCAAAAAAAAAAAAAAAAAAACGTGGCTTATATACACAATGGACTATTACTCAGCAATAAGAGAGAATAAAATCATGGCATTTGCAGGTAAATGGATGAGTTGGAGAATATAATGCTAAATGAAGTTAGCCAATCCCCCAAAATCAAATGCCGAATGTTTTCTTTGATATAAGGAGGTTAATTCATAGTGGGATAGGGAGCGGGAACATGGAGGAATAAACAAACTCCAGATAGGGCAGAGCGGTTGGAGTAGAAGGGATGGGACATGGGGTAATTATTGATAGTGGAATATGATGAGCATTACTATCCAAAGTACATGTATGAAGAGACGAATTGTTGTGGATATACTATGTTTACAACCAGAGATATGAATAATTGTGCTCTATGTATGTAATAAGAATTGTAATGCATTCTGCTGTCATATATAAATAAAAAATACATAAAAAGCCAAAAGCAATCTTAAAACAGAGCTATAATACCACGTTAATATCTTAAAATTGTAAATACTTTAATTAATCTAAAATATACATTCAATGCTGTTTTAAAGTATGTCAAAGAACACAGCAAACTTATTCTAAAACACATGTGGAAGAATTAAAAACTATGAATAAAATATAGATTTTATAAAAAGAATATTTTTTTCTAAGAGATATACTTATTAAATTCTATTGTAATAATCAACAATATGTTACTGTATATAAACATGGCCATTGGTAATTGATACATTATAAACATGACACCACAATTAATTAAGGAATAAAACTGTTCAATAGGTGATAATTTAAAAATAATCTCACACTATAGAATAAACATTGGTGTATTGTACTTTAAAATAGAAACAAAAGTGGACTCATTAAGTGAGTTCCAAAACTGAATAGGGATGGTCATGAACACTAAAAAATAAGTAGTGAAAACACAATGATTTGAGAATGATAAAATATTTTACAAAATAATAAAATTTTATTTGCCACATATATTTTAAAATTTTATATTTGTTGATTTCTTTAAAACTATTGCTCATATTTTTATTGGGATACACATTTGTAGGCTTACTTAAGATAATTGACATTTTTAATATTATTTTGTCTTACATAGGAAAATGATATATACATGAATTCGAGTACATTGGGTGAATATTAATTATTTTATAATATTATCTCCAAATATGTTGTGTGTGTATATATATATATATATGTATATATATATATATATATATATTTTTTTTTTTACTCCTAGAGGTAGTATACAGTATAATTGAATTGATAATATCTTTCACTATACTGACTACTTTTGAAATCAGACTTCATCAGTTCTAAAATCTTTGTTTCAGGAAATATTGTTTCAACTATTTTTGCATCGGTTTTCTTATATTTAAAATAGTAATTATAATAATCCTTAACTTCTTGGGTTAATATAAAATAAAATTTATTATTAAGGAATTTATACAGTTCATTGCAATTATTAATATTTTTATAATACTTATTGTTATTATTATTTGGAAAGTTACCATATTGAATAACATAAAAATGATAAGTTTGATACTATCAGTATTAAAATGGTTTGTGATGCTCGAATATAATAGTGAACAGTGTAACAGAAGACATTTTATTCTTTAAAACTTATAAAATGAAATAGTCTCTTATAATTAAAAACACAGGACCTCTTGCAACTCAAAAACAAAATAAAGAAACACATTTCAGTTCAGAGCATAATTGTGATGTTTTCCCCAGTATGTTCATGTGATCAAAGCAAACTTTGTCACTGTACTAGAAGATAGCAAGGTATGAGAATAATATTTTTGCATTGAAATACAAATCAAATGTATGCACATATATAAATTTGGCACTTTAAAATGCAATATTTTGTGTAAAACTAAGAAAGAAATAAAATTCCAGGAGCATGCCATTATGATTCAATTAAAACATGCTTACAGAAGAGTTGCAAAATTATACAAGGAAATTTAAAGCTAATAAAATGGACAGATACAGATTATAGTGGTAAAGGGGGTAAAGAGCCTGATCCCGTGATGATCATAGTGCCACATGGTGAGGAATAAGTAGGATTATTTTAGTACAATCTATAGTAGAATATAAGGTACAAGGGACAATATTTACTTAGAAAATGTGAAGATGAGTGTTGAAATTGAAAAGAACAGTTCTAATGAAATAAAGGAGAAGCCAGGATGAAGCAGAATGATGAGTAAATAGTTCCTGGATACTGAAAGTACATGTTAACCTTGACCACTGGCCTGTGAGGACTGAGAAATAATGCAATGGATGGACATTAAAGTGTATCAGCTGAAGATTTTTTGTAATTGCTGTCACTTGGTAAATTTAGAGAAATATGCAGGGAACTTAGAGCAGTTTTTGTACCCTTGTTGGTAGATAACGAGGCACTGTTGATTAAGAAGAGAAAGTAACTAGAGGGGAGATGTGTTTGGAAGTTAATGAAAATGTAATCAGAATACACCTGAAAGTACTGGCATTTGACAATAGAAGAGACAAATCCTTAGTTATAAAAGCATGAACAGCTCATAGGAAAGCTTAAACCATTCGGTTAGAGAAACATAAGTCTTCAATTTTATACTCCTTTATATTTTGTCAATGCTCTTAACTTAGATGAGAAGGAAATAAGAAACTCAAGTGAGAAAAATGTAAGACACAGCAGTTTCAAAGATTAGGAGGGTAAACCTACTGCAGAAACAGATTTGCCAGGTAATATCTAGAACCCCAATTAAGCTTAAAATTATAAAATCAAGGCAATCTTGTGAGGTGAATATGAAGGGAAAAGATGAGAAAAAAAGCAGGAATTATCATGACTGACCACAGAATTTAATGCATGTAAGAATTATTAAGACAATATAGCTTAAAATGGTGAAAAAGAGGTGAGATCTGTATAGTACTGTTAGTCACAGTATGATGGGTTTTAATTAGCAATACCTGAGCAAGAAAGCTCAAAGTCTAAAAGACTACTGATGAGATATGCATTGTCTGCATGCAAGGCATTAAGGTAGGGCACTGTGGGTTGTTGGTGTGGTCTAGTATGTGAACATGGACATGGAATTCTGATGAAGAATGAAAGTGTGGAAGGAAACTCTCTAGATATCTAGGTACATGTGAATACCTTTGAGAATCACCGCTGAACTCATGATGTAAAAAACACAAGGAAAGATGAATGTAAAGAATAAAAAGAAGTTTCTAAAGGACAAAAAGAATGAAGTAGAAATAATGAAAAACCCAGGTGATGTGCACTATAGGGAGCAGGGCAGTTATGTAAAAGATTTGGAAATATTATCACAGCATAGATCTGAGAATCTAGCATTATGCCTACTGAAGTGTACTTTTCCTTTCCTCCAATCTTGTTTCTTTATATTAACTACTTTTAACTAAAGTGCTATGTGTTTTGAGTTATATTTCTAACACATAAATAAATAATAATTAATAACAATATGATAACTAATAATAATTATATTATATAATATAATAATAATTCATTTTTCCAATATTTCAAAATAGCAGGAATTAATATTATGTTTTTAAGAATGGCAATTCCAGTAGGACTTTATATTTCCAGAGAAACTCTTTTCCAAGATTAAGTAAAAATCAAAAGATAAAAAGACCAGTCTCCAAAGGCGAGCATGGTGGTGCATGCCTGTAATTCTAGCAGTGTGGGAAGCTGAGGCAGGAGGATCGTGAGTTCAAAGCCAGCCTCAGCAATTTAGTGAGGCACTAAGCAACTCAGTGAGACACTGTCTTTAATAAAATAGAAAATAGGGCTAAGGATGTGGCTCAGTAGTTTAGTGCCCCTGAATTCAGTCCCTGGTAACCATCAGCCTCCCCCCACCACCCCCCCCCAAAAAAAAAAAAAACACCAGTCTCTGAGACCTAGCAGACATGGGCTGAACATTAGAAAAGAAAGATTTCTGTGAATAACCCCAGAATGGTCAGGAAAAATGAACTCTGGACTTCAAATATTTTAAGGACAATCAATTTTTGTTGCATAGAAGTAGTGTCCTTACCTAATAGCTCAAAGTCATAAATTAATAAATCCATCTGTTATCCCACATAAAATTAATTTTATAAGGGTCAAATGAAGCAGTAGTTTCTTTGAGGTCTAAAATATAATTGAGATAAAATAAATAGTTTTAAAAGTATCTGAGATAAAATATTGGTCATTTATGAAAAAGCTGGTGCTCTAATTATTATTTATTTTATTAGCATCTAAATCTAAATTAAAACTATTTTTTATATTACCTTATGCATGACCTTTATCTGATAAATGCAGCAAAATGTTCCTTATTGTCCATAAGAATTGTTTGGAAAGCATTTCTCCATTTCTTACACAGATTTGATGTACCTCATTCATCTAAACATTGCTTATTTTACTGTTTGATGATATTTCATTTGGTTTTGGATTAATCATATTTCTAGGAGGCCATGAGTCCCCACCGAATAAAAAAACATATAATTGAAATTTATGCTTTCTGCAACTCTAAAATAATAAAGTCATTAGGGTAGTTTATTAATGGTATAGAGGTATGGTATTCTTTCTTCCCATTTGACTAATGTGCTCTCACTACTCTCTTGTTATTAGAAAATCAAGCAAGTGCTAAAGTAGTTTTGGGAATATATTTAACATAATTCAGTTTTGTATAGGAAAAAAAGAAAATTTTATTTTAATTTCTCAAAACTTTAATTCCTTGTAGTAAATTAATCATTGCTCCCTCTTATTAGGGTTGATATTCGGAGGCAGCCATAAAATATGTTCCCTTGTTGGAATTAGACAGCATTTTTGTAAGGCTATATTTGGTCATACTAGAGGAAAATATTGCTTTCATAGAGATAGAGGACATAAATTATGTCTAGTTTGCTTATATGTGATATAAAAATTTTGTATTTCTGGAGTGGATTTCCTCATTTATCCAGTGAGTTTGATCAGAATATGATATATCTACCTCTCTTTACATCTATGTAACATTTATAAAGCTAGAAAGTATTACTTTCATTCATACTCCAAAATATAGAGTCACTTATATGCTTGAGAAATCAAAAGTGAAAAAATAATCACCTTACATAATATTTAGTTTCTCAAATTTTGTTTAGCTCATGTTGTATCAATAGAATGAGATGGCATGTGGCCACATAACAACATGTAACAGGACTCAATCTGTTTGAGCCTCTTAAACAAAACTCTGATTCCCACAAGAAGCAGAAAAACTAATTTCAAGCCTTTTTTACAATTTGCAAAAGCATGTAGTATTGTACAATCACTTAATTTATGTCACATTCCCTAAATCATTACATCTTTTCATTCTTGAAAATTACAAAAAAAAAAAATTCTATTCATAGCATTTTTAAAAGCTTATTATGACAAACGATCTATGCTGGGTCTTAGGTCTAAAAAAATGAGATATGTTTTCGTTTTTAAGTAATTTACAGACTTATAATGTATCTATTTGTATTTTATCATTGCATGTCTTCCTGTAAAAGTAATGACATGAAATAAAAGACTAATATGTATATATGATATGATAAATCAGCTTTTAACAAGTAACTCACCCCATTTTGGTAAATTCTCTAAATCAAGTTTCATTTATATTTCTATGGAAAATTATTTTATGTTAAAGTTTTCAAATACTTGTTCTTCTGTTTTTAAAATATGTCATCATTTAGAGTTTTTTTTTTTTATCAAGCTGGTATTTGAGATTGTTGCTGTTTTGGGGCTCTCTCATTTTCTTGGTCAAGGTGATATTATAATTTCCAATAAGTCCTTCTAGCTTAAGCTTCCTGCAGGTAGAATTCAGCCACCTTTTAGTTTCTGAGTACCGATGTTCATATAATGCATACAATAGTTGAATTTCTTTCAATGTGTTTGTGCATTTTCTATTCTGTTTGCCACACTACCTTTAATAAAATGGTGTTGTCAGTTATTTGTGCTCTTACTTATATTCAATCTTCTGAGTTGAATTTGTGTTCTTACTTCAGAAAATTTGTTTAAGTTATGCAATTTAAGAATGAATGGCGGCAGGGTTGTAGCTTAGTGGCAGAGCGTGTGCCTCACAAATGTGAAGCACTGGGTTCAATCCTCAGCACCACATAAAAATAAACAACTAAAATAATAATTCTGTCCGTCTACAACTACAAAAAAAATGAAGGGCAAATTTATCTTTTATCAAAACTAAAAACCTGTTCTTATAATAATTCAATGTTGCCAGTTAAAAGTGTATTCTTTTTATATCTCTTCTCTTGGTAATATATAATCACCATGCAGTTCTAAATGGTTTCTGAAATTAACCTGGTTATAAAATATATTGGGATTTTGTAGATTCTAATTATTATAATTAAAAATTCTGGACATGCAGAAATAAATAAAATGTCTGGCAGTGAACTAGATGCACATGGAAATATGTTAATGGAGAAACTTTATTTTGTCTTTATATATAGGGATATTATTATAATGCATGGTATAATTTTCACCAACAATTCTTGGGTTTGAAAAAAGTCATCTTGATGTACATGTATATCCAAATGATTCCGTTCAGAATGAGATCATGATTCAGTGACCTCATTTTATATACAGTTTATAGATTCCACAGCTCACAGCTTGACTGGTTCTTATGCTCAGAACAGTTTGTTTTTTTCTGGTGGCTTAGCAACTCACTGGTGCGGTTGTTGGCTAGTCTTTTATCATCTGCTAAATATAAAAATCTCAGCTTGTATGGTAGCTTTAAATACAAGCATAACAGTGGGCTGTTTACTAAACCCTTAAATTTCTGGTAACCTACTTTTTACATCTTTCTGTAGAACATCCTTTTTTAAATATAAGTTTTACCATGAATGGGCAGATTACTGCAGAAATATTGTCAGCATTTAATACTTAAGCAAAATGGCTAGAAGAGGTAACATATGAATTAAATCACTAAGAAAATGATATGCATTAGTGTATGAAATTTTTCAGCTTGCAAGATTTAAAAGTAATAAATCTAGGCTCAGTAATAGAAGAATTTCAAATTCAAATATTATAGCTTGTTTTTCTAAAGATTCTAGCTATAAGTACAACAAAAACGTGGTACGTAACTATATCACCCCTGAATAGTTTTCCATTTTGATGGTGGATAAACCATGAAAAGAAGATTATATAATCAAGGTATAAGATTATTCAGAAACTAGGCTACAACAAGGGATGTAATCAAACCTTCCACTGAATTTCCTTGCTGCTTTCTCATTTCACTGAAGCAATTCAGTTCACTGAGTGTCATTAAATAAAATAGAACTCAAAAGTCAGAGCAATTACAAGAAAGAATGTTGAGAAGATTTAAATGTGTCCTAAAATGAGTCTCTGGTCCTGATGTTTCACTATATGTTAATTTAATGTTTCAATTTTAGCAGCTGCCCGTCAGCAAACAAAATATAAAATCATCTGGTTTGCCCTAGGTTTCAGTATAACTCCTGGCAATCACTTTGCTTCATCTGTGTCGGTATGAAGGGACTTTAACAGCTTGCTTTGGAGTCCAGAGCCACCTGGAGATTAATCACATGGATTTTAAGCAACTATTATGTGGGTCTAGCATCTAATCTTTTCCAATCAGCAGTTACCTCTTAAAACTTTACTCCCAGCATAATGATTAACCCTGAAGTCTGGGTTCCATTCCAATTCTCCACATGGGCTCCTATTAAACCACTTCTTTGTGTGTGCCTCAGTGTAAGTATGTGTCTACAATAAACAGTAAATTGTTCTCAGCAGCTGTGAACAGGTGGTAAGAAATTCAAAGGATAGGGCTACTGGGACATTAGCCTTTAATGGAACTTCAGAGACAATTGCTATTCAAATTAACTGGAAGAACCAAAGAGAATTCTCATCCTCTTCCCTCATTTTAGCATCGGTCAGTTCTATTTAGGTCATTCAGAGATGCTCATTGTTCATAATTTGAAAATCTGGTTTATTCTAGTTATTATAGTTAGAATCTCTTATTCTAAACCTGACTGTCTTTAAGCTTATTTTAGATTGTACTATGACATACAAATTGTTTTCCTTCCCCCTGGAATACTGCTTCAACCTTAGAAAGCATCAGCATGGAACACCATGAAAATGAGATGCACAATTTTCATGCACTTTGAACTTTACAAACAGAATTCCAAAATATTCTTTTCTAATATTACTTGCTCACTTAACAGATATTCCACATCTGTTATACTTGAAAGTATAAACTTATTTTTCAATTTCTGAACCCCAAATATTTTTTGTAGTTGTACTAAAAATCATTTCTACAATAACGATGACAGATTTTTTAATAGTCACTGGATAGATACTGCTTTATAATTTTTAAGTTGTAATATGTTGTAAGTGTAACTATCCCTATTTTAGAAAAAGACCACAAAGAATAGATCCTGATTTTTCATATTTCTGGTACCAGTATCAGTGTTCTACTTGATAACCTCTCAAGGAACTAGTGAGTGAGGGCATAAAAAATATCCTCTCATCCTGAATATCTGTAACAGTAATAAGTGCTTCATTCCCTTGATGCCTATTAGTATGGCTATAATAAATCAAACTGATTCTATTACCAACTCTGAATAAATAGAAAATAAGTAGTATACTGTACTCAATACACAGGCCACTGAGAGGTTGGTTATACGTTGTTACTTTTATGTTTGATATTGTTGAAAGTCAAGTTGTCACTGATGATGAACAAGGTAATCATTACTATTGATCTCTGAAATTCATGGTTCCCCTGACTTAAACAGCAACCTAATTCTACTTTAAAAATTATATTAACATGGTTTCTATAGATTAAATGCTGCCATATGGAAATATAAGAGACTTCTATCAAAAGTAATATCTCTTGTCAACTTTAACCAATGGTGAACAATTATCACTGAGATTCTCAAAGGTCTGGTATGCACCAAATCAATGTTTTTTCTTTCTTTCTCTTTTTGTGTATGTTTTCTCATTCTTCCCTAAATATTCTTCAAAGGCAGTACCATAATTAATACATCCTTTACAGTTGACTTTCATTGTTTATATGCTTCAAAGAATCCTTTTTTGGAACAGATTATTGTTATCTCCAGAATTTCCTGGAAGGATGTTAAATTCTAATCATGGAAGAGAGGTCCCATGTCAGTAAATTGTATCCCAATCAGTTTTTATAGAAAGTTCAAAAACACTTTCTGATAATACTGACATAAATGTATTTGCCAAGTCTTACTTCCCTTTAGCCTGTGCTTACTCCCAAATTACAGGTAAAATTCAGACTGAAACTTAGCCTTGGCCTACGGGCTTTAAGGAAAAGTGATGAAGAAACTTGAGGAAACACATAAGTTACTTGTATAGGACAGAAAATTCACATTTACCTTCTAATATTTATAATGGAACTACAATTAACACAAAGAAATTGTTTTAGAGAAATTTCATAGCCAGTTGGGAAACAAAACATTTAAATTCATATCATGAAATAATATTCCAAAAATCAAGGTATACATATAAACATAAAAATTAAATATACAATTACTAGAATTACTAGAAAACAATGATTTTAAGTAATATTATCATCATTATTTTTGCTACCAGGGATTGAACTCAGAGGCACTTGACCAGAGAGCCACATTCCCAGCTATATTTTGTATTTTATTTAGAGCCAGTGTCTCACTGAGTTACTTAGTGCCTTGATGTTGCTGAGGCTGGCTTGGAACTTGTGATCCTCCTGCCTCAGCAACCCATACTGAAAAATGTAGTATATTCTCTGTCGTGTACATTGTCCTGTGCTTATTCATCTTATAACTTAAAGTTCAGACCCTTTTACCAATATCTCCTCATTTCCCTACACACTATCACTAGCACCCATCATTCTACTATCAGTTTCTATGCATTTTTAGATTCCACATATAACTTCCACATGAAGTTATAGTATTTGTATTTCTCTCACTTATTTTATTTTCTATAGCTTTCCCAAGATTTCACCCACGTTATTGCAAATGGCAAGATTTACTTCTTATTTTACAGAAGAAAAATATTTCATTTATATGTATATGCCACAATTTCTTCATCCTTTATCTGATGATGGGCACTTTAGGTTGCTTCCTAGCATTGTTGGAACAACTGTTTTGAATTATGCAACAATGGACATGGGAGGAGACATATCTCTTGATATGATTTCAATTCCTTTGAATATGTAACCAAAAGTGGAAATTACAGATGATATGCCACTCTATATTTAATATATTGAGGATCCAACATTTAGACTATTTTTAGTAAAGGCTACACCAATCTGTATTCATATTGACAGTGTATGAGATTTCCCTTTTCCAGCATGCTACAAACATTTGCTGTCTCTTTTTTTTTTTATTCTAACAAGCAATGGTGATAGTTCATTGTGATTTTAACTTGCATTTCCCTCATGATTAATGATGTAGAACATTTTCTATTTATGTCTTGGATACTTATATATTTCTTTGGAAAATGTATTTTCAGTTCTTTGCCCATTTTTATTCAAGTTAAATGTTTCTTGGTTATTTTGTTTTGCTATGCATTTGTATGAATTCTTTATATACTTTGAATGTTAAATACTTATCATGATACATGGTTTGCAAATATTTTCTCATTACATAGATTGTCTTTTCATCTTGCTCACTGCCACTTTTGCTCTGTAGAACTATTTTATTTGGATACAAACTCATGTTCATTTTTTATTATGTTCCTTTGCTTTTGGTTTGATCTCAAAAGAAATTATTGCCAAGACTTAAACAAAGAGTCTTTATCCCTATGTTTTCTTCAAGGGATACAGTTCCAGGCTTTAAAATTAAGCTTAATCTCTTTTGAATTAATTTTTATTAGAGGTGCCAGATAAGGGCGCAATTTCATGCTTTTACATATGGTAATTCATTTTTCCCAGTACCATTTGTTATAGAGACTATCTTAGTTCCATTTTGTATATTTGGCAATATTTTCAAAAATTATTTGACTGTAGCGGTGTAGATTTATTTCTGGGAATTAGGTTTTTTTTCTATTTATCATTGTGTCTGTTTTTAATGCCACAAACAAACTTTTTATTGCCATGAAGTCTGTTGTAATATAGTTTGAAATCAGAAAATTTGATGCCCCCAGCTTTGGTATAACTCAAAATAAAATAGTTCCACAGAGCAAAAGTGGCATTGAGCAAGATGAAAATACAATCTAGCCAATTTGGCATAATTGCTTTGGCTATTTGGGAGTTTTAGGATTCCATGCAAATGTTAGGATTATTTTTATCTATTTCTGTGAAAAATATTATTAGAATAGTGCATTAAACATGTAGATTGTTTTGGGTAGTATGTCCATTTATCCAGTTATTGATTTCTAGTTTTGTAAAATTGTGGTAAAAATGATTCTTGGCATGATTTCAGTTGTTTTAAATTTGTTAAGATTTTATTTGTGGGTAGCATTTTATCTGACCTGGATATGTTCCCTTTATGCCTGAAGAATGTTTATTCTGCTATTGTTGGATGAGTGGTCTGTTTTCTGTTACATCCATCAGTCAAGAGTGTTGTACAAGGGCTGGGGTTGTGGCTCAGTGGTAGAGTGCTTGCCTAGCACGTGTGAGGCACTGGGTTCTATCCTCAGTACCACATAAAAATAAATAAAGGTATCGTGTGTATTTACAAATTAAAAAATTTATAGAAGAAAAAAGTGTATTTTGCAAATATGCAGTTTACCTACTTATTTTCTTTCTGGACAACATATCTGTTATTATAATTGGGTATTATTGCCTTTACTACAAATATATTGCTGTATTTTACAGATATGTTCGCATTGGCTTTATATGTTTAGGTATTACAATGCATAATAAGTAGATATGTAGTATTGTATCTTGTTGATAAATTAACCTCTGATTCATTATATAATGAACTTCATTTTTCTTATATAACTGTTTTTGTATTAGGATCTATTTGGTCAAATAGAAGCATAGTCACTACAGCTCTATTTTTGTTAACATGTGCATGAGATATATTTCTCTAGTTTAACTTTTATCCTATGTGTGTCCTTAGAGTTAAAAGTAATCTGTTATGGGAAGCAAATAATTGGATATTATTTTTTTTAAATCCATTTAGCTGTGGTAGGTGTTCTGATTACAGAATTCCATTCATGTGCACTTACAATAATTATTGATGGGAAATAATTTACTACTTGCCATTTTTTATTTGTATGCTCTCATTCTTTTCTCTTAATTATTTCTATATCCACGATAGATTTTCTTTGTGGTTACTATGAGGCTTACATCAATTTTCTTATAGTAATAAAATTCCATTTGGGGCTAACAACTGAGAGTATATTAAGAAAGTCTATGCTTTTATATCAACCTTTATCCAATATTTTATATTACAAATGTTACAATCTAAATATGTTATTGTGTACTGAATGACTACTTACTATATTATTTTAATACATGTTTTACTTTTATAACCAAGTTTCAAGTGATGTATGTCCTAATATAACAATATAAGATAACTCTTTTTGACTATGCATTTATTTTCACTAATGAGATTAATCCATTCATATATTATTATGGTGATAATTATTGGTTTTTCAATTCTATTTAAAGAGCTTCTATTAACATTTCTTGTAAAGCAGGTCTAGTAGTGATGGATTCCTTCAGTTTTTGTTTCTTTTGGAATGTCTTTCTCTCCTTAGTTTCTTAAGGATATCTTTACAAGATGCACTATTGTTGCTGAAAAAATGTTTTTTTAACAAATTTTTGGTTTTTCTGTATGTTTTATTAGTGTATTATATTTAAACATAATATTGAAGTCTATTTTGACATAATTATACAAACATGGAATAAATTTTCTCTAATTCAGTCCCCACTCTTTCTCCTTTCCTTCCCTTCCTCCATTCCCCATATCCTTTATTCTACTGATCTTCCTACTTTACTGATCTTTCTTCCATTTTTTATAGTTTAGTTTTTAAATTAGTGCATTATGGATGTGTATATAAATGTGAAACTCACTGTGATATATTTATGTATGTACATAGGAAAGTTTGTTCAGATTCATTACAACATTCCTCCCTTGTCCTGTCCTTCTTTCCTCCCTCCCCCTTATTCCCTTTTTCTACTCCACTGATCTTTCTTCTGTTTTCACTGGATTCCACCCACCCACTTATTTTTTTTTGTTTTGTTTTCTTATTTTGGTCTAGCTTACACATATGAAAGAAAAGTCCCCTCTGGGTCTGGCCTACTTCACTTAGCATGATGTTCTCCAGCTCCTTCCATTTACCAACAAACATCATGATTTCATTCTTCTTTATGGCTGAGTAAAACTGCATACTTCTTTCCTCTTCCTGATTTTGATATTTGGACAATTCAAAGACAAGGTGTCTCAGGATGTTTTGTATTCAAGGTATAGGCAGACTATTATGTCTCATGGATCTTGATGTTCATTGATAAATCAAATTTGGGGGTGGGGAAGTCACCCATGGTTGATTTAAATTGATTTTCTATTTCTTTGGTATTTTTATAATGTGCATGCTATTTTACTTAATGATGTCCAAAATGTCCTGTAGGCTTTTTGTTGTTGTTGTTGTTGTTGTTGTTGTTGTTGTTGTTCTTCTTCTTCTTCTTCTTCTTCTTCTTCTTCTTCTTCTTCTTCTTCTTCTTCTTCTTCTTCTTCTTGATAAATTCAAACAAGAAGTCATTTGGATCTTTCTGCTACTTTATTCTAAAATTTCTTTTGGCCAGTTTTTAAATGTCTGTTTCTTTAGAATCAGTTATTGGTGATTTCTTAGTTTCCTTGGGTGGTGTCACATTTCTGTTATTCTTCATGTCTTTTGTATCCTTGCATTTTTGTTTTCCTTTAAAGAAGCAATCACCTCTTCCAGACTTTGTAGCTTCATTTTGGCAGGAATATACTTTCATCAGTCAATGCATTTGGAGTTCTAGACATGTTAGCTGGTGATGTCTATGGATATGCAGTGCTCTCTGTCAGCATGTCCAGTTGCATGGAGTCTGTTGTTCATGCTCCAAGATGACTAATTGAGAACAACATTTAGGAGAGCTCCCTGGCTGGGTTCCAAGATCACTAATGACTATACAATTTTCAGCCTGTGCTTTAAGGCCAGGTGGTGCTGCTGGTTGAACTTCATAATCATGCAGGCCACAGGATGGACTCTGCAATCACTCCAAACCTAAAGGAGTCTTAGGCTGTGCTTCCTACTCAGGTAGTACCACTGGTTAAATTCTACTTCTGGGCAAAGCTTCAGATTTAGTCATCTGATCAGTTTTGGCCTCAGGCTGAGCTCTACAATTGGAAGGAGACACAGACTGAGGTCTCTCCATACTGTGATATAGGGTATTGGCATCAGAATGGAATTCTGGCTTTAATACCACCTCGCTGGGGTCACTGGAGTCTGCTTCATGTTCTGGTAGGGTTACCATCTGGATGCTCTGCTCTATGGGGCCACAGGCTGCGCATCTCAGATGAGAAGGTTGTTGCTCTCTGAATGATCAGACAAGGCTGTAGATTTGTTTGTGGGAACACAATGGTGCTTTATGATTTTGTGTGGCTACTAGCTGGGCTTCCTTAGTTTGATAAACTGTATTTCACATTTACCTATGAGGGCTTCTTGGGAAGGTAAGTATACTGAAGAATATTAATAGATCCTGAGAAAAAGGAATCAAATTTAGAACATAAATAAGCCTGAGCCATTTGAAACCCAGTTTATATGTACTTAAAATCCACTAAGAGTTTTGTGTCTTAAATAAGCAATTTAGTAATTTTTAAAAATAATTTGGTTAGGCAATTGTGTGTTAGCTGGTTCATTTTTCTACTAGTCTCACCTGTTCTTACTCTTGCAGCTGCAATCACCTTGGGGTCAACAATGTCCTGGGTTCAGGTGGGACAATCATATAGACACTTCTTTTATTGTACTTTTCTTCCAGTCCCACAGTGTGAGAGACCCAGAGCAGAGCTGCTGGTGTTAAAGGTGAATATTGTAAGGACTCATTCACAGAATATCACTTCTACCACATTCTTGTTCTCAAAGCAATTCACAAAGCCAGCCAGATTTTCAAAAGACTCAATATAAACGGGCTGTATAGAAGGATGGAAGTAATTTATACTCGATGGACATTCTATAACCTAAAATCACACACACACACACACACACACACACACACACACACAGAGAGAGAGAGAGAGAGAGAGAGAGAGAGAGAGAGAGAGAGAGTCTTAAAACAAACAAAAAAGTCTCCCTGAATTTCCTTTTCTAATAGAATTAGTTCCCTCTTCATTTCAGATAATTAGCCTACTTTCACTTGCTTTTGTGAACTGTTATAATGTGCTTCATAAACTGGGGCTGCATTTCCTTAGGAACTGGGCCATGATTTCATGCTGCATATGATACTAGGTTCACACTGAAATGTAGTTCTCAGTATTTCTCAACATAGGGATACTGTATGATGCAGAACTCTAAGGATCATCTGGATAAAATATGCATCAATTAGGTCAGTGAAGATGAACTATAACTATGAATTTGTTCAGATTAATTGTCATGAGCATATTTTCCCAAACTTAAAGCTTACTAGTTCTTATCTATTACAAAGACAAAGAAATATAGTGAAATATTCTCAATTCATTTGTGGCCTATATTTAATGAGTGAAATTTGGGAATTTCTCCAAAGAAAAAATTACTACAAATCTCAGGAGGTAGAAATATTGAAATAAGTTAATTACATGGATAATTTCATTTGCCTTTATAGAGAAGATATTTTTACATATCATAGTTGTCCCTAGCTTAGAAAATTGACTTAGACTCCATATTTACATTTTTTAATTTCTTCAAAATTAGGTGTAGATACAGTTGCACAAAGAATCTTGTCCCATAGATTTTTATGAAAACTTGAAATAACTATTTTATAAAATAGTTGTAAAATATGTTAGCTGTTTTTATTACAGCATAATCCTTAATAGAAAAATTAGGGGAAGATTTAAATAGACATTTCACACTGTAATGGAAATGTAACCAGTAAGACTAGGAAAATTTTCTTACCTTCATTAGTACCAATAAAATGTGAATTGAAAAGTGAAGAAGTTGTCACCAGAATTCTTTAAATGAAAATTTAGATAACCAGTTTTAAAAGGATTTTGATAAAATAATGCACTCATGGATCACTAGCAGAAGTGTATATTCATAAAAATATTTTGAAAAAAACTTTGACATACTTTACTATATGTGGACATTTATACTAATATGACCTGTATCCTATAACATGAACATTCCACTACTAAGTATATGATCAAAAGAAGTACAAAGTCATACATTCAGGAATGTTCCTGTCACCATAATAATTTCCTAAAGAAAACATCCACCAACAGTAAAATGGACAATAAATTTTGATGTCAGAATACAATGGACAAAGGCAACAAGGATATGGGTATTACAATAATCATATTGAACAAAAGTTGCTAGAAGCAAAGATTATATACTGTTTTATTTTTTCAAAAATAAATACAGTAACTTCTGTATTTATGATAGGATAACATCTTTGTGGGGATACTGAAATATAATAACTAAGAATGGACCATTAGTATTGTTTGTTAGATGTTGTTAGTGATCTATCTCTGGATATGTCTACTAGATAAAATTATATGTTCATATTGTTATAATTCAGCAACTCTGCAGTTACAATAATTTACTACTCTGTATTTTTTCATATTTTAAAATAGTAATTATTTTTAAATGTTATTAGTAACAAATGTGAATCAATGAATCCGAAGTAAACTATCTTCAACTCTATTTTATTTTTTATCAGTAGGCTATAGTACAACATTATGCTTTCCAAGTTGCAATTAATTATTTTAATGGCATTAAAAAGTAACAATAAAAATACATAGTTTCAAAGTCATCGATATGATAACTATGAACCAAAACAAACGAATTTCCTTAATTACTTTTAAACTCAGAAGAAAGTCATTTTTGTAAACTTAGAGAAGAGAAAAAAGAGTTCTGTCAGACACAGTGGTGCATACCCATAATCCTAGCATCTCAGGTGCTTGAGGCAGGAGAATCGAAAGTTCAAGGCCAGCCTCAGCAATTTAGCAATCTCCTAAGAAACTTAGAAAAACCCTGTCTCAAAAATAAAAAAATAAAATTGGCAGGGGACCTGCAGGACTCAGTGATAATGTGCCTCTGGGTTCAACTTAGTACAAGGAAGGGGTAGGCATTTTACAGAAACTAGTAAATATCTAGGAGTTTATCCACTTCTTCTAGGTTACCCAATTTGGAGCTTATAATAATCTCTGTGCTTTTTGTTTTTCCATAGTATCAGTTTCAATGGTTCCTCTTTCATTGATGAATTTACTTAATTAAGTTTTTTTCTGTTTCTTATCTATCTAAAGTTTTGTTGATTTTATCTTTACAAAACAAAAGGTAATGTTGATCATTTGTGCTGTTGCTCTAGTTCCTTTTTATTTATTTCTTCTTTGATTTTGATTATTTCTTTCCTTCTAATTACTCCGGGTTCATTTAATATTTTTTTCACTTTCTTAGAGTTTAATATCATTTACTTGATACGTTCTTTCTTCATTTGTGTAGATAGTTGTTGCTCTAAAATTCCCTCATAGAATTGCTTTTGCTAACTCCTAGAACATTTAGAATGTTCTTTCTATATTCACTTCTTTGAAGATATTTTTAAATTTTACTCTTACTTTCTTCATTTACCCACTCATTGTTTAGGAACATGTATCCCTCAAAATTGCTCCTCTGATTTTTAGTTTCACACCACATGGCCAGATAAGACACTTGGTATGACTTCTCAAAATTCTATGACTTGTAATCTGAGACTCTATCATGAAAAATATTCTCAAGTGAAAATTTGAGAAGAAGTTTATTTTGCTGCTTTTGTATATAATGTTCTACGTATGCTTGTTAGCCACATTTGATCTAAAGTGTTGTTAAAGAGTCCAGTGTTTATTATCTCTCTGTGTATCTGATCCATCCATCATTGAATGATGGTTGCTCATATTTCTATTTTATTATTGTGAGGAACTGGAAGTCTGCCTAAGGCTGGTTGCCTTTTCACAAAGCAAAATCTGCCACGTGACCAGGGCTGGCTTCATAAAAGAAGGTTCGATTCATGAGTAAATGCTAGGGAGTTTTAAATTAAAGAGACAAGATTCTTATTACCTTTAATACCAGCTCCAGGATGGCTTCTCCTAGTTCCCGCCTCCAGCCACCTAATGCAGTAGCGAGGGTTACAGAAGAGACTAGTGAGCGAACTGGGCTTTTATTGGGGAACAAAAAATTCCAGGGAAAAATCCCATCCAATGAAGGTTAAGGGAGGCAGCATCCCAAGTTCAGGGGCAATGATTGGGTCTTTGGGGCAGTGGCCAGACAAGCCTCTCCGACAAGCCCTTGGACCTGGAGAGGGGTGGGGAATAGCTCTGACACAGCTGTGTCTAAGCGCCTCTCACCCAGCCAGGGAGGTAACTCAAATCACATTGGAGGATGGCCTCCCACACAAAAGCACTGAGATGAGCAGAGTTCTGGCAACTTAGAGAATGGGGAGGTATAAAGGCAGAGTAAGACCATTTTTGTTTTAAATCTGATTTTATTTATTTACGTATTCTGTTTCATGATACATATTGGTGTCCAGTTATATTCCAGTTGAGCTGTTTCCCCCAAGGTGTTATTGTCCAAGGATATTTGCCAGTTGGGCTTCCTGCTACTTATGAGCATGGGAACTTCTTTTCTGTTATCTTTCTCCTGTCACTAGTCAACATACATTCCTATAAGACAAATATGTAGAGAAGTGTTTTTAAAGTGTATATTGTTCATATCATAAAGATAAGATTAAATTATTCAGCTTCTTTGAAATAAAAATACTGCTTATTTAAAGCACATTTTTAAGACAATGAAATAATACTCCACATGCTGAGAGAATATATTTGCAGAATGTATAACTAACATTAATATGTACAAAGGCTTATTTTTAGAATCTAGGGAGCGTATAAATATAAGATAGACAAATATAAGAAAGGAGAAAATAATTTGTTCAGGCTGTTACAAAGATTTACCAGATAAGTACTTATATGAAAAATGTTCAGCTTTATTGGTAATCACAGAAATGCAAATTTGGATCAAAATTAGATTTCATTAAAGGTCCCCTAGATTGGTCAAATTTTAAGCCTGATGATAAATATTAGTGAGGACATGGGTCGACTTATACCTTGCCAATAAGAATGTTAAATTGAAATAATAATATTTACAAATGTGATAACCCAAACTTTGTCTCAGCCTTTCCCTGCCAACATATATTATATGAGAAACACTATTTGCACTAACTTTAGGATATATGTGGTCTACATAATATATAATATTAATATAAGATATATATTTAAATGCTTATAATGGTAACATATTAAAAATACTTAATTGATTGGTGAATTAATAAATTAAAACTAAATATTGGTTAAAATTAGTAGAATATACACACATATCAATGTGAATATATATAATACATCTTAAAGGAGAAAAGTATAGCATAAAGTTCTAAGCCAAACAATGCTGCCAAAATCGTGACATCATTCAGAAATTTTAAAACCAGGCAACCCAAAAAACTACCTAAATATACTGTGACATAATGCCAGATTATTTCATAAGTTACTTTGAAGCTCAATATATTAAGAAACCTAAAATTTATTATGTACTTGATCTCAAGGAAAGAAAAATAGTAGGAAATTAAGATGGGTTCAAGGTTATTCATAGTGTTAACTGTTTTACTTAGGGGTTAATTTATGTGTTCCCCTTTTTCTCTGATAGTTCATAACTTATTAATTTGTTATTATTCTTTCATGAATATATAATTAGTACTAAATACATTATAAAATTTTAGATTTTAATTTATTTATTTTCTTAAAGCCTTTGCAAATTAGAAAGGATAACACAAATATCTAAAACCATACAGTGTGTACTAAAATGTGGTTATGCCCCCAAAATGTATCAAAGGAAAGAAAATTGAAGTTAATCTAAGCAAAGTTATCTTTTTGCAATAGAGGCAGAAACTTCACAGATCGTCTTGAATAATATCTGCTATTTGCATATTTGAAAACAGAGATGCCAAATAATGTGTGTGTTGTTGCACAGGGTCTTAAGAAGTGTCTTTTAATTATAGTCAGACTTTTTTTTTTTTTTTGTACCGTGGAGTGAACTCAGAGGCACTCAAACACTGAGCCACACTCCCAGCTCTTTTTGTATTTTATTTATAGACAAGGTTTCACTGAGTTGTTAGGGTCTCACTAAATTGCTAAGGCTGACTTTGAATTCACAATCCTCCTGCCTCAGCCTCCTGAGCTGCTGGAATTACAGGTGTGCACCAACATGCCTGGTTCATACACTGTTTTTTGACCATGGTGTATATCATAATTTTTTAAAGTTCAGAATTAGTGAAATCACTTTATAATATTTATCACATAATCCAGTACTCCCTCTGTGGAAGGAAAATACAGCTTTTAATAATTAAGTTGACAAACAATGAATACAAGAAACTAAAATCTTTAAAACAATATCTTAGCCAAGGTAATATTTTGTGCACTTATACATATGAAAAAGTGAAGTACAGGTTTGTAGATCTAATGACAACAGGTGCCTTCAAGGGAACTCAGTCCAGAAATAGATTTTTTTAAACTTTATTTTATTACTTTCTACCTTTCAGTTTACTGAAGGTGACATTTAAAATTACTTCAAAAATTAATCATTCTTCTATCTTATTTTTTTTAATTATGTATAACACTGGAATGCATTGCAATTCTTATTACACATTTAGAGCACATTTTTCTTATCTCTGGTTGCATACATAGTATGTAAAACTACCTAAATATATATACACTGTTTCCTAAATCTGATTTTTTTTCAAAATTGTTTATTTGTGACTTACATTAAGCAACATTGCTAGTAACTGTTGGATCAGCTCTGAAAGGCAGTGCTACAAAATTGGTTCTGCAGCAGAAATGAAGATTCCCAACTGAGTATATTCTTGCTATTCAATAAATGATGCTTGAATTTCTCTGCTTTATTTTCTAGAATTAGATATAAATGTATTTGTTCTATTAGATTTAATTTTAGATGTACTAAGTTCTATCCAGAATTTTTTAAAGTACCTTTCAAAAGAATTCATAATCAATATTCTGAATCTCTTATCATTATCAATGTTCTTTTATTTATACAATTCCATTTCTCTCTATAATAGAGAAGTAACTAATATGCCCCACATTTGTTTCCCTACGTTATTTTCTATTTTCATTGAGTGTACATGCACACATTTTATACTGGAAGGTAGGTTAACACTATTAGTAGGACTTTTATCCGCAGTGTTAAATCTCTAGTATCAATAATGCTGCTTGATCTGTAAATAACAAATGATAGTTAATAAGTAACATAGCACATATAAGCATAACACAACACGTTAGGTCAATGTAGAAACTAAAATTAATGTAAAAGTTATTGGCCAGTGAGTGTGGGTTATGTCTAATGGCAAAAAAAGCTTAAATCTTCTAGTTAAAAAGATGAAATTTCAATAATTTGATCCAAATTCTTGATCTAGGCCTTTCTGAAGAGAGAGAGAAGAAAGAAAACTGTTGACCATTGTTATGGTCTAGATATTAGGCATCCCCCAAAAGCTCATATGTGAGACAATGCAAGAACATTCAGAGGCAAAATGATTGATTTATGACAGTATAAACCTAATCAGTGCATTAATCCACTTGAATGGATTAATTGGGTGGTAAATTGAGGCATATAGGGTGTGGCTGGAGGAATTCGGTCCTTGGGGGCATGCCTTTACTTTATATATTTGGTTTGTTGTAAGGGGATGTCTCTCTGTATCAGGAAGCAGAGAGCTTCTGTCCTCTGCCACACTTTTCTGCCATGATGTTTTGCC
This sequence comes from Spermophilus citellus, assembly GCF_964194105.1. Classification (NCBI taxonomy): domain Eukaryota; kingdom Metazoa; phylum Chordata; class Mammalia; order Rodentia; family Sciuridae; genus Spermophilus; species Spermophilus citellus. The sequence goes on along the minus strand of NC_138188.1, from coordinate 59,218,374 downwards.
TCAACTACAGCCCAGAGCAAGAGAGTTGGCCATCTTGGATTGAGACCTGAAATCTTGAGCCCTGAAATAAACTTTTCCTCCTCTAAAATTGTTCTTACCAGGTCTTTAGGTTATAGCAGTGAAAAAACTGACTAAATCAGCCATATTTCCAACAAATACCACCTTAGCTTTCCCAATATGACAGTCTATTGATGTAGATTAATCAAAAGGTAGAGCAAGTTAGAAAGCTTTTCCCAGTGGCCTATAGAAGGAAACTCTGAGAGACTTCTTGTAGTTCAAGAATGTGCCATGTGACAAACTAGTATTATGGCAGCATGTTTGTTAAGTTGAGCAATATGTAGGTACATCTTAATGCCCCAATGGACCTGGAAGATCTGATGAAAAATTATTTGAAAATGTGTCCTGGGTTCCCAGTGATTTAGGCTTCCAGGAGCAGTTTGTAGCAGAGTGGTACATTAAGACTATGATACAAAGAACTGTGAAGGAGACAGTGACATGGGCTATTTGTGTAAATTCTAACCTTTATAATTCACATAATAGAACTTTAACCTTTAATGTAAATCTATTAGGTAGAGTTTAGAACTTTAACCTTTAATGTAAATCTATTAGGTAGAGTTTAGAACTTTAACCTTTAATGTAAATCTATTAGGTAGAGTTCAGGGACACCAAGATGGATTATTGCTTAAGGATGTTTGGTAATATTAATTTGAAATTATTGAGATACTCCTGTAACTACAGTATCAATTAAGGCTGGGTTTTTTTGTTAGTTATTCTTCCATTCTTGAATTTTTCCTTAAACAACAATGTGAAAGACTGAGTATTAGAAAGAAGTTGCTAGAGGACAAGATGAGGAGAGGAGTCCTGTTCCTTAACAATAAATCCCATTACCAGACATCTTCTGCCACTGAAGACATCACCATGACAATCCTCACCACTGATGATAGAGATATAGCACCATGACAACTCCCACCATAGGTTCCAATTTTTAAGTGACCAATGAAAGTAAAGTAGGTAATATTCTGATTAGGGTTTCTAAAGTAACCCTTGGAGGGAAAATATTCTAATCGGATATCATAAGATAACCTATGGGTTCATATAGAGAAGAGAACACCACACAATTCAGGATATAAAACCTCAATTTCCAGATATTGAGGCCTTAAATATCTCTCTCTTGCTTCGCCCACTCAGTTCTACATAACAGAATGCTATATTCACCTTCAATAAATTTGTACTCTGTTACTTGTGTGTGTTTTACTCAGTTCTTTGTTTATGACATCAGGGACCTGGCCTTTGACTAGACATCCTAATGGTAACAAATCTTCTTCCCCCAAAATATCATAAATTTTGAAGAGAATGGAAACTATGGTAATGTTCAAGATATGCAATATATGAAACCATATAAATTTGTGGGGTCCCAAGTAAAGGCTTCAATTATTTTGCATTCTTATCAGACTATGACAATTTGAATTAGTTTATTAATCTTTAAGTACTTAATTGCCTTTCTTTTTTCTTATGTATGAGAAAGCTATAAATCCCCCCCCCCCGTTATCTCAAGATTATCTCCCATTTTTTTGAAGCCAGCATTTTAGAGTTATTTTTCATTCATTTTTCTCCTAATTTCATGTGTAGAATCCATCAACAAATTCTACTGATACTGCTTTCCAAATGTAGCAGGATCCAGCCATTTCTGATGAGAATTAATTCCATGTCTATTTAGTTCTCTATAACATAGATTACTCTAAATGTTTCCTAAATGGTTTCACTTTAATTTTTCCTCTATCTGTGCCTACAGGCTATGTACACTACAATATTCAGTGTATTTCTCTATTTTGTTTTCATTTTGCAGTACTGGTATTGAACCCAGGAGTTGGCAAATGGTAGGCAAGTGCTCTACCAGTGAGCTATATCCCCAGGCCTTTTTATTTTTTTATTTTGAGACAAGCTCTCCCTAATTTTCCTGGTATGGACTTGTCATCCTCCTGCCTCCTTTTCTGAAATGCTGTGATTTTGAGCATATGCACTACACTCAACCAGAGTTTCATTTTAAAGTAAGTCAGGACATGTCACTCATTGGATCATACTCCACCCTTGACTTTCTTTTGTTCAAGATGACACTGAAAGTTTTTTTTTTTAATTTTATTTTTTATATTTATGTATTTTGGTTTGTTTGTTTATTTTTTCAGTTATGAGACTTGTAGCCTCAAATATGCTAGGCAAGTTCTCTACATGGAGCTATATTCCCAAACTGAATGCTGAAAGACTTTCTGCTGATCTAAGTGACTTGCATTATTGGGGCTCTGTAACCTTCTCTATTCTTTTTTCCTCCTGCTCTACCACTTTTCCACTCTGTCCTGTCCCACTTACTTTATTTTATTTTTCCTAAAATATGCATGTCAGCTCTGATAATGGGCCCCTTATAGTTGTGTCTTTCTGCCTGGAGAGTTATTGCTGAATACAAAAATACCCAATTGTTCATCACTGTTGCTTTCACCATGTCCAGCCAATTATCACATATTGAATAAGACATTCCTTGACCACTTTATTTGAAACGGACTTTCTTCTATTTTTCTAACTCTGACTAAAACTTCACTTACCTGTTATCATCATTGGGCAGAGTTTATATTTACCTCTTTGTAATTGTGTTCCCTCCCTATTGGACTTTAAGGTGTATGGCTCAAATGCTGTTTTCCCATTGCCTTATCTACAGAGTATAGACCAGGTATATAGGAGAAGCTTAATGGATAGTGACTGAATGAATTAATTGACCATTCTTTGAGACACACAATTGATTAAATTTAGTTTAATTTTTTACCCCATCTAAATGAAATTTTCTGGCAGAATTTCTATCTGACCTGTTTTTATTCAAGTCAGCTACATACCTTATCTATGTTACTGTAATTCTGAAAGAGAAACCTGTTTTTCATCTTATGTTTCTATGTTTTTTTTTTCCATTTTACCTCCAGAAATACCTCAATTTTATTCACTAAAATTTAGAAGGAAAATATTTTATTCAGATTTCTCTTTTCAATTTAAATCAAAAAGCTCTCATTGATGGTAATTTTGTTTTCCAGTTATTATAGAGAATTTCACCAATATTATCCTTGGTATTAACATCAGCCTCACAACTGTTGAACACAGGTGTAAATGTAACTAATTTTGAAGCATGTCAGGCAACAAATAAATTATGATTGCTTTAGAGAAACATTTCTAAATTTGTATTTTCCTGCAACATTTCTTATCATCATCCTTAAATGCATTTTACTAAAAACTTACATTTCATAACTTGTATACAAATAATACTTAGCCCACATTACTAATAAAAATAAATGAAATAAGCTGAATTATTGTTGAAGGATGTTTGGCAATATTAATTTGAAATTATTGAGATACTCTTGGAACTACAGTATCAATTGAGTCAGTACAGCTCCTTTTTTGTCAGTTATTCTTCCATTCTTGAATTTTTCTTTAAACAACAATGTGCAAGGGTATTATAACAGCTTTCAATATTTGTCCTAGTGATTGAAATTTTCTAGAAAATATTTCAGAAATGCAGCCCAATAGCAATATTAGTTTGGATGGGCATGTCCTACAGCAGGACAGAATGTATGAAGTCCTCCTGCTCTTCCCACTTAAATGTTTAGATGTGAACATAAGCTCCAAAGAGGACATACTGAAAATTTGTTTCGTTTTATCAATTTCTTCATCAAAATAGTTGTGGCTAGGCAGTAGAGTGCCTGCCTGGCTCGGGTAGGACCTGGGTTCAATCCTCAGCGCCACATAAAAATAAAATGCATTGTGTTGTGTCCATCTACACCAAAAAATAAATATTTAAAAAAAATAGTTGTAGTGTAAGACAGAATCCTGTTAGTCAGCTTTCCATCCCTATGACAAAATACCTGAGAAAATCAACTTCAGAAAATCAACTTAAGGGAAGGGAATATTCATTTTGTCTCACAGTTTCAGAGGTTTCAGTCTGTGGTCACTTGGCACTACTGGTTTGGGCTTGTGGTGAGATATAGCATCATGGCATGGAGCATGTATCAGAAGAGGGATACTCACATTATGTCAGCCAGGAAACAAAGAGAGAAAGGGAGGGCATCGGCTCACAAAATGCACTTGATGGACATACTCTCAGTGACCTAACTTCATTCAGCTAGGTCCTACCTATTGAAGTTTCCACCACCTCCCAATAGTGCCACAGGTTGTCAATGAAGCTTTAGCACATGAGTCTTTGGTCCATATTTAAAATTCAAACCACAACAAAAGGAAATTAGAGCTGATACTCAAGGGAAAGAAGATCCAATGCCAAGAGGCACTAAATAAGGGTGGGTGGGGGAGCTTCTCAGTCACATTTGATGAGACAGCCCAAAGATAATTAACAACCCTTGATCCTTAGAATAAAAGTATGAGAATATTGTATGAAAATCTACAGTACTTTCAAAACCTCATTATAAAAGTTTATTTTAAAATGTGTTTTTAAATTATTATGTACTTTTTTTCTTTTTTTCATGTTTTTTATTTATTCTAATTATGTATACATGATAATAGAATGTCAGGCGTTGCCACATTGGAGCTGAGCATCCCCTAGCTTTGAGTGATGGAAATTTGGAGACTGGCTTCCCTAATAAGGAAGCAGGTGGATCCCCATCTCCACTTAGCAGAGAAGCACAGCTTTGGGAGTGGGCGTTACTCAATGGGAGTGGGCTGCCCCTTGTAAAGGTTACCCCTCTGCCTTATATGGATGGAATGCTCTTTTGAACAGCTTCCCCCAATAAAACCAGGTTTGAGGCATATCTCTCTCTTTCTTGCTTGCCTTGCCCCCTCTGTGGGAGCTGGGTCAGAGGAGCTATCACAGAACCCAAAGGAAAATGTATTTTCTCAGTCTTTGTGTGATTATTTTGTGCCAGCCCTCTTCACCTGGGATGACATTGACTGGTTTAGTCTCTTGTAGCAATAGTAGAATGCATGTTAAAATGTCACACATAAATAGCATATAAATTCTCATTCTCCTGGTTATACATGATGTAAAATCACACTGGTTGTGTAATCATATATATATATATATATATATAATAGGGTAATAATATCTGATTCTTTCTACTATCTTTCCTAACCCCATACCTGCTTTCCTCCCTTCACTCCCCTCTTCCTAATGCAAAGCACCTTGATTTGTTCCTAGCTTAACACCCTCTCCACCATTGTGATTATGGATCTGCATATCAGAGAAAACTTTGGGTCTTTGGTTTTCTAATATTGGCTTGTTTTGCATTATCTATTTTTAATATTAAATACATCAAGGCCTCTATTTCATTCAGGAACATTACTTATGTGTTTGAGGATTTCTAGGATCACCTTAAAAGTAAGAGTATGTGTTAAATGTGTGTTTTAAAGGAACTTGATCTTCAGTTTCAATATGAATTCATCATTCAATTTTAAAGTGACCAGGATTGGAAACTTTGTTGACTATTTTAGTCAGCCTTTTCAATGTGTGAGTAAAGGACCCAACCAGAATAACTATAGAGGAGGAAAAATGTATTAAATGGTTCATGGTTTCTGAAGTATCAGTTCATGGACAGCAGGCTCCATTCCTTGGGACTTGAGGTGAGGTTTAATATCATGGCTGAGTGTGTGGCAGAGGGAAGCAACTCACATGATGATCAGGTAGCAGAAAGAATCTACTATTCAGATATAAAATATATACCCCATAACCATGCCCCAATAAACCATTTTCTCCAGCCACACCTCACCAGCCTCCAGTCACCACTCTGTTCATCCCATCAGGGATTAATCCACTAATTGGTTTAAGGTTATAACCCGATCATTTCTCCTCCAAATCTTCTGGTATTATCTCACAAGTGAATTTTTGGGGAACACCACATAAACATCATAATCTTGACACATTTCAACTGGCAAACTGTGCATGCCCTTTTATAACTCTTTAGCTTTGTGCAGCTCAGATACATTTGGAACAGGATTTTCTCATGTATAACATCAAGAAAATAATATCTGCTTGCAGTACTATTCTGAGTGAGTCCCACGAGATATTGTATTTGAATTTTGTACCACAGACACAATATATTTATAAGGACTTGATAAGTGACAAGTCTCATTTTTTCCCTTTCTACAGATATTCATCAGATAAAATATTTTAAGGGCATTAATATTGTTTTGGTAATCTAAAATTTGCATTACATTTCCTATATTTTTTTTTGTTTCCAATGTCATATTTTCTATCTACAAAAGGACACTCTTTAAAATGACCAAATTTTTCTGCATATTCCTATCAACAAATTTATTTACCTTCTGGCCTAGAAAAAGCAATAATTTCTTTGCTTATAGAAACATGACACAGTCTATGAAGGTTGATTGAAGCATTTGATTTAAGAAAATTACTTTCCCACATTAAGAAAGGTGTTTATATAACAACTTGACTATTAAATATCAACCTTGGTAATTTCTTCTCTCTACCAGCTGTTCACTTTTAATATTTGCATAATAGCAAGTGTCATTTCTATAGTTATTGGTTTAGATTTTCATCTCTATTCCATGTGGACACACTTTCATAAAAATAATCACTTCCTTCATGAATTTTCTGTTGGGTCTAATTTACTTTTCTTTTTTAGTTATATGGTAATGAGTACATAAATTTTTCCCCACAAGGTAAATCTGTTGGGTATTCTGAAAGCATATCAAATTGCATTTTACTGATAAAGAAGGTGAACAATATTCGATTCAAAATCAAAAATACATTTAGCATAGTTAAAAAATGTTCACATTTTATGGTTTGTATAAGGTGTTCATATTTCTAATAATTTGTCAAACAAATTATGCCCTTTGAAATGGCAAGCAAATTACTTGTTTTCCCTGGATTATTATTTGTCATTTTTGTCCTCATCCATTTACTTTTCCTATACATTTAAAATTGTAGTGGAAAACAATATTCTATCACATTCCCTTCCCAGAATGACAATTAAAGTATAGTGTGAGCCCAGCATGGTGGTACATGTCTGTAATTCCAGCGTTTTGGGAGGCTGAGGCACTAGAATCACAAATTCAAAGCCAGCCTCAGAAATGGTGAGGTGTTAAACAACTCAGTGAGACTCTGTCTCTAAATAAAATGCAAAAAAAAAAAAAAATAGAGCTGGGGATGTGCCTCAGTTGCCAAGTACCCCTGAGTTCAATACCTGATACCAAAAAAATAAAAATAAAATATACTGTGGATACATATGTATGTTCATAATTATAAATACACACCACAAATGCATCCTCACAAAGAAATGCATTTTACATTGACTATATGTACCTATTTCAATTATGAAAAAGATGATAGAAAAATATGATTTCAGTCTTCCATTGTGTGGCCTACTATATTCTCAGAAAAAAACTTGCCAATTAAAAATTGATATGGTTGCTAGAATGATTTTATTTCATTAATTACTGATTCATTATGAAAATTAAAGGCCAAAAGTGAGATTAAATTGAAACGTTCACAGTGACTTCTGGAATAAAGTGGGAACCTCAGAAAAGATATGTGTAAATTCTATGGGTAAAAAAGGAGGTATCAATAGGCTACTTGCTTGACTTGGCCTTGAAATGGGTTGAAAATCCCATTTAGCAGAGAATTGTCTGTATGTCATCATTATGAGATTTATCCCAAATTCATATCCTCCCAGGTGAGGAGATGGTATGTTGGAAAATTCAAATAAATAATATAATTTATTATGATCCTCAGTAGTTTCTTTTTTTCATTGTCTGAGAGTAAAAAAGGCAAATATTTTTTAGCAGTAAGATCTCTACATCATGTACAACCACAAGACTGAGATCCTAATTAGAAGAAGATATACTCCATGTTCGTATAAATATGTCAAAATATACTCTCCTGTCATGTATAACTAAAAAGAAGGAAGAAAATAATTAAAAAAATTTCAACTCAATGGTAGACATTCCCATGAGTTACTAATTCAATGAAATATGACAAAATCCCAAAGAAATATCTGAAGACTGAGACAGAAGAAACAAGTAAGAGCAAACACAAGAACCAAAAATGATTCCAATACTGTAATTATGGTACATAGAAAATTTTTGCTGGAAGATGGCAGCAATGGGAGTGCATCATCCCAGTACGCTGAGTCACTGTGCGGGAGAAAGACGAGGTGAAACGGCTGAAGGCTACCTTGTTGGGAATTTCCAGTGAAATTGAGGTGCTCCAGAATCTAGAGGACGGATTTACATCGCGTGGGGTTCGGCTGCGGGGGCTCGGTCGCGGGCGATTTCTCCGCACGCATGGTAGCAGAGCCTGGTCGGCGGACCGCCCTGCGGATGGAGTCTGCGGCACGCGCTGAGTAGCGGCGAGGTACCGGAGCGGGAGTACAGCGATGCGGATTCTGGGGGCTCCTGCCAGCGGTGCAATGGCCGTGCTTAGTGCTGAGTTCCGGCTTTGAGACAGAGGAGAGAAGCGGTCCAGTTCGGTTCTCGACACCGGTCGAACCACGGAGGAGGACAGCAGCCGCCATCTTGGAGAGCTGATGTAATCATCCCTGTTTTCTACTGATCTCAGCTCATTCAACTACGGAACAGGTGATTTCAGGCTGGTATTTGCCTGCATCTCGCAGACAGATCGCTCAGGCTCGGGGCTGGAGAACCTGAGGAGAATAATCCTCGGGGCTCACTCCTGGCAAGGCGTGCGCCGGGCTTTGAGCAGCCGGATTCTGGTTCCCCGGGCTGCTTTGGCCCAGGGCTGGGGAGCCCGCGGGGACTGCGTCTTTGGGCCTGCTCCTAGCGGAGCGTGCACCGAGCTGGGAGAGTTTGGAGCGGCTGGGCTCGGGCTCCCGGGGCTGCTTTGGCCTGGGGCTGGGGAACCCGCGGGGGTCGCTCTGTGGATTCTGCTCCTAGCGGAGCGTGGCCAGGATTGAGAGGCCGGGTTCTGGCTCCCGAAGCTGATTTGGCCCAGGGCTAGGGAACCTGCGGGGACTGCTTCTCGGTCCGGGTCCTGCTGGGTGCTGTGGGGGCCTGGGGGGCAGAGTGGAGCTGCCGCCTGTGCCCAGAGCAGGCCAAGTGACCCGCCGGCGTGGTATCACGACACCCCAACTGCAGCTGGGGCCGAGGAGAGTAGCCGCCCTCGCCTGGAACAGGACCAGCGACTCGATGGCGCGGTAGCCAAATCACCCCATTTGGAGTGGGGGCTGTGCAGAGCCGCTGTCTGAGCCTGCAAGGTAGGCAGACCTGCGACCCACTGGCAGGACAGGCCCAGCAGCCTGCCAGTGTGGTGGACAAGTAGCACCGAGGCAGTCACGTCACACTGGTTGGAGTAGGGGTGGAGCAGAGCCGCTGCCCGTGTCCGGAAAAGGCCCAGCGACCCATTGGAGAGGCAGTCAGGTACCCCCATTGGGAGTGGGGGCTGAGCAGAACTGCAGCCCGAGCCCACAAGGTAGGCAGAACTGCGACCCACCGGCGGAACAGGCTTAGAGGCCGACCAGCGTGGTAGACACGTCACACCAATTGGAGTATGGGCAGAGCAGAGCTGCCGCCCACATCCGGATCAGGACCAACGACCCGAGGACGTGGTAGTTATGTCACCACAATTGGAGTGGGGGCAGAGCAGAGCCGCCACCCGCGCCTGCAGGGTGGGCAGACCTGCGACCAACCACAATGGTAGATAGATCACCCTAATTAGAGGAGGAGCACAGCCACTACCCGCCCTGCAAGGGAGATCTCCCAACTATACAAGAGCAATATAAATAAATAGGGGGAAAATTTCAAAAACACAACAGTTTCACCAAGCAGAAAGAAACGCGAGCAGTATGAAAAGACAAGGAAAGAAAGGACCACAAGCAATGCAGGTCAACTCAACTTTAGAAGAGGTAATAGCTGCAACAGATGGAATGTCAGATAAAGAGTTCAGGATATACATGCTTCAGATGATCTGGAGTCTCAAGGAAGACATGAGACAGCAAAATCAGACAATGAAAGATCACTTTGACAAGGAACTACATAAACAAATACAGGAAGTAAAAGATCAATTTCACAGGGAGATAGAGGTAATAAAAAACAAACAAATAGAAATCCTAGAAATGCAGGAAGCAATAAACCAACTTAAAACCTCAATTGACAATACTACCAGCAGAGTAGATCACTTAGAAGATAGAACATCAGACAATGAAGACAAAGTATTTCAACTTGAAAAGAACATAGACAGCTCAGCAAGTCTGCTAAGAAACCATGAGCAGAACATCCAAGAAATATGGGATAACATTAAAAGACCAAACTTAAGAGTCATTGGAATACAGGAAGGCACAGAGCTCCAAACCAAAGAAATAAACAATCTATTCAATGAAATAATACGAGAAAACTTCCCAGACCTGAAGAATGAAACAGAATCCCAAATCCTAGAAGCCTACAAGACGCCGAATGTGCAAAATCATAAGAGATCCACACCTAGACACATTATAATGAAGATGCCCAACATACAGAATAAGGAGAGAATTTTAAAAGCTTCAAGAGAAAGGAAGCAGATTACATTTAGGGGTAAACCAATCAGGATAACAGCTGATCTCTCAACACAGACTCTGAAAGCTAGAAGATCCTGGAATAAAATATTTCAAACACTGAAAGAAAATGGGTTCCAACCAAAAATCATGTATTCGGCGAAATTAAGCTTCAGGATGGAAGATGAAATTAAAACCTTCCATGATAAACAAAAGTTAAAAGAATTCGCAGCTAGAAAACTATCTCTTCAAAAAATCCTTGGCAAAACATTACAGGAAGAGGAAATGGAAAATAACATTGAAAACCAACAGTGGGAGGTAGGACAGTAAAGGGGGGAAAGTAATCAAAGACGAAAACAAATCAGGTTTAGTAACATTAATAAACAAATATGGCTGGAGGAACAAACCATATCTCAATAATAACCCTAAATGTTAATGGCTTAAACTCACCAATTAAGAGACACAGGCTAGTCGAATGGATCACAAAACAAGACCCAACAATATGCTGCCTACAGGAGACGCATTTGATAGGAAAAGATATACATAGACTGAAGGTGAAAGGCTGGGAAAAATCATTCCACTCATATGGACCGCGGAAACAAGCAGGAGTGTCCATACTCATATCAAATAAAATAGATTTCAAGCCAAAGTTAATCAAAAGGGATAAAGAGGGACACTACATACTGCTCAAGGGAACCATACACCAACAAGACATAACAATCATAAATATATATGCCCCAAACAATGGTGTAGCTATGTTCATCAAGCAATCTCTTCTCAAGTTCAAGAGTCTAATAGACCACCATACAATAATCATGGGAGACTTCAACACACCTCTCTCACCACTGGACAGATCTTCCAAAAAAAAGTTAAATAAGGAAACTATAGAACTCAATAACACAATTAACAATCTAGACTTAATTGACATATATAGAATATACCACCCAACATCAAGTAGTTACACTTTTTTCTCAGCAGCACATGGATCCTTCTCAAAAATAGATCATATATTATGTCACAGGGCAACTCTTAGACAATATAAAGGAGTAGAGATAAAACCATGCATCTTATCTGATCATAATGGAATGAAACTGAAAATCAACGATAAAAGAAGGAAGGAAAAATAATGCATCACTTGGAGAATGAACAATAGGTTACTGAATGATCAATGGGTTATAAAGACATTAAGGAGGAAATTAAAAAATTCTTAGAGTTAAATTAAAACACAGACACAACATATCGGAATCTATGGGACACATTGAAAGCAGTTCTAAGAGGAAAATACATTGCTTGGAGCTCATTCCTTAAAAAAAGAAAAAAACAACAAATAAATGATCTCATACTTCATCTCAAAATCCTAGAAAAAGAAGAGCAAAACAACAGCAAAAGAAGTAGAAGGCAAGAAATAATTAAAAGCAGAGCTGAAATTAATGAAATCAAAACAAAAGAAACAATTGAAAAAATTGACAAAACTAAAAGTTGGTTCTTTGAAAAAATAAATAAAATTGACAGACCCTTAGCCATGCTAACGAAGAGAAGAAGAGAGAGAACCCAAATTACTAGCATACGGGATGAAAAAGGCAATATCACAACAGACACTTCAGAAATACAGAAGATAATCAGAAATTATTTTGAATCCTTATACTCCAATAAAATAGAAAATAGTGAAGGCATAGATAAATTTCTTAAGTCATATGATCTGCCCAGATTGAGTCAGGAAGATATAGACAACCTAAACAGACCAATAACAATAGAGGAAATAGAAGAAACCATCAAAAGACTACCAACTAAGAAAAGCCCAGGACCGGATGGGTATACAGCAGAGTTTTACAAAACCTTTAAAGAGGAACTAACACCAATACTTTTCAAGCTATTTCAGGAAATAGAAAAAGAGGGAGAACTTCCAAAGACATTCTACGAGGCCAACATCACCCTGATTCCTAAACCAGACAGAGACACTTCAAAGAAAGAAAACTACAGACCAATATCTCTAATGAACCTAGATGCAAAAATCCTCAATAAAATTCTGGCGAATCGGATTCAAAAACATATCAAAAAAATTATACACCATGATCAAGTAGGATTCATCCCTGGGATGCAAGGCTGGTTCAATATACGGAAATCAATAAATGTTATTCACCACATCAATAGACTTAAAAATAAGAACCATATGATCTTCTTGATAGATGCAGAAAAAGCATTCGACAAAGTACAGCATCCCTTTATGTTCAAAACACTAGAAAAATTAGGGATAACAGGATCATACCTCAACATTGTAAAAGCAATCTATGATAAGCCACAGGCCAGCATCATTCTGAATGGAGAAAAATTGAAGGCATTCCCTCTAAGATCTGGTCCAAGACAGGGATGCCCTCTCTCACCACTTCTGTTCAACATAGTCCTTGAAACACTGGCCAGAGCAATTAGACAGAAGAAAGAAATTAAAGGCATAAAAATAGGAAAAGAAGAACTTAAATTATCACTATTTGCAGATGATATGATTCTATACCTAACAGACCGAAAAGGGTCTACAAAGAAACTATTAGAGCTAATAAATTAATTCAACAAAGTGGCAGGATATAAAATCAACACGCATAAATCAAATGCATTCCTGTATATCAGCGACAAATCCTCTGAAACAGAAATGAGGACAACTACTCCATTCACAATATCCCCCCCAAAAATAAAATACTTGGGAATCAACCTAACAAAAGAGGTGAAAGACCTATACAATGAAAACTACAGAACCCTAAAGAGAGATATAGAAGAAGACCTCAGAAGATGGAAAAATATACCCTGTTCATGGATAGGCAGAACTAACATCATCAAAATGGTGATATTACCAAAAGTTCTCTATAAGTTCAATGCTATGCCAATCAAAATCCCAACAGCATTTCTTGTAGAAATAGATAAAACAATCATTAAATTCATATGGAATAATAAAAGACCCAGAATAGCAAAAACAATACTAAGCAGGAAGTGTGAATCAGGCAGTATAGCGATACCAGACTTCAAACTATACTACAGAGCAATAGTAACAAAAACAGCATGGTACTGGTACCAGAACAGGCGGGTGGACCAATGGTACAGAATAGAGGACACAGTAACCAATCCACAAAACTACAACTATGTTATATTTGATAAAGGGGCTAAAAGCATGCAATGGAGGAAGGATAGCATCTTCAACAAATGGTGTTGGGAAAACTGGAAATCCATTTGCATCAAAATGAAACTGAATCCCTTTCTCTCGCCATGCACAAAACTTAACTCAAAATGGATCAAGGAGCTTGATATTAAATCAGAGACACGACGTCTGATAGAAGAAAAAGTTGGCTATGATCTACATACTGTGGGGTCGGGCTCCAAATTCCTCAATAGGACACCCACAGCACAAGAGTTAACAACTAGAATCAACAAATGGGACTTACTCAAACTAAAAAATTTTTTCTCAGCAAAAGAAACAATAAGAGAGATAAACAGCGAGCCTACATCCTAGGAACAAATCTTTATTCCACACACTTCAGATAGAGCCCTTATATCCAGAGTATACAAAGAACTCAAAAAATTAGACAATAAGATAAAAAAATAACCCAATCAACAAATGGGCCAAGGACCTGAACAGACACTTCTCAGAGGAGGACATACAATCAATCAATAAGTACATGAAAAAATGCTCACCATCGCTAGCAGTCAGAGAAATGCAAATCAAAACCACCCTAAGATACCATCTCACTCCAGTAAGATTGGCAGCCACTATGAAGTCCAACAACAACAAGTGCTGGAGAGGATGCGGGGAAAAGGGTACACTTGTTCATTGTTGGTGGGACTGCAAATTGGTGCAGCCAATTTGGAAAGCAGTATGGAGATTTCTTGGAAAGCTTGGAATGGAACCACCATTTGACCCAGCTATCCCCTTCTCGGTCTATTCCCTAAAGACCTAAAAAGAGCATGCTACAGGGGCACTGCTACATCGATGTTCATAGCAGCACAATTCACGATAGCAAGATTATGGAACCAATCTAGATGCCCTTCAATAGATGAATGGATAAAAAAATGTGGCATTTATACACAATGGAGTATTACTCTGCTTTAAAAAATGACAAAATCATAGAATTTGGAGGGAAATGGATGGCATTAGAGCAGATTATGCTAAGTGAAGCTAGCCAATCCTTAAAAAACAAATGCCAAATGACTGCTTTGATATAAGGGGAGTAACCAAGGACAAGGTAGGGACGAAGAACTTGAGAAGAAGATTAACATTAAATAGGGATGAGAGGTGGGAGGGAAAGGGAGTGAGAAGGGAAATCGCATGGAAATGGAAGGTGATCCTCAGGGTTATACAAAATTACATATAAGAGGAAAGGAGGGGTAAGAGAAAAATAATACAAGTGGAAGAAAAGATTTACAGTAGAGGGGGTAGAGAGAGAAAAGGGGAGGGGAGGGGAGGGGAGAGGAAGGGGGATAGTAGAGAATAGGATAGACAGCTGAATACATCAGTCACTAGAATGGCAATATGTAAATCAATGGAAGTGTAACTGATGTGATACAGCAATCTGTATACGGGGTAAAAATGGGAGTTCATAACCCACTTGAATCAAACTGTGAAATATGATATATTAAGAACTATGTAATATTTTGAACGACCAACAATAAACAAAAAAAAAGAAAGAAAATGTTTGCTTCGTTTATTACAAGAAAAAAATAGATCAAATATATAAGAATGGGAACTTATGAAAATAATTAAGAAATTTGGAAAATTTAGGAATATTAAAATAAATTAATAATTCAATTTTTAAATTTAAAAAATTACTTAGACAAAATATTAGGTGAGACTGTTTGGTAATATATTAGATATAAGACAATAAACCAGATTGCAGTACAGAGAAATGAAGAAATAATAAATACAAAAGACTAAAATATACAGGATTGAAATATTTTAGTTTCATAGATATTCAAATGATATGGTGAATTATGAAAGAGAAAATTGTCAGTAATTGCTTTTTATAATATTTCCAAATTATTCAAAAACAAATCTCAATTCTGGAAGGATTATATAAATCAAGGTAAATGAATCAGTAACTAGATTTATAATAGTGAAAATGAAAAATTCAAAAACCATAAGGGAACCTCTTCAAAACTAAGACAGGAAGAAAGACTATTTACTAAATAATTCCAACTGACTATGATATATGTATACATATATTAGATAAAATATAAATGCTAAAACTGAAAAATATAATAACAGAAAGTAAAAACTCAAAATACCAGTAAGACAAATAATTAGAAAAAAAAAAGAACTTTTATAAACCAAAGAGATGATTAGAAATTTTTTTTAAAGAAAAGGGAGATGAAATGAAAGAAACTAGGAGAAAAAAGTAGGAGTTCTACATAGGATACTATGAAATGTATGCTATATCAATTGAAAATTTAGAAGGAAATAATACAGGAAATAATTAAAAAGTACAACACAAAAAGATGATATTATAAATAAATTATCTGAATAAATTTGAATATTCAGATATAACATATTGTCAAATAAATTCCTAGCCAAGTAAAAGATTTATAAAAAATTCAACATTTATTTATAATACAAATTATAGATTAAGGGTCACAAAATCTTTCTAAAAGAAAAAGATGGTAAATTATATGTACATTATATATGTATCATAATAATATATCTTATATATCATACAGATCTTTTTATATATACATGTATATATATGTATATGTGTGTATATACATATATATATATATATATATATATATATATATATATTTTTTTTTTTTTTTTTTTTTTTTTTTTTTGTACTGAGGATTGAGCTCAGGGGCACTTAACCACTGAGCCATATTCCCATCCTCAGGCCTTTTTTAATATCTTATTTGGGCACAGGGTCTCATGGAGTTGCTCAGTGCCTCACTAAGTTGCTGAAGTTGGCTTTGAACTTGTGATCCTCCTACCTGAGCCTTCTGAACCACTGGGATTACAGGCATCTACCACCATGTACTGTATTAGTTTATGTCTATAAGCCATACAGTTTCAGTCAGAACTACTCAACCCTGCCATCACAGCATGAACAAGCCCTGAAAATATATATGTCAATAGTCACTTTTATGTTCCATTAAAACTTTCTAAAAACAAATCATTGTTTTTGCTCTTATTTAGATATTTATAAATTATATGGCATTTTGTTAATCAATTATATTCATGTATTAGAAACATTAAGATTATATTTAACCATGAATTATTAAAATTTTCCCACTTGAGACAGTTGAAAAGGAATGCACTATTACTATTATCCTCTATGTACTTACATATGTGCCACCCATTTACAGTAGCTACTAGACCCACATAAAAATACTTATTTTAGTTAAAGTTAAAAAAGAAAATTGCCAACTTTATTATCAATTAAAGTTAACCTTGTAACATAGTATAAGAACTAAAAAGGCCTGAGTTTCAGATTCAGAGAATCATACCCAGCTCAGCTCAGATAGAAGATGAGTACACACTTTACACTGTGAATCACAGAGAAGCATAATTAGTTTAATATTTTCAGGCAGATATGCATTAAGAAATACAACAAACTGGGTGAACTTAATATACCTAGTATTTTAACATATACCAAGAAGGGAAGTCATCATATCTTCCTCATATTGAGCAAGTAAAAATTGTTTATAATATCTACAATTCTACTACATATCCATTTTCCAATTCATAGGAAAGAAAAGAGGTAATACATAATATAATAATATAATGTACACAGGCAGGCATTATGAGCCCAATTTTAGCAGATATTGGTGCCCTTCCATGACTTCTCAAAGCTTACATTTTCCACAAAAAGACAATCTGACTGCTAAATTCCAATATCTATTTGCCTGAAGATGTTTTCTGTGCATTGTTCAGGGAAAACTAAACACATTATAAAATCAACTCCTCATGTATCTCTCCACCAATAACAGTAGGAGATAGATACATACACACAACCCCCTTGAACCAGGCTTATTAACTATGAATTATATTGCACATAATCTCTCAGAGTTTATAGTATAGTTAATTTCCAGTTGCCTGCTGAGATAACTTGCTGATATTGGCATACATTATTGTACAACAGTACATGAATACTTCTTAAATAATCTATTTCTATTCAAATTCATATCTCTTGTTATCTGAAATACAAGACATTATCACAGACTTACACATTTTTAGTTCTCTTGACACATTGGTACATTATTCCCTTAACATATGTGACAATTGGTACCTCCATCCCATTTTATTTGCATAATTTCCTCTCCATTTATTATCCTTTTTATCTATTTTAGGCTATATAATATTTCAATTCAATTACTCTTACTGATATGTGAAACTTCTTACTCTCATTACCTGTTGCTCTCTTGTTCCAGCTAAATATCAACAGTGTATTATTCCAAGTTCCTTCCTTCACTATATCTCATTCTATGTAGCTGCTGGTTCTGGCTAAGGTAAATCACATAATCAAGAGAATTGGTAATATTAAATTTGATATTATAAATTATTCAAAGATGCTCTCCAACACACAAATATTTACAAGGTCTACTTCAATTATCCTAATTGTCCTCAAAACAAACAAATCCATATTCTAACACTTCTACACAAAACCCCTCAATCTCATACAATGCCGAGTCTCCGTATGTAGGAAAGCTCCAACCCTGTTTTAAAATATGTTTAAAAATCCCTTTTCAAAATATGATCAGTCTGTAACCATAGCCAAAGATATATTCTCATTTCTTACCTTCTCCTCAAGATAAAAAATTATCTTCTCTCTCATACAACTTTCTATCTTATCAATTTTAGCCAGTCTACTTCACTAAACATTTTCCTACTTTCTCAGATTGACTGACACTCTTTTGCCTTGTCTAGTCAAATGTTTTGCACTTTTCTTCTTACCAATATTTAAACATGCCCTGTGTGGCTCTCACACTTACATGGAAAATACTTGGACCAGCAATGAAACTGATTCCTTTCACTTTGACCCCATTTAGATCTATCACTCTCTTTTCTTACCCTCACATCTAAAATTTGCAGCACATTGTCCACATTTGAACTCTTTACTCCTTCATTCTATCTATTCCTCACAATATATATGTTTTCCTACCATAAGTTACAAACCATCTTTGTAATTCAACAATTCTCTTCATGCCATTGAATATAATGTTCATTTGTCTCTCTTTATCTTAATGGACATGATAGTGACACTTGATATTTCTTGACTGTCTTTTCCTCCTCCAGGATTTAACCATAACAGTATCAGTTGTACTATTTTGTTCCATTCTTAAGTTCTTTCTTACCTTTATTTTTAGAATTATTGTATTTTTATTTCACTGAAACTCTGTTCAATTATTGTTTTATCTTACACTCCACTTAGGGAACCTCAACTATTCTGATTGATTCAATTATTCTCCCTGTATAAAGATATAATTTGTCAATTACAGTCCTTTCTGTAGAAACCCAACTCATAATTTTAGTTCTGTATCTATATCTGCATCTCAATTTGAACTTTTCCATATCTCCATCTGTTTATCTTTCATCATTTTCATGAGAACAAACGTTATTGCTTTCCTCCACTCATAATAAAAACTTTTTGAAGTTATTTCAGGCTTTTCATTTTCCAGTATTTTCCCAAAATCTTTTAAGTATTCACTAGACTGTTACTGTAAATCTTCTACATCTCTTTTCTACCACTATACACTGTCAGTGTCCCTCGTTTCTCTCTTGCCTGAAGTTAATTACCAGCATCTTAACCTCTTGCTCTGTAATTCCCCTTACTTGCTCCACTTTACCCATGTATATTTGAAAACTGAAATCTTGAAAACTTCCTCACAAGCTGAATACCCTTCAATAGCATCAAATTTTCTTAAGAAAATGTCTGAAAAACTTAGCATTGTAGAAATCCTGCTCATGTAATCTCACATGGATTATCATTTAAATGATTCAAATTCATTCTTTTGTTTAATCATTTATATTATAGATTGTCATTTGAGGTTTAAAAATATGACCATGTACTATATGAATATCATTTGCCTACAGGTTGTAGACCAGCCCAAAATATATATATGGGTTCTAAGGCACCAAAATCATACATTGGAGAAAAGATAGCCTCTTCAACAAATGGGGCTGGGAAAACTGAAAATCCATATGCAACAAAATGAAATTAAACCCCTATCTCTCACCTTGCATAAAACTCAACTCAAAGTGGATCAAGGACATAAGAATTAAACCAGAGACACTGTGCCTATTAGAAGAAAAAGTAAGCCCAAATCCCAAATCATGTCAGATTAGGCCCCAGATTCCTTAAAAAAAGTTAAAATCAAGAATCAGTAAATGGGAGGGATTCAAACTAAAAAGCTTCTTCTCAGCAAAAGAAAAAAATCAGTGAGGTAAATAGGGAGCCGACATCTTGGGAGCAAATTTTTACCACTCACACATCAGATAGAACACTAATCTCTAGGGTATATAAGTAACTCAAAAAGCTAAACACCAAAAGAAAACAAATATCTCAATCAATAAATTGCCCAAGGAAAATAACAGACACTTCACAGACAATGATTTACAATCAATCTACAAATATATGAAAAAATGTTCAACATCTCTAGCAATTAGAGAAATGCAAATCAAAGCTATTCTAAGATTTCATTTAACTCCAGTCAGAATGGCAGCTATTAAGAATACAAACAACAATAAGTGTTGGTGACAATGTGGGGAAAAAGTCACACTCATACTTTGCTGGTGGGACTGCAAAATGGTGCAGCCAATATGGAAAGCAGTATGGAGATTCCTTGGAAAGCTGGGAATGGAACCCCCATTTGACCCAGCTATCCCACTCCTTGGTCTATGCCCAAAGGACTTAAAAAAGCATACTACAGGGACACAGCTATATCAATGTTTATAGCAGCACAATTCACAATAGCTAAACTGTGGAACCAACCTAGATGCCCTTCAGAGATGAATAAATAAAGAATATGTGGTATATATACACAATGGAATATTACTCAGCATTAAAAGAGAATAAAATGATGGCATCTGCAGGTATATGGGTGGAGTTGGAGAATATAATGCTAAGTGATATAAGATAATTAAAAAAAAAACAAATCCTGAATGTTTTCTCTGATATAAAGAGGCCAATTCATAGTGGGTTTGGGAGTGGGGGCATGGGAAGTTTAGACAAACTCTAGATAGGGCAAATGGAAGGGAAGTGAGGGGCAAAGGGGTAAAAAGATGGTGGAATGAGATGTCCATTATTCTAAATAAATGTATGAAGATATGAATGGTGTGAAAATACTTTTTATACAACCAGAGATATAAAAAAATCATTCTATATGTATAATATGAATTATAATTCATTCTGCTGTCATATGTAACAAATTAGAATAAAAATTTTTAAATAAAAATACTATGTATAAGACCTACTTAAAGGATGAAATAAACTTTAAACAAACAAAAATATGTCAATCAATATATTTTTGATCTTGATCCTATAGCAGGAAGAAAAATCTACGTTTAAAAATGTGTACATATGGACCACACACTTCCACCAATTACTAAAAACAGATTATGTAAATAACCTTCTTTCTGTGAAATACAAATGAAAGTAAGCAGAAGAGTACACATTGGTTTGCCAGGAAAAAAGCACATCAAATAGAAGACATGTTAGAGTTTTGGAAATTATAACAATCATGAGCAGTTGAGTTCCTTATCAGATGTGCAGATAGTACTTAATTATAACATATTATATCTTTCTATCACAAAGAAATAGTGTCACCACATTGTCTTATTTATCAAAGAAGGTAGCTGGGTAACACACTCCTATAAACCCAGTGATAAGGGATGTTGAGGTAGAACAATCCCAAGTTCAAGGCCAGTCTCATTAATTTAGCCAGACCCTGTCTCAAAATAAAAAATAAAAAGTATTGGGGATATGGCTCAGTGGTAAAGCAACCCTGGATTCAATCCACAGTTAAAAAAACAAATATAGATTTTGAGTTTTTATTTAGGCCATAAAGAGCTTACAAGTTAACACTATCCTAACAAGTAAAAAACTAAAGGACAAAAAAAATCCACTTTTCTTAGATATACTAAAGGGATGAGATCACAGGGAAAATTTCTGACATCAAAATTAGAAATCAAGCTGATGAATACATAGAATCACATTTTATCAGAGCAGAAATACTCAAAATGAACTTTCAAAGAACCCAACACTACAGTGGCAGAACATCTACTATAATTGACAAATTGTTGGCTATTCAATGTGGGCAAATCTCACAGCTAAAAACTGTAGTGGGATTGGTATGATGCACATACCTATCTATGGTCCCAGCTACTTGACAGGCTGAGAAAGGAGGTTCACTTGAGCCCTGGTATTGGAGATCAGCCTGGGCAACATAGCAAGAGTGAAACCCTGTCTTAGAAAACAAAAGATAAGCAAAACTGCAGGGTGGAGTCGGGGGGACCAAATCTGTGGTAGAGTTACAATCTTCTATAGGTTTTTCATCAGACCCATACTGAGACATCACTGTAAATATAAGAAAAAAAATTACCTTGAACTTCCAGAAAGGAACCATAGTAAACTGTATCAGAACATCTTCTTGTTAATGAAGGCTGCCCTCAGAGAAAAGTACTTTTATAGAGTCTAACCTCTTATGGTTTTACCAGTGTCCAACCAGCTTGAAGGAAAGAAAATATTCAACTCCAGCACACTGTAGCCACTAGGTCTCACGTGAGGGTAAAATAAATATTAAGAAGCTCTAGGGGCTAGGGATGTGGCTCAAGTGGTAGTGTTCTCGCCTGGCATGTCGGGGCACTGGGTTCGATCCTCAGCACCTCATAAAAATAAAGTAAAGATGTTGTGTCCACTGAAAACTAAAAAATAAATATTAAAAAAATTCTCTCTCTCTCTCTAAAAAAGAAGAAGAAGAAGAAGAAGAAGAAGAAGAAGAAGAAGAAGAAGAAGAAGAAGAAGCAGCAGCTGCTGCTGCTGCTGCTCTAATGTCCAGGGACACAAACTTGCCAAGAGACATATAGTAACAGAAATAGAAAACACTTGTCCTTTCTCACACCTTACTATTATATAACTAAAGACTGATTTACAAGTTTCATCCGTTTCATCTTTTAATACATCAATGCCTTCCAATAACAAATCATAGGTCATATTAAAAGATGAAAAACATTATTTAAAGCAAATAAATACTTATGAGAACTAGAGTGGGAAGGACCAGGAATGTTGGAATGACCAGACTATGAATATATAACATCCTAGGACTTATTTTTTTCGAAGAAGTATAAAATATGCAAGAAATGATGAACAAATTTAAGTAAAAATACTCTAACAAAGAATAAAAATAACCACTATGATAACAAACACTGGGAGAGAAATGAATACCTTGGATGAGTTTTCTAATAGGCTAGGGCTCCACTGAGGAAAAAAGTTCCCTCTTGAGGATATGACACTAAGCTACTTCCCCAAACTGAAAAGCAAACATAAAATGAATTCAAAGAAAAAAAAAACAGAATATCCAATAATTGTGGGACAACTACAAAAAGTATAATTTATGCCTAAGGTAAAAAAGTGAAGGGAACAGAAAAATTTTCCCAAGTTTACAACACACAGCAAATGACTGGGTAAATGCCAAAGTAACTATGCATAAGCTTATCACATTCTGGTTGCAAAAAAAATTAAAGATAAAGAAAATATTGATGGTAACCAGAGGATAAAAAACACCTTGCCTAAAATGCAGTAAAGATAAAACTGCATCCAATTTCTATTCAGAAAGCATCCAAGCAAAAAGGAAGTGAGATGTCATGTTTAAATTATCGAGAGAATAGAAATATCAATCATGAATTTTGTACCTGCAAATTTATTTACCCCATATTCAAATATTGCATTGTTACATATAATTAAATATAATTGCAATTTATCATTACATATAATTGCAACTTAGTTCTCTTGATTTTTATGAAATAATATTAAAATTTGAGAATTGTGAAAGAGAAATAAAGAGAGTCTTAAACAGAAATTGAGAAAGTTAGTTTCTAGTTCACCTGCCTGGGAAGAATTGTTAACACAAGTTCTTCAGACAAAAGAAAAATGAATTGGGTTAGAAAGCGTGTCTACATAATGGAAAAAAAAGACACACAGGAAAGGGAAAAATGAAAATATTTAAAATTTTTAATAAATGTACAGATAAGTTCACTTAAAATAATAATAATTAATTTATTTGTGGGTTTTTGCTTGTATTTGAGTGAAATGAATGACAGAAATAATATAAGGTACAGGATAAAATTTCAAAATATTTTGTTATAATTTTTGTATCACTATCAGTGAGGTGGTATAGTTTTATGTGGGCATGCATTAGTTGCAAATGTATATTAGTTATATTAGTTGCAAATGTATTTTAAAATCTTTGGAGTAACCAACTAAATTTTTTAAATATAATTAATACACTAAGAAAAGAGAGAACAAAGAACCTTTTAAAATTCTCAATTAAAAAAATCATGGAAGATAAAATAGAAAAATCAAATGACAAAAATAGAAAACAATAGTAAATATGGTAAATATTAATCAATCTATCTCAATAATCACTTTAACAATCAAGTGTGAAAATATCAATTAAAAGACAGATTGTCAGATTGGATCAAAAACTGTATCTAGCCTGTGTTATACAGAAAAATGATAGAACAATGGCTACAATAGACCCATTTTATGGGGAATATATTGATTGAAAGTAACATGAAGAAATAGTCATGATGGTGCACACATGCAATCCCAGCTTTTCAGAAGGCTGATGTACAAGTTTGAAGCCAGCATGGGCAATTTAGCAAGACCCTGTCTCAAAATAGCTTTTAAAATATTGGGCTGGTGTCACACATGGTTTCATGTACCTATAACCCCAGTGACTTGGGAGTTTGTACCAGGAGAATTGCAAGTTAGATGTCAGCCTTGGCTATGTAGCAAGAACCTGTCTCAGAAATTTAAAAATTAAAGTAAAAATTATAGTAAAAATTTATGGAGCTTGGTAGTAGAGAAGTAGCCTAGCATATATGAGGTCCAGGAGGGGGAAAAAAAAGACAAAGCATAGAAAATTTAGTAATCCTGAAAAACTAGTAGTAATTATATAAATTTCAGACAAAACAAAGAAACAGTAGTATATATACACAATAGAATATTACTCAGCATTAAAAGAGAATAAAATCATGGCATTTACAGATAAATGGAAGCAGTTTGAGAATATCATGCAAAGTGAAGTAACAAATCCCCCCAAAAACAAAGGTTGAATGTTCTCTCTGATAAGTGGATACTGATCCAAAATGGGAAGGGGGGAGGCATTGGAAAAATGGAGGAACTTTGGACAAAGGAGAGGAGGGTGAGGAGGGTGTAGCAGAGCAGGAAAGTTGGTGGAATGAGCTGGTTAACATTACCCTAGGTACATGTAAGACTGCACGCAATAGGGTGTGATGCTACATCATGTACAACCAGAGAAATGAAAAGTTGTGCTGCAATTGTATACAATGAATCAAAAATGCATTTTTCTGTCATATATATCTAATTAAAATAAATAAAAGTAAATTCTAGGAGACAAATAGGTATTATTAATAATGATGAATGGGCCAATATTACCATAGAAACCATGTAACATTCCTTAGTTTATAAATGTCTAATAATAGAGAACTAAAAAAATAAAGGGGAAATTAAAAAATCCCCCATCATAACTAGAGACTTCAACATCCCTCTATTATTGGGTAGCCCAGCTGGAAGAAAATCAGAAAGGACATAGTTCAATAGCAGCACCATCTGTTAGCTGGATATAATAGATATCTGCATCTTACTTCATGCAACAAAGATTACAAATTTCCCTCAAGCTCATGTGGAACGTTCACTAGAAACACATTTTGCATCATAAATCACACAATAATAAATTAAAGGAATAGAAATCAGGCAATATATACTCTCAGCTACAGTGAAATTAAACTAGAAATAAATAAAAGAAATACTGGTGAAGAAACCTAAACTACATAGAAGTTAAGCAACACCCTTCTACATAATACTAGAGTCAAAGGAAATAATCTCAAGAGAAATTTAAATATTACTTTGGACTCAATGAAAATAAGACAGTATTTGTGGGATACAACAAAAGCAGTGCTTAGAGAAAAATTCATAGCATTGAATGCATATATTAATAAGAGAGGAAGATCTAAAAAATCAATAAACTAAGATTTCTCTTTAAGAAGCCAGTAAGAGGAAAACAAGTTAGATCTAAAGTAAGTAGAAAAAATAATGATAATTCAAGTAAAAATTGATCTAAAGAGGAAATTAATATAAATACTTAAGAAAAGCATAAATTGTTTCATTGAAAAGATCAATAAAACTAATAAGGCTTTACTCAAACGAACAAAAATGAAGAGACATGTAACAGGTACCATGGCCATTAAGAGAACAATAAAGGAATATTTTGAACAAATTTATGCCCCCAAAATTGATAAAGGAGACAAGTTCAGCTGATTTCTTGAATGACAATATCTGCCAAAATTCACAGAAATATACAATCTGACTAGCCATATATCCATTTAAAGAAAATTAACTCAATAATGAATAAATGTCCAAAAGAGAAGTCACCAGGCCTAAGTGGATTTATTGCTGAATTCTATCAAACATATAAGAGAATAATTGCACCAATTTTCCACAATTCCTTTCAGAAGATAGAAGTAGAGATAATACTTCCTTAGTCATTATGTGATGTCAGCATTACCCTAATATGAAGCCAGATTAAGAAGGCACAAGAAAACATCAGACCAATCTCTCTCATAAACATAATTGCAAAAATTCTCCATAAAATATTAGTAATTTGAACTGAGCAATTTTTTTTTTAAAAAATGTGTACATGATGGCCAAGTAGAACTTTTCCTAGGTATACAAGGTCGATTCAGTATTAGAAAATCAATAAGGAAAATCCTTATATCAACATGCTCAAAGGCAATAAATATATGTTTTGTTTTGTTTAGCTTTTTCCCCTTCGTACTGGGAAAAAAGAGCTGCTTTACCACGGAGGCA
Organism: Spermophilus citellus; assembly: GCF_964194105.1. NCBI lineage: Eukaryota > Metazoa > Chordata > Mammalia > Rodentia > Sciuridae > Spermophilus > Spermophilus citellus. The sequence continues at coordinate 59,191,814 of NC_138188.1, read as the reverse complement.
CGTTTCCAGCTCATTTTATTTATTTATTTGTTTTTTTGAAACAGGGTCTCTCTAAGTTTCTGAGACTACTTTAACATGAAATCTTCCTGCCTCAACCTTCTGAGCCACTTGGATTACAGGTGTGCACCACTGCTCCATGTAGAAGGAGAAGCTGATAAAAATTCAACACTCCTTCAATATAAAACCTGTCAAGAAAACAGAAATAAAGGAGGACTTTATTCACCAAAGAAAGAACATCTACACACACAACAAAACAAAACAAAAACAAAAACAAAACAAAAAAACTTATGACTAACATGCTAACATCATATTTCATAAAGACTTGAAACTTTCCTACTATGAACATAAATAAGGTAAGAATCTCTCATCAGTACTTTTCTTTTTTTTTTTTTTTTTTGGTCTCAAATGTGCCTTTATTGTACAAGACACCTCAGTGTTTACAATGTAAATCATATCTTTAAAACTGTCCACACCTTAGCCCAGGGAATACATACCCTTATTATTTTTCCACTTCACTGTTTAGACAACTCTCCTCCCCAAATCTAAAGAACCGTCATCATTGTTATTTATTTATTTATTTTTTTTTAATTCTTTTTTTTATTGGTTGTTCACCACATTACAAAGCTCTTGACATATCATATTTCATACATTAGATTGAAGTGGGTTATGAACCCCCAATTTTACCCCAAATGCAGATTGCAGAATCACGTCAGTTACACATCCACAATTTTACATAATGCCCTATTAGTAATTGTTGTATTCTGCTACCTTTCCTATCCCCTACTATCCCCCCTCCCCTCCCCTCCCATCTTCTCTCTCTACCCCATCTACTGTAATTCATTTCTCTCCTTGTTTATTTTCCCATTCCCCTCACAACCTCTTATATGTAATTTTGTATAGCAATGAGGGTCTCCCTTCATTTCCATGCAATTTCCCTTTTCTCTCCCTTTCCCTCCCATCTCATGTCTCTGTTTAATGTTCATCAATACTTTTCAACATGATCCTGGAAATTCTTGCTTGATCCGACAAGAAAAAGAAGTAATCATATAAGAACTGCGAAGTAAGAAACAAAACCTTTTTTTGTTCATAGTTAACTTGAGAGTCTATATAGAAAATCTAAAAACTGACAAAGATTTTGGATTAAATAATTATAGTAAGAATGCAGCTTATAAGAATAATACATGAAAAAATTGCTTTTCCATGTACTAGCAATTAAAACATTTGAAATCCTATGTAAAACATTATTATTTAAGCATTTCCAAAAATAGTATACTTAGATGTAAAGCTAACTCCAAATATTTTCAATATTATATGAGGAAACCAATGAAACTATGATGAAAAATATCAAAGACAAACTAAATAAATGGAGATTTTTTCATTTTCATGTACAGGAAACAACACTGTCAAGATTTCAGGTCACTACTTCATCTATACATTTAATGCAATACAAGTCAAAAATCCAAGCACACTATTTTGTGGATATTGACAAACTAATTCTAGAATTTATATTAAGATGAGAAAGACCCAATTATAAGTTACATATTGAAGGAAAACAAAGGGAGAGGACTGACACTACCTGACTTTAAGACTTATAAAGTTACTGTATCAAGAGAGTGTAGTAATAATAAAAGAATAGAGAAGTCGATAATACAACAGGAGAGCATAGAAACATAAACAAAAAAATTCTTGAAAGACAATATCTGCCAAAATTCAAATTCAAAATTAAAAAGTATTAAATGCCATACAATGTAACAAAATGAGATTCTCAACAAATGGTGTCAGAACAACTAGATATCTACATATAAGAAATGCAGACACAGATGTATAACATTTATAATAAGTAATTATTTCATAAAGACTTATCAATGAAATAATAAGCTTCACTAAAATTAAGAACTTCTAATTTTAAATGACTATGAAAGAGGATTTGAAGAAAACCTATAAAGTGGAGAAAATATCTGCTGAAAACCTACTGAAAAAAGCATTAGATTCAAAATATACAAATAACTCATAAACCCCAATATGAAAAAGAAAAATCTGATGAGAAAATAAGCAAAAGATATAAACAGACATCTTACCAAAGAAGATAAACTGATTGTAAATAACCATGTGAAATAATTCTCAACATCAAAAGTTATTAGATAATTGCAAATTCAAACAACCAACTCCTGTCTGTGATGCTACTCCACACCTTTTACAATAGTCAAATTCCAAAACACTGACAATACATAATGATGGCAAGAATGTGAAACAACAGTCATTTCTTTCACTTTTGGTGGGAATGAAAATAATAAAATCACTTTTGAAGACAGGGAGTTTCTTAAAAATCTAAGCATACTTATACCATATGATTTAGCTATCACATTCTTTGGTATTTATTCAAATGAGCTGAAAACTTATGGTGGTGCAAAACCCTACACATGGGTGTTTATAGCAGCTTTAGTTTTAATTGCAAAATCATAGAAGGAATAAAAAATTGTGACAAATCAGGACAATAAGATAGTACTCTTTTATGTAATTTATTTATTCTATTATAATTTAATTTTATAAATTTATAAATTTATGGAGTAGAGTATTGTAATTTAGTACATGCAGACAGTGTGTAATGACCAAATCAGTGTACTTAACATTTCCATCTACTTAAAAATTTACATTATGGAGTACAGTATGATATTTCAGATGTACAAACAATATGTATTGATCAAATCAGGGTAATTAACACTTTCAACTTCTTACCATCTGTTGAGTTTGGAGCATTGAACTAAAAATAAATGAGCTATCAAGCCATGAAAAGACGTGAAATAATTTTCAATGCATATTAGTAAATAAAGGAGATAATCTGAAAGGGTTGATAACTAAATGATTCCAACCAAAAGTACAGGATACATGCTGCATGGGCCAAGTATATGGAATTCTAGAAAAGGCAAAAGTATGGAGACAGTAAAAAGTCAAACTGGTGATTTCAAGGGATGAAGTGGAAGAGATGAATATGCAGAGAACAGAGGATTTTATGGGGACAATGAAATTATTCTCCATATTATGGATCTATATCATGACATATGAAAATATATAGAGTGAACAATGCTAAAGAGTGAACCCTAATATAAACTATGAATTTTGGATAATAAAATATGTCAAGGTCTGTTATCCATTGTCACACATATAGTGTGATATACAGTATGTCAATCATGGGAAGTTTTGTATGTGTGCAAGCACAGGGTGTATATGGGAGCTCTCTGTACATTCTGTTCAATTTTGCTATGAACCTAAGAAAAAATGTTTATTGAATTTTTAAAAGGAAGAGATGTAAATATTTTAATATTAAATTTAGTATATTTGAACACTGTATGATTTCAGAAGTATAACCATAGACTGAATTTCATATTTAGGCATATTTCCTATTCCTAAATACTGGGTGCTATGTATTACAGTAGAAGGAAGAATAGAATCATATTTACTTAAACAGACTATTTCTATAGAAAATATAAAATATGTCTATAAGAGATTACCTTATTTGGTTCCGTACTGACCATTATTGTATAAGTCCCTCATTAATAATTAAAGTGATATATCCTATAATTTGTAGAAATTTCTAAATTAAAGTTTTCTATATTTAGTTCTGTTGATGACTTCATTATTTGTGGGTGGTGGTGAAGATGGTAAAAGAAATTGTTTTTTTAAATTGTATTTTGTTTTGGTTGTTGGACAAATCTCATAGTCTAAGTTTTTAGAAAATCAGATTTTTTTAGTAGATAAGCTTATACTTTCTTGTTAAAAAATTTATGAATAACTAATAATGTTAAAGAATATTGAAAATATATAAAAAATAAAATTATAACTATTATAATTCTTAATAATGAGTTGTTTAAAGGTAAAAACAAAACTCATTTACATCTGAGATCTCTCCTGTTCAGAGTACCTTAAGAACTACCTTAAAACTATTGCATATAATTAGAAAATTGACTTTCAGTAATTCGATTGTGAATTTAGTTAATTTCCTGTTTACATTGGCAATATTGATATATTTTCTCATACTTTAGTTATCATAGCTGTACTTATTCAATTGCAAGAAAAACATAAAACATTAGAGATAGATATAGTATTTGTTGTGTTAACGGATACATTGACGTAGTGTTTTGATTAAAATTAATTTGAATTTTTTCATTATTGCAACTACTGTTCCATTTTTGTACACAGTTATTTTTATTCACACTCTCCATTTTTATACACACATATGCATGCACAAATATGTTTTTAAGTCTGTTTATTAAATTTAACTCTAGCCAATAAATTAAAAGATATTTTAACTATTTAATATAATCTGTTATCTTTTAATGTCTCATTTTTGAAGCATGTTTATTTATATTTATATAATATTAATTTATAGAAAACAGGAATTCAAAAAACGGAAAGATCTCATACTGACACTAAAAATCAAGTAATAAGATTCTAAAATAGGCTTCATTATCTAATATAATAAACTTTATTAAACTCACTGAAGTGTATTTTCTTGGCAGATTGTCAAATTTCAGGTGACAATAGATTGTACTTAAGCATTATATTTCAACCTATTCAACCTGAAGCTTCAACTTTTATGCATCTATATTCTTAAGTAATTTACATTTAACATGTCACAATTTTTATACTATAACTTTTTCTCACTTTTCAACGGACTAAAATGATTAAATATAACCTTTCTTTTTTACCATTAAATTTTTCATGTTTCTTATTTTTATAACAAGAAACCTCATAATCTGTAATTCCTAAGTAAATTTACATATTATTGTTAAGGATTTTGTTTAGTTAGTTATGTAGGTGATTTTACATTCTACTGTATAAAGCTCTTACTGATCTCTACAACCTTTAGCAAGTCAAAACATTTTATCTACAAAAGCAGTGAAGCAAATTATAATTTTATCAAATATTTAATATGTATGTTTGGCAGGATCAGATCCCTGAGTAGCTCCTATTGAAGTTAACATGGAGGAAATTGTGGTGTCATACTTGAAAACAAGATTGAAATACCTATTTTCCTTATTTAAAATAAAACCTTTTTCTTCATATACATGACATGAAATCTAAATTCACAGAATACACTGAAGAGATTTATTTCATATTACAGTTTACTGCACTTTCTACAATCTATCAATTGAACTAAAAACATCAGTAGTTACCAGAGCATGAGTCAAACCATGGCAAATAGAGTATAATGATGAGCACTTAGGATGACAGAACCAATGGATGAATATATTGAAATCCACAGAATGGCAGTACTAACCACATAATACAGACACACACACACACACACACACACACACACACACACACTTACCTTGGCATCAACCAGCTAATTAAGAAATAGATATTTTAGATAGTCTAGATATTCTGCATTGGACAAGGTAACTTGTTTACTGTATGCATATCATATACACAGATATTTTGTACTCACAGTTTTTGTATATTAATTCTTAGATCTTTTTTTTTCCAACAGAAGTATATGAATATAAGATCAAGTAATAGATAGGAAAAATATTTAGATATATATAAATTAATACAACTCAAAGCAAATTTATTGAAAATATTGGAATGGAGGTTATTACTATATTTTGTTACATATAAAATACATTTAGGTCTCACTAATGTCATATGCTAAATGTTGATTTCGTTAATCAAAACCCACGTCATAATGGCTCTTTTACTTTAAATTAATGCAGCATTAATTCTTGAGTAGAAACATGAGATGATTACATTTACTTTAATATATTTTACTGTTAAAATTATTTTAATTTTACCTTCATAGTCATTGAAATAATAACAGGAAAATTTGGGGCTGGAGTTGCGGCTCAGTGGTAGAGCACTTGCCTGGCATGCATGAGGCCCTGGGTTTGATCCTCAGCACTACATATAAGTAAATAAATAAAATAAAAAGATCCATTAACAACTAAAAAATATTTTAAAAATAGGAAAATTCATTTATGAACAAATATCAACTGATAGTGAACTGAAAAACAAGAAAAAATCCTATAGGTATGTGATTTAGTCTAGGCATTCTGCAGTATAAATTTAAAGAGGAGGAGATTCGTAAAAAAAAAAAATGGAAATTTTTCTTTAATTGCATTTCAATAAGAACTATGACCCATGGTTTTGTGGAATGATATTTGCCATAAATCTTGTCTTATGGTAGACAAATTGTTATGTCCATTTTTTCACCCAAACAGTAAATGACAAAAATATTGCTTGAAAGAGCATTAGTCTAGCTACAAGGCAAATAGTGCACATAGAATGTTTTCAAATTACTTTGCAAACTGAAAGCAGAGAACTTCAAAATTAGAATGGTTCTTTTAAATATGGGTTTGGTATCAGCATGAATTTAAAATCTTGCTCTATTAGTTACTACTTGTGTGAACTTGGGAAATTCACTTAGTCTCTATTTGTTCACAGATAAGTGGGCGTAATTATACCATTATCCATGAGGCACACACCAGAATTAGATATTTGTAATCTCATACATATTTCATAAAATTAAATGCATTAATAGAATTGAATATAATAAATGTTATCACCTCACCATTATTATACATTTCTAATATTTTCCATAAACCTTATTTTATAAACTTCATGAGCAGATTATTTATTGTGCTTTTTCTAATACAATCATTTTTATTATGAATTATCTATTTTTTTTAAGAAATGTGATTTATTGTTTAAATGTTTAAATTTATTCTCATACTAGTTGATTTAGTATGCTTTCGGCTTGCCTATATTTACAGTTTGTTTTATTATGTATTACAAATTATTTGAAAAGCTTTTCTAATCATTACATACCATACATGTGTGTTTAGTTAAGAAATCTTCGTGACCACCTGAGATTAGGAGGGAAGAACCCTACCCTACCATGTGGAGGGATAATAAAGAGGACTATTTCAACAGTTAAACGTTTGTTCTATAGATGTGAAACTGTCTTATTAAAATTAAATAAATACCCTGTGCATAAATTGATATAAAAATACACTTGCTAAAAATCATATTATGTTTAATGTTGAAGAATTTCTTAAAGCCCAAAATGCCATTGCCATATCAGGAATTAAAAAAAAAATGTGATCATGAAGTTAGCCTAGCTATCGTACATTGATATTTTTACTATTATTTTACTTTCTCAAAGTTTTCACTATTCCTAGGCTATATATATGTGGAACTCACTCTCTAACAGAAACACTCACATAGAAACAGCTATATGTGTAAAGTTATGAGATACTATCATGGGGTGAGGACCACGTTTAATGGTTATACCAATAAAAGTAAATTGCCTTAATACATATTTTAAAAAGAGTTATTCCAATTTGTCTCACAAAGCAAAATACACATCTAATATTTATAAAATACTTAAATCAAAATAAATCAAAAATTCTAAAATTAAATCAAGGCCAATATAAATATGAAATATAGAAACAAAAGAGTAGGTTTAATGATCTGGATATATTTTATAGAAACAAAAAAAGTTGGAATATTGATGTTGATATTTAAAAATACATATATTTAAAATTAAAAAATAAATTTGAAAAGTATATGCTTAATTTTGAAAATCATATTTCACAAAGAAAATATAATTTCCATAAATATTTATTAATTTAGTTATCCAGAAATTATCTGTATGAAAAAAAATCTACAAAAAATGCAAAGCTTCAAATAGAAAAATGCACCAACACTAGAAAAATTCCTAAAAGAAAAAATCAAATTGAAAATAACAAGAAGCAAGACAGTGTATAGGATCAGTCAAATTGATGTGAAAGATGTATGTCAAATTTTACATCTAATATTTCAGAATACACCTTTCAGCAAGAGAAATGAGAATGTTTTCCAAAGCAAATAGTTCTTTATGCCTAGTCCACATCCTTTCTCTATTTTTTCCTTCTTTTCCCTATAATGGTCTCCACCAGGTTGTGACTCTATAACCCAATACTGTATACTGAGTTATGTTTGGGACATCCAAAATGATGTTGTTATTGGTGTTGTATATTTTGTTATTTTAATTGATTACAGGAAAAACAACAAATTAAATTTTAAAAAATCATTCTACTACTATGAAATAAGAAGAAACTTCAGAAACTATTCCAGTATCAGAAATAAGTGACACCATTCTAAATGTTTGAGCAAAATGATGAAGGCTGCAAATATTTGTAACATTGTATGCCTTCCACTGGATCTACAAAGTAGTACCTCCTGTTTCCTGATAGATATCTTTTTATCTTTATTTTTGGGAGTGGGAGAGGAAATAAAAATCAGAACCCTTTACCACAAAGCTATATGTCCCCTCAAGTTACACATCTGGTTCATCAGAAGAATAGACATTTGCTAAGCCACGATAGTTGAATGCATTTGAGTTGTGCTATAGTCAAAGAGTGGTAAATAATAGTTTACAACTACAAATACCTTCTTCTTGTAGATGACCAGTTTAATTGGCAATATTTAGAGGATGCAGTGACTTTAATAAAACCAAATATTCCAAGGATCATTAGTTACCTATGGAATTTTTATTCTAAATTCCTTAGTTATCAATAAATACTATTTCTATCCATTAGTCTTAGTGCTCAATTTTGACATGTGTTGTGCTTTTTAATGAGAAAAATATATCTAAGTAGCCCTTTGTTTTTCTTCAAAACTGTGAATTACCAATATGTATTTCATTTCACAAGTTGATTACTTTGGAAAATTGGGCTTTCATGCACCTCCACATACTGCAGCAGAATGATTTTAAGCTGGGGACTAAGCACTACTTTTTATATAGATTACTGCTATAAAAAACTTTTCACTTAATTATTTTGTAGAATATTTCTTTTTTAATATTTTTCAGTTGTAGATGGACACAATACCTTTATTTTAATTTTTATGTGGTGCTGAGATTCGAACCCAGTGCCTTCTACATGTGAGCCCAGAACTCTACCACTGAGCTACAGTCCCAATCTTAGAATATTTCTTGAAGTATTTATTTTTAAGAGAATTTAAAAGTAATTTGCTAGAAGAACAACTAGCAAGAGAATATATTTTTCTTCTTAAACAAGATTGTGAAAAATCCTTGAATTCCAGGCTAAAATCAACATTCCACAAAGATACTAAGATTTATTTGAAATGATAACTTTACTTCACATAGATAATTTTCTTGTATATTAGATATTAAAAAGATGAAGTGTATGCTTCTTCCTATCCCTTAAGATTCTTCCTTTATTTGATGACGTGTCCTTAATTATGATGAAGACATAAGAATTAGGAGATATGCGGAATCAAAAGCTCTATATGGAGAGTGGTTTTAGATACTGATAAATTAAAAAAAAAGTTTTCCTATGTTCTCTTCTATTATCACATAGCTCATTAAAATAAATAGAAGTAAAGAGGAACAAATAAAAACTCTGAAGAAGAATGACAACTAAGGCAGAAGTCACAGCATGTTGTGAGTATAGCATATTTCCCTTTCAGTGTTGAAATTGTGCTTAAAATGTTAGCAAGATAGAAAAGAAACTTTAGCAGTTGCAAATATGTAGGGATTTAAGTAGACTTTAGCAATTTTGAGAAGGAGAAATTGAGTTACAGATGGCATACATTGAAATACATTAGTCTTTGAAATATGGAGACTACTTAGGATTTGTGAAGGAAAATTGGAAACTATAAAATCTATTGAGAGTATAACTTTCTATTCTATCTGGAGAGAATGTTTAAAATTACCCTGAATGTGTTCCTAAGTTTGGTGAATAATGCATATCTCAGCATTTTAATGTACTTATAAAGAAGAAGAAAAAGAAAATGAAGAATCACAAGTATGCCACTAGAAAGATATGATATAAGCTCAATATCTATTTTAATATGAATATTTTTGTGTTTAATTCATGTTAAAACAATTCAAAGAACTTTTTCTTTGAAATACATTTCCCACTTTTGTTCTAAAGTATATGCATAAATTATATTTAAAATACTAAGACAATGAAAGCCTAAACGATCTGCTGAAGATGGAGTCATTTACATCATTCATAGATTCATTAATTCAAACACTAATTTATTCATTCATTCACTCATATTTTTTTTCAGCCTATACTTGTTTGGATTCTTATGATACAAATGTATGCAAGTAAAGAGCAATTCCTTCTATCCTGGAGGATGATAAGAGAACAGACAGATGGAAGGAAGAGAGAAAATTGCCACAATGTTTTAAAAGCTAGTAAAAATACTTAGTATATATAAAGTTTACAAAATCTCTGGGAGAAAAATAAGCATAATATTAGTAATTAAACCATTTTTACCATGTCTGATAGCAGATCAATGATATCAATTTCTTTTTCTAAGTGTAGATAAGCAATAAACTACAGTAAAACAATAGGACCTCCCTTACCCTAGGGAAAAAAAAAAAGAAAAAAAATATTAAAAAGCCAATAAGCACTAATATTGAAAATTGCATTGAAATATGATGAGTAATAATGCAATGAAATATTCCAAAATGATTGTCTATCATAAACATTAAGCAGAGACTATTATTTCAATTATACATTATGATAAAGCAAAATCAAGCTCATTAAAATTTGTCCTAAAAAAAAGGTTATGAATTACTGCACAAGTTGAAGGACTATTTGGAAAAATAATGGAGCATGAGCACATACCATTGCAGAACATTACACACCCTAAATAAAAAAAAATAATAAGAATCCTGCTTTATATGAACACTGCAAATCAGATTTCTACCTATTGTTAAGTTTATTTAAAATGTCAGAATAGTCTTATGAGTATGGTCAATTTATCGAGTTATGCTATGTCTGTTAAATTACTTAGACGTCCTAAAAATACAAAATAAGATTCATGATTTTAACACTATAGGAAAACTCATGCTGAATCTCAAAATAGCACTATTGGGATTTTCTATGAAAGTCATTTATAAAAAGAACTTAGCTTCTGTGATGATTACCAATGATGAAATCATTTTTCTAGTAACTTGAAAATTATCTCTAGGCAATGCCATAAAATAAAATATATATGGGTGTAGTGAAAAGAAGAAAAAAACAGACTGATTATGTGCTCTCATAAAATGCAGAAAGCAGTTTTCACTAATGCTGCTTCCATAATTATTTTATTAATTCAATGCACTTATCAGAAGAATATTTAAAATGTAAAACAGCAGATAATTTTTGATTTTGTGAAATTAACATTGGTACAAAAATCGTAGTGTAAACAAAGTAATTAAAACATGCAAAAATCTTAAATTCTTTTATTTTTTAATTCTTTTAAAACCAATTGATATTTGATCAAATTGTATTTCAAGTGAGACTTATTTTTATAAATGCAACCTGTTAAATAAAATGTGTAGTTCTAGAAATTTTTTCAGAAACAGTTAACAAAGATTTCTAAATCAGTATATACTTTGATTATGTTACGTAACTTGGTGAAACCAAATTTGAAATTTAGGAATTATAAAATATATTTGCAGTGCATTGTGCCAGTGAAAGTGATCAAATGTAATGTCTCAAAAGGAACCACAAAACTGGGACCAATAAATAAGTATGATAAGAAAATTAGGTTTAGTTTCTCTTTTTTAAAACACATTTTAGTGGGAGAAAATATGTTATGCAAATAAAACTTTCATCTTTGATTCAACAACAATTTTCTTAAAAATTGTTGTTCATTCAACTGCATAGATTCTTTCTGACATCTTTATACATCTTTACACAGTTTTTCTGAAAATAAAGATAGATTAAAAGGAAATAGACTTTTAAAGGTAGTATTTATTGTAGAAAATATACAATCAATTCCCAATTGTAAAGACACAGTAATAACTATCCAAATACAGACAAGCCAAAATAGTAAATAAAGAATAAAAGGACTTTGTCTTAAAGCTAGAAGGGCTATAATTCTGAATGCTACAGTATTCAATTTACAATAAAATGACTTTAAAGTAAACTTAATGTAGTAGAGAATAGATAAATAGATAAAGGTATGAGCTTTTTAAATAAATATTGAAGAATAACTTGCACAGAGTGTGTACTAATCTCATAAAATACACTTCTTCAACAATTTAAATGCCAGTTGGGGAAAAAAAATCAAGTGAAAGTAATTTAATCATTACATTATTTTCATGCCAAATTAGATTAAAAAACAAAATATTTTTTTAATAAATCTATTGCAAATTGTGACTGTAGATCAACATAATTACTGAAATACATGTACATGATATGAAAGAAATCTACAGCTCATCATTTCTAAAAATAACAAATAAGTATTTCACAAATTGGAGGGTTTTTTTCAATAAATAACTCAGAAAATTCATTTTACTTGGGTTCAGAACCATTAAATTGAAATAATATTGGACAGTTTTCCTCTTGCAAAAGTAAATCCTGAACTACATTACAGCTACAATTCATACAGGGTAAGGTTTCTGACGGTTCTAGGAGAACGAAATAAAGTTTGGTGAAGATTGAGTGTAGCATGAGCAAGAATTAAGGTACAGACGGGTCAAGGTAAGAATGATTGCTGATTATGCATAAGCCTAACAGCAACTTAAGCATATAAACAAAATGTGTTAGGAAAACAAGTTTTAGCTCAAGAATGACTAATATTTTTAGCCTTGGGAGCAGAACGAATGTCTGCACTAAAGAGACAGATTGTTAGTGCACTTGTCAGCATTGCCATCCATCTGGAATTGTTTTTTCCCTGTTGTTTTTCACTTTTTCTTTTTTTTTTTTTAAAGAAATCTCCTTTTGTAGAACAAATGAAAAGTAGCAGGCAATTAATATGGATGTGCTTGCAGATTAATTTTTGGCATTAAAGTGGTATCTGACATTAAGTTAAATCACCTAATTAGTTGCTTTCTACATTTGTCAACATATGAAGCAGATCCTATATATATATATATATATATATATATATATATATATATATATTTCTGATAAGAAAACTAATCAATTTAATGTGCTTAATATTGTAAGATTCTTTAGTAGAAAATTTGTCACAAAATATTTGAGTCAATGTTTAAAAAGAATAGCCATATTTATAAAAGTCTAAATTGATAGGATAAAGCTCTCTTAAAGACTAAGATTTTAGTATTTTTAATGATTTTATTTAAGGAATATAATACTAATAGTTGTGAAAAGTTGTTTTGTTTTTCAAAATATTGTGTCTAACTTACATAATGGTCAATAATTCAATCCTATATTTAATCTCAAAATATACGAATTAGCAAATAATACACTCATGCATACACACAAGATGTAAATGCAGAAATCTCTCCATAAAAAGTTTGTGATATGGATTTTGAAAATAATATTTACTCTTCTATAATGCTTATCAATTTAAGAACTTTGTTAGAAATATATGTAAGTACTGTATCATCCATCTTTGAGTTATTTATGTCCCAAACACCTTTCAAAAAGGAGTTTGGAAGTTATGAGATAGAAAATTCAGCCAATCAAGAGGTTCTTGTAGGAACACCATTGACAAAATAAAGTGATGTGAAAAAAGTCTGAGCCTTAAGAATCACCCACCTCTAGCATTAAGAAGCTATGTAGAAGAGCCCAATGCTAAAGCTAAAGACTTTATATTATGGAACATAGTTGGAATTAACACTATTTAATTTTGGTCCCTGGGAAAAAGAGTAAGTATTTATCCACAATGTATAAGTGAAACAATATGGAATAAAATTAAAGGGTCATGGAAATGTATTGTTGTTATTATAAAACAACCTTCCCCTTAAAATGCTCAGATTGATGTGGAGAGTATCCTTTAAGCATCTACCGGGGACCATGGTAAATGTTTGCTTCTAATTGTGCAAGAAGAATGATCCTTTGTGTCTCATTGATGTATTTTCACCATCTGTCTGCTTAGCCAATTCAACATCAGTGAGCAAAATAGAGACACCTATCCTAGCCAACTCTAACTCTAACTCTACAAAGTATCTTTAAAACATGTGTAACCTAAGTAACAGCTACCCACACATTTTGCTGACAAATTATTATCAAAGATGACTAAGTATCTTATGGTATATAGTGTCAAGTAATATATTTTTAAATGCAATAAAGATTCCCCAAAGCAAAAAAAAATTCCTCTTTGTATTCCTTCTAGTGTAGTTTTCCCTCCAAATCAAAATCAATATAACCTAGTTTGCAATTTACTAAGAATAGGGCAGTGGTTACACATGACAAGCTCAAAACTCAGACAACCATAAATAGAAGATTTTTTCATATACTATATTCTCAGCCACTGAATCCCATCTTCATTTCTGCTAAAGTTGTCTTAGTACACACATTTTAATAACTGGGCAGTGTGCACAGGACTAATTTTGACATAGTTTTTTTTCAGTAATTAAAGTCTTGTAAAATTTTTAATTAGAAAGTGCACTTTATGACTAGGAACAAAGAATAATGCCACTTCAAGAGACAGTCTTCTTTACAGTGTTCCTACTGTGTCAGAAAATTACAGTATGTCTATCTTTTAATTTGGCTCAGCAATAATGGATTTCCACCTACACATATAATGTTTTCCTTGATTTTAAAAGCTTGATGCTTCAGTGGAAATGTGTGATATGCTGCTGTGATAGTTTTTTTTTTCCTTTTTTTTCTATAAAATAGTATTAAATCTGTGTAGAGAAGTCCAGGAAATGTTAGAACAGGAAGGAGCCACCAAACTTTCCATAGTTCTAATATAGTTAGGTAGGATTACAAATGGGTGGAGTCATGATTTTCTTTCTTGCCTAATTTCTGACAACTATTTATTCCAGTTTATCTTCCTATATGGAAAAAAATAGTTTTTATTAAATACCTGGGGGATTTCAAATACTTTATTGCTTTATTTTATCAATGATATCTTTCTTTGAATTTTAGATCATTAGTTCTTCATAGCATCTTACAAACAAATAAATTCAAACATTAAGACAGAGCAACTCAGAGTAAGATAGACAAACAGAATGAATGAATCAAGAAACATGAATATTGCAATGTCTTGAAGATTCAAAAATTGAAAAACTGAGATAATTTGTGTCTGCATTTGCCTATCAATTGGAAGAACACATTTAGCCCAATTGCCTCCACGTGTTATAAAGTTTGTAAGATATTGAGCATTCTTGGTATTCTGGTAGGAGTATGTGTCTTTGCTCCTTGTGATGGCCTTTTGAGACAAATTTAAACCACTTAAATCAGGATAATCCTTTAAACAATTAATCTGTCTCAAGTAAAGATTAATAGATATGTGCACAATTTACTTAAAAATGTTCATAAAGGAAATACCATGATGTTTAAAATATTAGGTAATGAAATAAAATAATAAAATTTACAAAAACACTATATCAGAGCATGGTGACAAATGCCTGTAATCCCAGTGACTTGAGAAGTTGAGGTAGGAAGATCATAAATTCAAGGCTAGCCTCAGCAATTTAATGAGGCTTTAAAAAAAATGAGTGAGACCCTGTCTCACAACAAAAGTAATAAGAACTGAAGGAGTGGAGAGTGGTAAAGCAGCCCCAATTCAACCCCCAGTATAAAAACAAATGATATGAAAATATTAACTATGGTCTTCAATAAATGTTTCCTGTTAAACAGTGTATTTTTATGATCCTTTCTTCATTAAAAAAAAAATCTACATGAGTTAAACATATGTGTGTATGTGTGTTTGCTATCCAGAACCCTGCCACTGTTTATCATCTCCACCATGGTTTGGGATATCATCATCCCTTAATCTCCTAATTCACCTCAATTTTCTCTCCCATCATCTCAATGTTTCTCTATTTAGGACACAACTCAAACAGAACTCAAAAATCCAGATAATATCATTTCTTATCTCAACATCTTGCAGTGCCTTCCCACTTACTGAGAGAGACAATGTCTTCACAGTTGCCCAGAATGTCCTGTATAACCTAGTTTCCCTGTAATTCTCTCTCTTGTGTCAATACCTACAATTCTCCTCACTCATTTGTCTAGTAGAGCATGTTTCCCATTTATGTTGAAAATGACTGTTAGGATGTTACTCTATTTATTTCCTCAGTCAGCATCACTTTTCTCCCAGCCAACCAAACAAGTTCCTCTCCCCTCACCTGAAGTATTCCCTCATAACACACTTTGTCAGTGAAAGGTATCTTCACTATTGCTTAATGTTGCCACATCCTCTACCTCCTGTCAGGACTACCAATTCCTCTTATCCTGCTTCCTTGTGCATTTATTTACTTCCAATTTATTCTACATTTACTTACTTATTTGCTGTGTTCATCAGTATTTTATTACTTGTTGTTCTGCTAACTCTACATGTGAAAGATACTTGGTTTGTTTGCTGTTGTATCCTAGAAGAGTGTCTGGTACATTATAGATACCCCCAAAATATTTGTTGAATGACTTTGCATATCTATATGTGTGGGGACATGACTCAGTGCTTTAAACCAAAAGGGTATTAGGTAAGGGTAATTGTTTCAAAATAGCAAAGATACTAGAAAAAATTTAAGTTTTTTTTGTTTTGTTTTTTAGTATTTTCAAAACCTTTATTAGGAACATGGTATATTTATGTTAAACTGAATAAACATTCAGATTAATAAAGAAGGAAGCAATAAAATGATACCAGAAAAAGAACAGAAAAAAAGCAAAAACAAAACCAAACAACAAAAACAACAACAACAACAAAAAAGGAAGAAAGGGTAGGAAGGAGGAAGGGAAAAATGTGTTCAGTTAGAATTTTTTAAATACTTTTTCAATACTAGTATAAATTCAACCTAATTTTTGACAATTTTAAATTTTTATTTTTTTCTAAGATTTCAATATTTGTAAAATGATGCTGATTGAAAAAGTATACCCTACAAAATATCCATATGTCATTCTTTCTTCATTTCACTAATTTTAATCTTAAAAATGAGATGCTACTTTCATTTTTAATTTCATTTTATATAACTATGATCATTTACATATTACTTATATTTGTAAAACTTTACATGTGGACAATCATACAATTTCTAGGCTAAAATGTGTTAAATTTTTAACAGCACAAATGAGACTTTTGGAGGTTAATGCTACTAATGCAATATTCAAAATCAGGCAGTTCTTTATTACACTATACCAAAAAGTTTCTTTTCCAAGTATCTCTGGGAAATTTATTCATCATAGTAATGAACAAGAAGTATGGCATTTATAGATGTAATAATTCTTAAATATCTACTAAGTTATAGAGTCTAGGAAAATGCCAAAGAGCTGATATTTTAATTGTTAGTAGTTTCAAGTATTTCTTTTGAAGTATTTAACTTTTAAGTACATGCATGCTATCTTATACATTTTCTGCATTCTACTACTGCATGTCATGATTTTTGTTTTTAGTTTCTTTAAGTCTGAAATCATGTGTATTTTAGGAATAATCATATAAGCCTACATATGCTAGTTTTGTAGAAAATAATGAAAATTTCAGGAAAAAATGAATAATTACCATAAATTAAAACATATAGAATTAAATTGTATTATAAAATTTTGACCATGCAAATGAGAAATATGAGTGGATATAGTCAGAGGTTTACAAGTATTTCTGAAATATTGGTATGTGCAACTGCTGATACTGTCAAGTTTGTGGCCTTGAAGCAGTATAGTTTTTCATGATTAAATTCTTTCCCCACAAAATTCCTCTAGTTCACTTTTAACATAATCAAAGAAATGTAGGTATAATGGGAAAACTTATCTGTAAAGAACCTGAAGAAAGAATATCACTCATTCATTTGAAAGATTATTTTTACATTAATGAATCACTAGTCTCAGAAGGAATTGCAAAGTATTATACCTTCTTTGGTTTTCAAGAAAAAATATTTAGCACTGAGATAATTTCTTTCACAAATGTGGAGTAGAATTCACCAATGAGGCCATGTGGACTCAGATTGCTCTCAATGAAATATTTTTAACTACAAATTCAATTTTGTATAGTATGTCAGTGTTTATAACTACCTATTTCTAAAGATTATAATTATATAGTCCTTCAAAATGACTGAACAAGATAAGATCAAGGGACCATAATCAATTCTTCCTTTGTTATTTAAGGGGTAGTTTTTGTTTCTTCAACCAAATAATTGGAATAATTACCTTTTATTTCACTTTACCTTAAAACTATTATAAAATACTTAATATTTTTTTTGTTCCCAGATATCTATGGAGACTCTAAAAAGAATTGATTTTCTCCATTTATTTAACTTTTTATTAGTTGTAAGGACAGAGCTATGGTTTCAAAACTCCTAACGTGCCAGAGCAGAAACTGGAAACATATCTGAAAAATATTTTGAATCATCACCGAGCTGTTCAATAAAAATATGATGCAGCCATCTAAAGGTTTTACCATGGCTAGAGTTGTCCTTAGGGACAATGTCCACTGCCCAAGAACGTCCATCTTGTTAGTTATAGCTTATACATGGGGTGTATAAACGCTGACCTAAAAGTAAAGGTTGAAAGACATTTTAATTAAAAGTCAGTAGCATCAACAAATTACTTATATCTCTAAATAATCCTCTCAAAATATATTACATAGGTGAATCTATATATAACATATTGAAAACAAAAATCCAGTTTAAAATCTGGGATTGCATTTCTAGTTGCATTAATGGAATCACTTAAAAACTGCCCCGAAAAAATTATGGTAGACATCTCTAAAATAGTTCCAGCCTTCTAACATGAAGTTTTGAACCTCTAATCCTTGAAAGAGTGGCTAGATTTAGATCAAAGAAAAGGGAAAACTCATTGTTTTTCCCTAGCAGCAGTAGCGGACACATGTGCAAATGGCAAATGCAGTTTTTTTATGTTTAATTTTCTGGCAGGTTCACGTCTCTCATGGGCTGATCATTCATGATTTCCTAAAGAATCAGCATATCTTTGACACTTTGAAACATTCAAACAAAGTAAAAAGAGTATAATTTAAAATATTAAATCAATTCCAGTTGAAATCTCTAACTGGTTTGTATGTTTTTGACAAAACCATAACTGTTAGACTCTTTTAGCATGAATATTGTTTAGGAGATGCCCACAGAAGTGTTTATCTGATCAGTGTGAATGATCTAATTATCTACAGTCATCACAGATTGTAAACAGAGAATTCTAAAAGCTGCTTTCTGTCTTTCCCATTTTTGCACTATAGGATCTAATAAATCAGAAGGAGCTGATTGTCGAAAACAACAAAAAACAGTTGAGTACAAGAAATCAAGAGTAAAAGCTATAAAAAGTCAAAGAAAAGAACAAAACAGATGCTCTCCAAGGGATTTGCTGAATAATAGCAAATAGCCATTGAGGTGCCACTGGGATACAGAACTGAACCCCTTCATTGTTATTAGAAATTGGAGCGAATATTGTTGGATAGGAAGAAATTTCTCAAACTGTTCTATTTTCTTCTTTAGATTAGTCAGAAAATACAAATTGAAGCTGCAGCAAAATATTTTATACACTCATTTCTAGACCCCATTGCCTTAGATACTATACTAGTTCAAAACTTGGTTAGTTATTGAGATAATAACACTATAATATAATCTAACATACTAGAGTTCTATACTGAATTTTATGAGGTGCATATTTATGTTGTTTTACTTCAATTACTTCTCGTCGAAATGTGGTGATTTGGTTCCTTTTATATAGAAACAATATCCCTCTGTAATTGGCAATAAAACTGAAAAAAAAATGCATGTGAAATTTATTTCTGAATTTCACAGGACTATATGCGTAGTTTTTAACACTGTGAACTCTTTGAAGGCAAAGGAGTTCTAGTACCTAAAATATTTGTTACACATACAAAACACGTACTTGTTAAATGTGCATTAAAAGAAAAAAATGTACTGAAAAAAAAAACTGTCTTATATAACAGCCTATACTTTTCGCAACTGTAGGTGTCTGGGTTGAAAGATATTTATTCTATATTATAGATATATATTCATTTCTCCCTAAATGATAGAAATTCTGAAAATTAAAATGTATGAGATTTCAGTAATCATAGTGCATTGGTGATCCCTAGGAGAATAGCATAAATTATATATATGATCGCTGCTATATTTCAAATTGTGTTGAATTGAGATGATTTTTTAAAAATCAGTCTTTGGGTGGATTTCGTATTTGCTGAAGTAAAGTGATTTACCCATATATCTGTACAACTGTGTGAACACAGAGACTTTATGTACTTCATATATTTGTTAAGAATATATTTACTCGTGTATTCAAATGTATATTATGTAAAGGATGGAATTGTTAGGTACTATATTTTCAATCATCTCAGAATTTTTATAGTTAAAGACAGCACCTTTAAAGAAAACTACCTTACACCCTCCATTTTTCACAATGATAGAGCAAGCAAATAAAGATAATGTGGATGGTTATAATAACATATGACCATGGAGAAAATAAAGCTCCAATGCCAGCTAATTTGAATTTAAATTTAATTGTCAGTCAATGACACATGAACACAATCCTAAATATTTCATTCTTATCAACAAGGATACAAATGCCCTTATCCCAAACCCCCAGACATTTAAAAGCCTGTCTGAAATGGCATCATGGAGCATCCCAGGAACAGTAGTGATTTTATAGCAAATGACACATAATGGTTCTTTTTGAGCTTCAAATCATACATCACATTATCACATTTTAAGCAAGTGCTTCTGAATGCAGAGCTTTAGATTCAAAAGAATGCATGAACTGCTTTTCCCTTGCGGCTTTTAAGTCTAGGAAGAGATGCATCTAGAGGTTTCAGGGAAACACAACAAAATACCAAAAAAAAAAAAAAAAAAAAAAGAATTCTCAGAATACCAGGCACATTTTCTCTCATGGAGGCATTTATACATAAATTCAACATTTAGAAATACTATTGAACTTCCATTCTTCACACACACCATGGTAAGTACTGAAGCCAGGCAGGGATTATTTGTTTGAAAATATTAATAAATTATTCTCTACTGCAAAAAAATGTATATCTCATTTCTTAGTATGAGGATAAAAAGTAAATTTTACATAATAATACACAAAAATGATTAGCATCTCAACAAAATAATTTGCATCATCATTACAAGCTGGACAAAAAAACCCAAGTATTACATGTTCTTTCTCATATGTAGAAGATAAAAAAAAGAAGAAGAAGAATTGGCGTGAAAGTAGAATCACAATTATTGGGAACAGGAAAAGGTGCCGAGAGGTGGGGGGCAAGGGGGTTGGATATGATCAATGCCCAATGCATGCATAGATAGAAACATCACACTGAACCCCATAAATATGTACAATTAATATGCTAATAAGATTATATATGTAATATATTTAATTCATACGTATATATACTGTGTACACAAAAAAGTTAGGAAGATAAAATAGATAGTATTACAACCTACTCTTGAAGATGTTGAAGTCATACATCTATTGTAAATTCTCAAAGTAAAATTTTGAAGTTATAAAATAAAATTATATAAGACAGTTCATTTAAAAAATCCTGCTTTAAAAAATTCCCCCTCATGGAATTAATCCAGTATGGTTAACAAAACAAGTACTGGATTATGCTTAATTGCAGTGTATCATGCCTGTACTCTCTCAAGTCGTCAACATTTCTCAACCAAAAAGATACAAACCAAGAATTGCTGGTCTTGTATAAATATGCCAACATTAAGAAATGAGTGAGAAGTCCTAATATTAATTTTTAAACAGATACTATATGTCTTTAAATCATTCAGTGCATATTAATATGAAAATAGTATTTTTTCTGTTTTATCCCATGAGAAAAGTAAGTTGCACTGTTTATATATACTTTGTGAAGAATACATTTCTCAGTATTATAGACATTTTATTAAAAATTTTGTATTTTTTGTTTGCCACTACGTTTAATTACTAGGTTTTTTGTTTTAATAATTCATATTGGTACATTTTTATTTCAAAATATAAATATTTCATTATATATCATAGGCATCTTGGATTTTCCCCATTTCTCCTGTAAAATATATCTATTTCTCCTGTGAAATCTCTCATCTATTTATCTATCTAGATGGATATAGATATGAAAAAATGCTACAATCTAATGTGTCATTCTGGAAAGTTATTTTTTAAATTTCTTTTTAAAATAAAATAAAAATTATACAAATTATATACTAACACATGCATACATATACAATAACATTTTAAAATTTTTATGTGGGATAACTGGAAAGTAAGTCTTGCTCATACAGTTATTTTTAGGAGGTAATAGTTAATTTTTAACCTTTTAACCATGTTTTAGTGTAAGAAAGTTATAGTTTCATTGGTGATGGATGAAATTAGTTGTTCAGGGTTGCCCAAACAAAAGTAAAAAAAAGACAAGATGAAAATTCAGGTTTTTTCTTTCTAATATCTGTGCTTCATGTTTAGCTTCCTATGTTTTTTTTTTTTTTTTTGGGGGGGGGCGGAGGCAGGTAATGGTGATTGAACTCAGAGGCACTCCACCAATGAGCCATATCCTCAGCTCCATTTTGTATTTTATTTAGAGATAGGGTCTCACTGAGTTGCTTAGTGCCCCACTTTTCCTGATGTTGGCTTTGAACTCAAAATTCTCCTGCCTCAGCCTCCCAAGTACAGGCAAGCACAACATTGTTCCAATTTTTCATAAATAAGAATAAAATTGATATCAGCATTCAAGTGATGTTTTTGTGTAGTCTAAGTTTTCAAGCCCTTTTGGCAAAAACTTAGAGCAATTGCTATATCATATAAGATTATGTTTAACTCTATAAGAAAATTCCAAACCTTCCAATGTTGTTTTATTATTTTGCATTCCCACCAGTAAGGAATGAGTTTCTGTTCTGACATTTATTGAGTTTACAGTATTAAACTAACCTTCTTTTATTGAGTTTACAGTATTAAACTAAACTTGCTCTTTTGGTATATATTCCATTTAGTCATAATTTTTGCATTTAATTTGCAAAATTGACTTAGAAAATTATATATCCATACCCGTGTGGGTCTTTTTTATTTATTTCTATTTTTAAATTTCTTTTAATGTCCTATGTGTTTGTTTTTGGAATAATGATTCATAAAATAGTCTCACAGGGTGAGATGAATATATCACTGTTCTTCAAATTTTCTAGGAAGAAGTTTTTAATACTTTATTATGTTTCACAAATGTCTGTTAGAATTCACCAGTGAAGCAATCTGGACCCAGAGGTTTCTTTGTAAAATGTTTTTAATTACAAGTCAATGTTGCTCATCGTGTTAAAGTGTTCACAATTGCCCATTTATTATTCTCTACTATGTCTTAAACAGACTTTAGTCAAGCTTCCCTCCTTCTCAAAGTCTTCCCTCCTGCAGTCTTCTTGGCCCTAAGCCTGAGAAAGCTCTCAGAGTGGAGCAGGACATCTAATCATCTTCCCCTGAGACTTGGCTTGTCATTCTGAGGCACTTTTCTGGTCTCATCCACTGGTCTAATCCACTCTTTGCTTGCTGAAATTCCCCTCTGAAGAATTTTGCTTATCTTTGCTACTCTTTCTTACAATATAAAGAAAAGCCTTTTTCTGTTTGATATTGAGATGCTTGCATTTTTTCTGAAATCAGTCACTTCTCTATTGTTTCCTTCCAAAGAAAATATTTTCCTAAATCCAGATTTGTTTTCAACTGGACAATAGAGAAAGATTTATTCATATCATTTCTTTTTTAGTGAGCTTAGATATCTGGTATAAAGAATTGTATCTATTTTCATAAGGTTGTATAATTTATTCACATCGTTTTTCATAATATTTCCTTATTTTCATTTCATTATACTATCTATAATGATATTACCACTTTGCCTGGTATTGCATTTTTGTCATTTTTGTAATGATTTTATTACTCTTACAAGAGTTTTATCAATTATTTTATCTTGTCACTCACTGAAAAACTTTGGGATTTTAATATTTTATCTATTATTTTGTTTTACTTTCTAAGGAACTAATTTTTGTTCAGATCTTTTTCCTCTTATTTTGAATTTGTTCTCTGTCTCTCTTCCCTCTCCCTTCTCTTTCCCAAACTCCCGAGGAATTATTTAGGCAGAAGCCTGGTCCATTGATTTGAATCCATTCTTCTATCACTTCCTTTCCAATAAAGGCATTTAGTACTACAAATATTTGCCTCTGAATAAAGCTTCATGTGGTCTCCCACAACTTTTTGATAAATTCTGTTTTCATTAACATTTTCCTTTTTAAACATGCTTAGTAATTTTTTATCAGAGGTGAGAAATTGCAACATTTCAAATTATGCCAGAGAGTTAGTAGTTCATAAATATATTTTTAAATTTTTTTTTCTGGAAAACTTCTTAGTTAATTGAAAAGAGGTACTTATTCTATATTCCTCACAAAATATTCTTCTGAGTCCTCCACTCAGTGCCCCATGCATCAAGAAATTTGTAGTTGTGACTGATGGGAATGTGTGCTGTTCCTAGTATACTCTGAAGGCTCTGAATACTGCTTGATCTTTCCTAGGTTTTCTTCTTTCCTATCCTTGAATAAATTCCTCAAATTCATAACCGAATAGAATTCTTTGGATGTTTGAGGGGGGAACCTGCCACTCTTGACAAGAACTCTATCTGTGTTCTTATCTCTTTCAGTTATAATCTGCCTTTATAAATTCTAGATTCCTGGGTTCTTCTAGACCCTCAACTCTTTCTTTTCAAGGCTCCAACTGAAATAACCATCTTTCACCAACATAATAGAATATTTCTGAAAGCAATAAATTGGTGCTACATAGAGTTAGCCCATGTAATATTTGTGTTCTTTTATGTTATATATTATGCAAGTAGAGTGAACAATAATCCAACTAACAAATATTTAGACAAAGGAAAGGGCAAATGGGCTTTTGTAAAGTAACTGAATATAATTAAACATAACAACTACAGTTAATAAATGTATATAAATTTGCATAATTTTACTATTTATAGCTGAGAAGATGCTGAAAGTTCCAGACAGTGGCTTCCTTGGTTAGCAGAAAGCAGAAGTAGAAATTCTCTATGAGTTTGAAGTCATATTTAGCACTACATGAAAGAAAAATTTCAGGGGCAAATGTGGATGATTGGATATTGAAATCACTGAAGAAAAAATTATATTTATATGTGTACTTTTTATATAAAATGTATCTTATTTTTCAAATTGAAAAATAAAATTGTTAAAATAAATGCTAATTCATTTCTAATTCCATGCTTCTGTTTTTCCACAAATCTAGTTGAGTATGCTGATTTAAACACTAGCTAATCTAAATTTTAAAAAGTATGTGATACTGGCATCACGGCACATGCCTACAATTCCAGCAGCTCAGGAGGCTGAGACAAGAAGATCAAGAGGATTGCAAGTTCAAAGCCAACTTCAGCAAGGGTGAGCCACTAAGCAACTTTGTAAGATCCTGTCTTTAAAAAATATATACAAAAAGTAGGACTGGTAATGTGACTCATTTGTTGAGTTCTTCTGAGTTCAATCACTGGTATTCTCCTCTGACCCCCACCCCCGCAAAAAAAAAAAAAAAAAAAAAAAAAAGATTTGAAAGTCTATTGTCCTTAGGAAATTGAATTGTAATTTTTAAAATTTAAACTTTAAATTTTTGTGACAATTCAAACAACTGCTTTAATTGACTCTGATGCGTATCTGAACATATCAAGAAATGATGCAGCAATGATCAAAAATTATCAAAATTTCATTTTAAATTATTCAAGAGGAAAGATCCTGAGGAATGTGAGATCTCTGCTATATTTTTAAAAAGGAATATGTAAAATAACTGAAGATATAAAAAAACCACTATACATCTTCATATGCTCTCATTATTTGTATTTCTTTGCAATTTCTCTTTTTCTACTCAGTATTTGGAAAATTTATACTTACAATTATGTTTGTTGAGTGAATAGTTAAGTTAACAAATATACACAGTTTGATTGGATCACATATTTTACCTTAACATATAAAATGTAATACAGTTCATGCAAAATACTAGTATTTGTTAAATGCCAAAAAAAAAAAACAAAAAAAAAAATTCGATTTCAGTGCCATTGTGAAGTATCATGGAATGTAACTAATGGTGTTCTTTACACACAACAGAAAATACTGAAAATATTATCCAATTACGTATAACTAAGAAGAATACTTTTAATATTCACTTGTTATACCAAAATACTATTCATTATAATTTAATAATTCTGGCTCTCTCAACTATGTGCTATATTTCTTTTAAGGTAGGAAGAAATAGAAACTTGACATACTGTAAAACTACTTAATAGAACACTGAACTCCTATTCAATAAGAAAACTGCTCTGACATATATTACTCCCTAAGATAGAAATGAAAGGACCATGAAAAAACATAATAGGAAAATTCAATTTTAATAAAAATGGATATATTTAACTCTCATCTCTTCATAATTGCATACATTTCAAAAGAGGAACTCTGCTGGAATCTAAAAAGGGGAAGATCAGCAGATATAACACATTGTTGCTCTTGTGTAGTTGGCCATTCAGAAATGGAGTCTGTTTTTGAAACTGTTTAATCCAAAATATTTATAATTTATAAGTATGATATATCTTCTGAAGGAAAATATGATGATCATAGCAGTATTGTTACATTGATATTTTTTCTCTGTAATTGGAATACAGATATATAGCAACACACAGAAACAGAGACATGGGTCACTGATTCTGATTGACTGAATAATTTGCATTAAGTATCAGAAGTAAGTATGCAATGAGCCCAGAACTGGGACAAAGACCTCAGACATCAAAGTTTTTACTCTTTCCACACAACCGCTTTTCTTCTCTAAAGTTCCTATTGAATGTAAAAAATTCGTAAAGGAAAGATGATTTGTTCCAAATCATGTCGAATGTGTTCAGCTACTTCTGTTACTAAAGATAAGATCTATAAAGTCAGTTGAAATTATAGATTGTGACTTTGTTTTCTCTTATTTCTGCTCTCAACCATCTGGTGAAGGTATACAAAGAAATACTCACAAATGTTTGGGTATTTGATCTGAGTATAGTACTTTTTCAACTTTTGCCTTTCACTAACTTTGATTTATACTTGATTTTAAAACATATTGAGCCCTTTTCTCCCTTCACTAGCAAGAGGGAGTAGCTATCATAAATCCTCAATACTGCCAGCTTACAAAAAGGAAGGGTTTGTTCTGTATTGCATGACATATATAATACCAGCTCACAGGAGGAAAATGGGATGTGAGGCGAATTCTGCGTCGTCCTCTGGGCATAGAAAGGTAAGGTACAGACCCTTCATTATCAAAGAGAAATTAAACTAATTCATTTATATTACCATATTATAAAATGATAAACTGTTTTCTTTCAAAGATCTAGTCATGAACAAATTAATTAAATTTTTTTTCTCACTAAAATATCCAAGTACCATCAAATATAACTATATAGAAATAATAACTTCAACAATCATTTTATATATACTACCATGACAAATATTTTTCTCATCATATAAAAGTGCTTAAAGAAATAAGTAGTCTACCTTTTTCCAAACCATGCCAAAAGAGCTAAATGTGTGATAAATATAAAACTATGTTTGAAATATAAATATATTTAATGTAAGTCCTTAAAATACAAAATTTTATCACAAGTTATGACATAGTTTTCTAAGTACATGATTTTCCTTGCTTGCTGAGAAATAATCATATATGCATCAATGCAATTGTAGGTCCTGAACAATTGGCAGGATTATGTAGACTTGATAAATCATTTTGTTTTAGATGGAAAATGTGTTAAGATTATATATTATAAAATACACTATTAGTTTCAGAGATAATCAAAGACATTAAAAAATATCTTGATAAAAATAGTCCATTATATTCAGTGGCTTATACTCACAGTACTTCCTTTTTAAAAGATTGAAGCACCGAAGGGCAAACAATGAGAAAAGTCAAAGCTCACATAGATATTAAATTCTCTTCAATTCTAATTTAAATCTGACAAAATAATCACTATTGAATAAAGGAAAGCATGAGAAAAATCAGGCACTCATTTTCAGTGTTTTCTAGTTTGCATTATGAATTATAATTCTATCAGGTTTTAAATTAATCCTCTAATAACTGATTTAGCTAGAAATCCTCCCAGGTAAAGATACATGATTGGAAAGCAAAGTTGTAATACCACTTGATAAGTATATATAAAGTGAATTTCTACAGGTTATCTTGTGTAACTTAGAATACCCATATTTTTTCTAGCATATATAAATTAGTCATTATAAAATATTGTTTTAGTTAGCTTTTTCACTGCCATGACCAAAAGACCTTACAGAAACTATTTTAGAAGAGGAAAATTTATTTGGGTTCTCACAGTTTCAGAGATCCCAGTCTGTGGACACCTGGCTCCATTCCTTGGGAATGACTCAAGGTGAGGCAGAACTTCATGGAAGAAGAGTGTAGTGGACAAAAGCAAGTCGAGATATCACACCAGGAAGCAGAGAAAGCTCTGCTCAACAAACACAAAACATAAACCCCAAACACACACACCCAGGGGCCTACCTCCTTTAGCTCACACTACCTGTCTACAATTACCACCCAGTCAATCCCTACCAGGGGATTCATTTACTGATTGGGTAAGTCTCTCATAACCCAATCATTTCACCTCTAAAGCTCATTGTTTCACACATGAGCTTCTGGGGGACACTACATATCTTAACCATAACAAATGTTAATAGAGTAAGCTCACCATTTCTATACTCCAGTGTCCTTACTACAAAAATAATTTTGATTCATGTCTTTATAAAAGTCACAATGGTTACAATTTCTATATTCCAGTGTCCTTCCTAAATGATAAGAAGTTGATGTTAATGGTGACTTCTCAATTTCTCATTTTTGTCTTCTTAATCTAGGTGATAGATACGCACCTTCTCTAATGTTCTGAGATGGGAATAATTTGCAACTTTGGCTTTGGTAAGGTTGTGTTCCAGTATAATCTTCTGGAGGCCTAAGAGTATATTATCTTCAGGTTCAATTCTTTATTGTTCTGGCATTTTCCATAAAACTCGACTACCTTTTTCATAATCCAATCATTTCACCTCTAACGCTCATTGTTGGAGTCAAGACTAGGTCGCCTTTTTCAACTACCCAACATTTTTATAAACACAAATACTCAAGTAAATCACTCAACTTTAAGATAACTTAAGTGGTTCCTGTTTCATTCACCAATCATAGCTGATACATAGATTGATGTTTACATATTATTAAGTTTTTAAAAAAATATCCTTTACTATGTAAATCACACACTAAAAATATCAGAGCATTTGGGACGATTGGACTAGGAAAAGACCAAACAAAACCAATGGAATTTTTTTTTTTTAAGAAAGTGAGAGAGGGGAGAGAGAGAGAGAGAGAGAGAGAGAGAGAGAGAGAGAGAGAGAGAGAGAGAGAGAATTTTTAATATTTATTTTTTAGTTCTTGGCGGACACAATATCTTTGTTGGTATGTGGTGCTGAGGATCGAACCCGGGCTGCACGCATGCCAGGCGAGCGCGCTACCGCTTGAGCCACATCCCCAGCCCTGGAATTTTTTTAATAAAAACACTAGTACCAATAAAATACTATTCTAGTATGCTAGGATACCATTTAGTAATAGCAATAGTAATAAAACACCAGTATCATTTAAATCACATAATCTGAAAAATGAAGAATCAAACAAGTAGATAGATTTTTTCTTCCTGGAAATTTTAAAATTAGTTTGAAGAAAAGTTTGAAATGGTTGCTAGCTTTTCAAAATCATGGAAATGGTAGCAGAAGCTTATCATCATCAGAAGATGATTCTGGTAGAAAGGAATTTGGAGCTTTTCATGAAGTGTCGGATATATAAGAGTCAACTCTGACTCATATTGTGGTGTTTGCACTTTCAAGTTAAAGATTATGGCCAAACTGAGCCAAGTGGAAAACTACAGGGTAAATCATTATTGTGTGCACTCCTGTACTTTTATGACATGCTGAGAGTTGATGTACTTTATATTCATTTTTCTATTACCTAAAGACACAAAAATTTAATGCACTCAAGGTTCATTATATGAATATCATATTAATCATGAATAAGTTAATTTTACATTGTTTGACAGCAGCAGGTTAATACATCTTAATTTAAATTATCTTTTCTTTTTATGTTACTTTTTAAAAATACTTATTATTGTACATGTATAGGATATTTTATTTGGATTATACCTCAAGGTTTATTGTATTTATTAGTAATAATCAATTTATTCTAAAAGAAAATTTGCCATCTTTCTCAAAAGTCATGCTATCAAATATAGTATTCATGGATAATGTGCTGCTCTGAAATTTCATTGCATCCTTATGTGCAGGTACAACATTTGTGACTCTATTTGTAAAAAATTGGAAGGATTCAGATTTCCATTTTCACTTACTTATCAGAATCGTTGTATATCCTTTCTTCTATTCATTTAGTGGCTAAGTAGTAAAATAAAGTGTAAATAAATTGAGTTAAAGTCATCATTCTTAACCCAGACCAAACTTAAAGTCACGGCCATGGATCAGCTTCCCGAGTGTCTAAACATCTGCATACATGAGGAGGGTATTAATCTCCTGAATATTTACCTTGGGCATAAAAGTTATGCAGCATTGAGCATACCTACTATAACAGAAAGCCAAATGCCAAATGCAGATGTGTAATGGCTAGAAGTGGACAGCAACTTAGATCCATTAGATTTTAAATTATTTTTACATGCCATGACTGATTTTAAAGAATTTCACAGATCAGTAGTTTTCTTCTCTGATCATTTATTACATTATGTAAAATCATGTTACATAATTAAAATAAAACATTGCATTTTATTTCAAAATACCCTGAACTATTAGAAATAATGTCTTCTTATTATTATGTTTGCCTATAGATAAATAATTAAAACCACTGCAATGATAGTGAAAGTAATTATGTTAAAGTAAGTTCATTTTGAATAACACCAACATGGCATTAATTCTTATAAATAGATGTTCCACTGAGGTGAACTGAATACTAATCTGTATCATTTTGAATCACACATCATTACTTTCCTAACTCTATTCAAATGAATAAAATAGTTATTCAAATATATATTGACTATGTGTTATTTTTTACAGATTTATGTATATTTAAATATTTTATATACAACTTTCTGACATGTTTGAACACATCTAGATGTTGTTAGAATAATACTCTATGTACCATATCCTTTTAAATATCATTATGTCAACATTGTTATCTATTTAACTATCTCAATTTTTTAAATTATATACTTTTAAATTCCTATTGAGGCATTTATATGCATAATTTGAAATTTTAGTTATATATGTGAATAATTTAATTTTCTAGAAATTTAAATAAAGGACCACCATCTAAATTAACCTATGGTTGGATATACATTTCTATATTTTGTTATGAATCTGAATGCTATATTCTAATCACCCACCAACTATTATAAAATCATTGAATCCGTCCGTTGTTTCTTTTTTTTTTTTTTTTTTTTTTTTTTTTAGTTCTCGGCGGACACAACATCTTTGTTGGTATGTGGTGCTGAGGATCGAACCCGGGCCGCACGCATGCCAGGCGAGCGCGCTACCGCTTGAGCCACATCCCCAGCCCACCGTCCGTTGTTTCTTACCAATTTTTTTCATCATACCAGTTTTTTCTGAGTATTTTCTAGTACAACACAGAGCATATTTCAGTCTCTGCTAAGAAAAAAATATTTAATATCATTGCTTTTGATATTACCATTCAAAATTGTCCTTTCCATGAATACATACTAGTAATAAGGAAATATCCCACCTCACACTTTTTCTCTTGTAGAATTTAATTGCTCATTTTCACTAGGTAGAGATTTCAATTTGAGTATTTAAATACAAGTGAAATCTAAATATTTGAACTTTGGAGAAGTTCCGAAGCCATCTTTGCTCTCATTATCTCGTCTTTGAATTATTTTCTTGTATAAGTAGGAAATAAAATTTTCAAAAATTATTCCTCACCATCCCACAATTTATATAATGCTCGTTTTAGTTATCAGTTTTTAAAAGAATATGCCTTATGTTTATAATATATCTACATTTCCATTTATTTACTGTCCTAAAAATTGCAGCAATGCTATTTCAAATATTATTATCAGTTTTCAGAACAATAAAATTATATTATTAAATTTAATTCTTTAGTAATAATTCTCATTTTGTAGAATATAAAACATTCACAGAGTGGTCATTTCCCCTGAATGACAGATCTACTATGAGACAAATCCTAGCCTCAAACCTTTGTTATCTTTAATAACATGCATAATTCAATTTCATTATTATTATTTTATTGAGCATTAGAAAATGACTAACAGCGTATTTTCTTTCACATGCTCTATACATTCATTTACATTAAAAATATATATATTTTACTTCCATAAATTAATAAATAATTATTCTACATGCATGCTTTACATATGTGTAATTCAATAAAATGAGGCACTGTGCTGGAGATGTAGCTCAGTGTTTGAGGTTGGCTAGCATGCATAAGGGCCTGTGATTCCCAGCAGCACAAAGAGTAATTAAATAAATAAAATGTGTTACTATTACTTAAAAAAAAATTAGCTTTGGTAGCTGGCATGTAAATGAAAGTGATATAAGATGGAAAGTAGTAGTCACCTGTATGCAGTATAGGTAAGTTTAATGTTTCTTTTACTTCTTCACAATTCATCAAGTTACTTCCAAAATACTTACAAGAAATCTAGAAGAGTTTTCTCAAAATCAAAAGGGAATGAATGTCATTTGATTGCAGACAGGTCACAAAAAGGAAAAATGAGCAAAATTTGAATTGCTACTTCACAAAGGAAAACATGTAGATAAACTACAAATAATTAAACCTGATTAATTTCATTAATCTGACAAAAATGCAATAAAATACTACAATTATTGAAATTTAAAAAAACTCAAAATGGAAAAAAAATTAAACAGATGCTGCTATTTTGCTCAATGTGTACCATCTATTTAAAACACACAAACCCTCATTACATATTTAGTCTTTAACCTTGTATCCATGTCATTTATTAAATTCTTTTATTTCTTTTGAATCTACATTAAAGTTGTAAATTCTTTATGAATTATTTTCCAATTAGTCACATGCACAATATTCATTCTTTTCTCTGAACATCTGGTAGTTGTCTCTTCAGTATGACATGTTTTGTCAATTAATATCCAGTATCTTCCTTTACTGCAATTACATTGATTTCTTTTATATATGAAATTGTGTTTCTTTTGTAACTTTATTAATACAATACTGGGCAGAAAATACTTGGATAAATGCTGTTTTGCTTGATTGATATTTATATAGTATTCAAGTCAAAACACTTACAATTTGAAATAAATTTCCATTAGTCAAAGAATTATCTAAACCAAAAGATATGAATACATACTTTTTCCCAAAAAATCTATCATTTAATTTCATGGCTGACAAATTAGAGATTTACATAAATTAATGACTTTGTCCAATACCACATAGCAAGCTAGTAAAAAATTCTAAAAATATGACTTAAAAGAACTGCTCTTCAATTATAGCCAAAAATAAAATTTTCTTTCACAGAAAGGAGGCTGCTTAAATATGAGGAAAAGAAAGCTATTTAATGTCTGCGTCTTTCTTCCCATGAAATATGATATTGAATGCTAGTTGACAAACTTAGCTGAAAAGAAGGGTTAGTAAATAATACAAAGAAAAGTAAAACACAGGCCTTGCAATATTTCCCTGTGGGATAATATACATGGCAAAATCCCTCACAGCCAAAAGGATAATAGATGTTGTATAGCCATCTGGAATGCCAAATGCAGTTCATGTAGCAAGAAATGAGAGAAAACAGATGGGGATTTTGTCTTGCATATTGCATTCCCAAGAACCACCAGAATCTACTTGAATGACCAAGGGCACAATAACCTAATATAATAGCAAAACTCTGTAGTAATAAATTTAAAACAGGAAAAGTAGTGCCAGTGATAAAATGTAGAGTGTACTCAAAATTTATGATTCAGGAGAAGAAATGAGGAAGGAAAGCAGGGGGTAGGAAAAGAGAAGCAAAAATTTATGGAGAGTTTGTGACAATTTTCTAAAAAGTACTTAATCCTCTAAATTTTAATAATTTTTTTACTTGGCTTACCAGCATCATGACTCCATTGTTTCATTTCTGCAATTATAAACTGCAGAAAATCATTTAGTAAAATATTTGTATGTTGATATAGGCACCATTTTATTTTGAATTATTTCCTTTTCAACAAATAATTTTAATAGAACCATTTATTATAGTTTCTATTTTATCTCTTTTTTTGTTTGTTTTGTTGTTTTGATTCTAGTTGCCTTTAAAGAAACTACTGGGCAAATGGACTCAAGAAAAATGGTAGTTAATGAAATCATAAATTAACTCCTGTGAAAACAAATGGTATATAGAGATGACTGCTAATTATCACTGAATGAATGACATAAAGGCAAGTTTGTAGGAACATTTTTGTGTGACTTACTAAGTAAAAAACTTGGAAAGAAGAAAGAATTATAATTTTGTCTGATGATTGGATACCATCTACATTATCTCTAAGAAATTAATTAGGAAAATATATAGGTGTAAATAAAAGTTTGGATAAACTATTAATTTGAATTATAGGTAAATCATATATAGCAGAAAATAGCCAAGAAAATAAAACTGACAGGTTCCCACAAATTTAAAATTTAAAAAAATATGCATACTAAAAATAAAAATTTAGTAGATGCCTCTATAATGGGAGTCAGTCCATATTTAATACTGTACTGAAGGTTAGCAATATCTCCAAATGCTATTAACAGATTTTCTTTGATAAACATTTTTTTAATTCAAGTAACCATTTGGAGGAAAGCAACAAAATTTTTTAACCTGTGTAGCCTTGAATCCTATCCATGACTTAACACATGTAGACAGTATTGTGCCAAAAGGTGATTTGATTAGCAGGCTCCAATTTAATGAGATCCTAATGCCAAATTCACTGGCTCCAGGAAACTATGGGACACTAATATTGATAAAACATGGTAAGTTCCCTTGCTAATATTTACAGATTGTTATAGGCTTCTATTTGATTATAGATGGAACTTTCTAACCTCCAAATCACATTCAAGTCTTGCTGTTATATCATTGTTCACTGTCTAACCTCTTGCAAGTCATTCTCAGATTTTTCTAATGTAGTTTGTTGGTTTTTGTTATTGCCAAGGCAAATATGTCCATTTTGACATGCATAATGATTTAAGTAATATTCTTCATCTGTACTCTATATAAGCATTAAACATTTTTATTTTCAAGTTTTAACTTGTGATTAATATCTCTTTCTATAGATATAGATAGACAAGGAACTCATTTTCACAACAAATACCAGTGAGACTCATTTTGTTGATATTGTTATGTTCTATTACATGATCAATCAGAAACACAAAAAACAAAAATCAGTTTTAGCACTACTAGTGTTCTTTCCCCTCTTAACACATTTATAGTTTTGCATTTGAAGAAAAATGAAAATATATTTTTGGTCACCCAATATTTAAACACAAATAACTTTCTCTCTCTCTCTCTCGCTCTCTCTCTTTCTTTTCATTCTCTTTTATTATTTTTCTCCATTTCATTTTCTTTTTTTCCCTCTGTCCTTTCCTCTCTTCTTCCCTTTCATTTTTTCCCATTTCTCTTCTTGTGTGTGTGTGTGTGTGTGTGTGTGTGTGTGTGTGAGAGAGAGAGAGAGAGAGAGAGAGAGAGAAGAGAGAGGGAATGCACAGTATAACCCAGGGCCTCATGCCATCTTGTTAAGAGCTTCAGCACAAGCAACATCCACTGCAACATTTTTTTTAGATTTTAATCTTGCTTTTAATTTTGAGACATCTTCTCACTAAATTATCTAGGCTGGCCTCAAACTTGGAATCCTCCTGCCTCAGCCTTCCAAAAGTGTGCACCACTCTGCCAACCAATAGAATTTTAAAAATAAATAAATAAAAGAAGGAAGAAGAGAGATCGGTTTTGAAATAATCATTGACATACAAACTAAACTAAGGTAATTTTTATAGACTGCTATATTTCAAAAAATAATGTATATGTCTCTTATTCTTTTATACATCAACCTTAAAATTTTGGACTTACTCTGTAATATGAATCGGGCTAAGTCTACCATTTCATTCAAGAAAATTTAAAACCATAATAATTATTAAGTGATTAGTCAACAACCACTTCTAATTTTACAAATTTATGCCTTTCTATTAAGTGTTTTCATTCCTCCCAACTTTAGTTACAGTTAAAATTAATTTTTATTTCAATTTGAATAGCTTTTTTAAAAGTGCCTTTTTAATTGTTGTTGGACTTCTTTCTTTCTTTCTTTCTTTATATGCGGTGCCGAGAATGAAACCCAGTGCCTCACACATGCTAGGTAGGTAAACACTGTACCAATGAGTTATAACCCCAGCCCTTGAATAGCTTTTGGATTTAAGAAACAATTTAGCTTCTACAAATTGAATCTGATGTTTTTTACATACCCTCACACACACACACACACACACACACACACACACACACACCTGATATGCTTTCTATATACCCTCACACACACATACGCACATGCATTCACACACACAAACGCACACACACAGAAACCAGCAACACAATCTAAACATTTGCTATTCTGAATTACACAGGATAGTTTTTCCTAATCCTAGTAATGTGGCATTCTTCACCAAGGAAATGACCTACTTCTTATTTTACAAAAATAAGAAAGTTTTTACTACAGAAGTGAGATAAGAGATGCTCTTCTGATTTTCTTCTTCTGATAATGGTACTTCATCCATTGATTCCCTACTGTTTTTCAAAAGCAGTAAGCTCTGCATCTGTCTTTCATCTCAAATCTAGCCAACAAGGGAGTATGTGTTTCTCCAACAAGTAAGTTGGAGAAACAATGTTATAACTTCCTTAGACTGGATTAGTCATAAGCATCTAAAGAAAAATTGAAGGAATTCAATTATGGGCCACCAATTAAGAAAATTCAAACACTAAAAGTCCCTGTCAGGGTTCACGATTCCAGTCACCAACAGCCCAGCACCTTCTGGTTTCCCAGTTCTGGCTGTATCCAGTAAAATTTTGGATTTACATTCAATGTGTAAGAGGGCACCTGAGACATAAAAAAGACTATGACTCTATTTATGGTTTATATGCTGAGTTCATTTCTGATATTAAGTAATTCATCTTATTAAAAAGGAAACTGTATCTCCTTTAAATTTTTTTAAAGAAAAACTAAAAACTGTTTTAGTTTTTGCTAAAAGAAAAACTGAAAACTGTAAGTAACACAAAGATGTGAAATGGAGACTGGGAAATTATATATTTCAATGAAAGAATAAATAATCAAATAAATTAATTCCATATGTATTTTGAGATTAAATATAAAAATCCTATAATATTTCTGACAGATTTGATTAAGTAGAGCAATTCCTTTTTTTTTCCTAGTTAGAAAAAGAAGAGATTTTTAAAGTTAGTGAATCAAGAAGTAAAACCTAAGGACATTTATTTAATCCATAGATCCTTAGTTATTCAACCTACTTCCTGCTTGTTTTTTGAACTTTTTACTTTTTTAAAGAGTCTTCGACTGTTGCATGTTATTACTTTTCCTCAATGTGAAATGAATGCCCTCAAATATTTTGAATTATAATTGCTTCTCTACTGTGTCCTACACCTCCTTTCTTTTTAAAATTAGTATCTCCTTGCATCTTACGCCTCATTAGTTCATCCTTCTGCCAAGTTAAGAAGTGAAGAATGAGCCTGATGTGTTGACCTGAGCTATTATTTTGATTCTTTCATTCAAGTTGATTCCATGTGTCCAACAGAAGGAAAGGGGAAGGACATGCTACTTGGCAGAGTTCCTCAAAGAGTGTTCTCATTTCCTGAGTGATACCAGTGAATTGGGACATTGGATTATTACACCACTCCCAAAATGAACAGTACTTCTAGCTAGAACCAGATAGCTTCTAATGCACTGCTTTATACCAACTTTGGTTGGTACATGAACCTGTGACCCTGGGATGCTTCAAGCATCACCCATGCTGCCTTTTGTGCTTCCAGTCCCTTTCCGTTGTTCAACCTGGTCCATGGTTTCTCTTGCTTCTGTAATATTCTTCTTTCCTCTTTACAAGGTTCTCTATTGTCTACAATCCTGAAAATGTTCGAATTCCTGTATTTGACGGGGGTTATGTATTTGTTTATTTTGATATTGATTTCAACACATTTTAGCACTGGAATATGACAAGAGTTGTAGCACATCTTAAACCTTTACAAAGGAAATGGAAATTTTCTAAAAATTGTAGCCTTTTAATTTGGCCTTTATTTAAAATAAAAATAGACTATAACTCTCAAGTGTGTGGGTGTTTAAAGAATACAACATTTGCCGCCTGTGGCGGAGCATGCTTTTAATCCCACTGGCTCCTGAGGCTGATGAAGGAGGAAGGCAAGTTCAAAGCCAGCCTCGGAAACTTAGCAAGGGCCCTAAGCAAATTAGGGAGACCCTGTTTCAGGGGGAAAACAAAGGGGGAGGCTTGGGATCTGGCTCAGTGGATCAGTACCCCTGGATTCAATCCCTGATTCAAAAAAAAGAATCCAACACCCTTGTGCTTTTAAAATGTGCTTAAGTTGAAGTAACTGAAGTGATACAAATAGTTGTGAGCATGGACCAAATTTAAACACTTTCAGGTAGAAATTATAATACCATAAGCACAGAAATAATAATATATATATAACAAAGCTAATGAAATTGAATTGAGAGGAGGAACTGTAGTGAACGTTAAAAATACTTCAGAAGTTTCATTAATCTTGACACTGCTATTTTAAAATAGTACTTTTTAAAGAAAGATTTAGTCTTATTTACTGTTTTTCTTAACTTAGAAAAATAATATTTCTGCCAATAGGGTAAAAATATGCATTTAATTTATAACTTATTTTTATTTATTAATTTCAGAAAAAATTTAGTGTGATCCCTTTGAAGTAAGACTGTATATCTAACATGAACTCATATGAGTATTTTTTCTATTTTCTCCACCTTGAGTCTCTACATAGAGATATGTAGAAAAAATATTTCGAGATATATAGAGAAAATATTTCCAAATTTTTAAGTACAGTGTGATGGAAAAATAACAGC
Organism: Spermophilus citellus; assembly: GCF_964194105.1. Taxonomy (NCBI): domain Eukaryota; kingdom Metazoa; phylum Chordata; class Mammalia; order Rodentia; family Sciuridae; genus Spermophilus; species Spermophilus citellus. Next base: position 59,152,732 of record NC_138188.1, on the reverse strand, counting down.
TTAGTATGAACAATAACAAGCTTAGTATGGATAATTATAATAAGAACCTCTGAAATGATGTGTTCTCTCCTTTCTCAATTCCATCTCAGGTCTTCTCCACCCACAAATAACCCTACTACCATGAACACACACACACATTGTATACTTTCATGCTTTGTGCTTTATTATTTAGTGTATTGTATAGGCATATGGTCATCATGATGAAGATATGAGAAATATGCACTTTGGGATCTGGCAGTGGAAGGGGAAGAATGAATCATTGGGAGACATGACCACATTTTTCTACCTACAAAGGCCTACTTTCCAGGGAAATTATTTATCTATTTACCTAATATAAAATGTTAGGTTTTCAAAAACAAAAAATCCAGATTATATCAAAAGTCCAGGAAAGAGTCTGAGCAGACAGAGCAAGTATTAGAACAAAAAACACAAAACAGGAGACATTGTAATACCTGATTTCAAACTTTACTACAAAGCTGTAGTTACTTAAAAAAAGACCAAAGGAACAGAGTGGAGAGTCATCAATCAACACATTGGCAGCTAACTGACAAAGATGCTATAAAAAACATTGAGAAAGACAATCTTTACAATAAATAATTCTGGGAAATTTTATATACATGTACAGAAGAATGAAACTAGAACTCTTATTACTTACAAAACCCAAACAAAAACACTTAAATGTGGTCCTCAAAACAATAAAAATGCTAGATCAAAACATAGGGTAAATACATCCACACTTTGGAATAGGCAGGGTTTTTTGGACAAGATCTCAAACACAAAAAGACAAAAGCAAAAATATTCCAATGGAATTATATCAAGATGGAATGTTTGAAACTGAGAGTATAGTTTGGTGGTAGATCAATCTTCTAGCATACACAAGGCTCTGAGTTCAACCCCCAGCATCACAAAAATTAATAAATAAAAGTAAAGGTAGCCATAATCACAATAGAGAAGCAACATCCTAAGCTATATATCTGAAAATAGGTTAATAGTCAGAATATATAAAGAAATTCAAAAACTCAGCAAAGAATTGAAATTTGTAAAATGAACAACTGAAATTTTTAAAAAGGGAGTTCTCAAAAGAAAACACACAAATGGCAAACATGTATATAAAAATATTCAACATCACTAATCATCATGGAATTGAAGATGAAAATAATATGTCTATTATCAAGTGAGGATGTGGAGATAAAGGATGCTTTGCACAGTGTTGGTGGGAATGTAAGTTACAATGATCATTAGGGAAAATGGTATGAACATTCTCAAAAAGTTAAAAGGGAAAGTACCTATGATCAGGGAATCCCACGCCTAGGTATATATTTAAAGAAAATAAGATCAGCAAGTGAAAGAGACACTTGCACGCCTGTGTTCATTGCAGCACTATTCATAATAACCAAGGAAATGGAAAAAAAAAACTTCATGTCCATCAACAGACCAATGAAAAAAGAAAATGTGGTCACTCTATAAAATGGAATATTTTTCAGTCATAAAAATAATGAAATCTTTGACAACATGGATGGAACTGGAAATCATATATTAAGTGAAATAAGCCAGGCACAGGAAAACAAGATTGCAAGATTTTTTGTTCATATGTGGAATACAAAAAAAAAGTGTGATTCATAGAAATTGAGGCTAGAATTATGGTACCAGAAGCTGAGGAGAGAAAAGGAATGAGAATGTAGCAAAAGACTGATCAATGGGAATCGAGTCAGTAAAATGAGAATAAGAAGTTCTGGTGTATCATTGCAGAGTACAGTGAGTAAACAGTACTGAATGTCTCAAAATACAAAGAAGACAGGATTTTGAAAGTTTTTACCATGTAAAAGTTATAAATGAGGAGATAGATACGTTTATTTTACAATGTGTACATGGTACCCCACTAATGTATAATTATTGTGATTTTATATAGCAGTGAAATAAATAAGTTTAACACAAAAAATAAACTTAGAATGTAATGAAAAAGAGGGTGTTAGAGACAGCAAAAATAAAAGTTAAATTAAATCTCTTTATTATTTTATGTAAAAATAATTACATATTGAGTGATTATTGCATATAGACAAGTAAAATGAATGAAAATCCAGACAAATACTATCTCTGGGAAGTTGATCAAAGATTAGATAAATAGTAATAAAACATGGTGATGTCAGGTATCTTTCATATAACTTAATTTGCATCACATTTTAGCTCTGTGGTTTTATCTCCAAAACCCATATTTCTGGTCTACTCATGAGAAATATGTTAGAAATTGCATTTTAAGGAAATTCTACAAAATTCCTGACTCATACTGCACAAACTCTTTGATTTATCAAAAACAATGAATATCCGAGAAACTTCAGTAGCCAAATAGAGTCTGAGGAGCCATGATGACTAAATGTAATGTGTTATCCTGGGCGAGTTCCTGTAACAAAGAAAGAATATTGGGTAAAAACTAAGGTAGTCTAAATAATATGTGTAGTTTTATTAATAACAATGCATCATTATCAACCTATTTGTATGACAAATATACTCATGAAAAATCTCAAAAGTACAATGAAGTGGTTACATGTGAAATCTATACTATCTGTATAATTTTTCATAAATGTAAAACTATTAAGTTAAAACTTTATAAAATATGTATTGCTCCTCTAATTATGATCCTAAATACTTCCTTTGCTACTTTTTATTTAGAAATGGACAAACAGTATTAGCAATGTAATTTAAATTTTCTACTTAACATAGGATAAACAATAGATTCTTTAATGTTAGAACAATCTACAGAAGGATCTCATTCATGAAATATTATGGGTTAAAGTTTTTGAAAACAAAATACACTGAGGTAACCATGAGAGTATGGAGTATGGTCAATCATGAGTATAGGCCAATAATGAAATGAAATAGGATAATTTTATTCTAATACATTTCATAACTCAAGGAATATGTAAAATATTTGAATTGGCTACTAATGGTTTTAAGACCCAAAGTTTCATTACATTTTGCCATGAAAGCTAATTTTGGCACTGTACACATTATAGAGTTTTATGTAAATGATTTCCAATGCCCACCATCAGCAATTTTTACAGTACCTGCTTATTCAGCAAGTGGTCTTGTTATATAGATATCTAGTACCAAAAGATGGCAAATGTAATTTAAAACTATAATTTAATGTTTCATTTCCCTTGACATTTTAAGGACTTATTTTTTCCTTAGTATCCAATATGACAGAATGTATGGGCAACAAGAACTTTTGCCAGATTCAACATAGATTAATAATTTAATTTAAAAAAATATTCCTGAGTGTTGACTTTTGTAGCAATATTGTAGATTTCATTTACATTTAATTGGAACTCAGGTATCTTAATTTTGTTCCCTCCAGTAGTAGACCCAGAGAAAAATTAGTATGGAATATAATTCAATTTTACCTAGACATTTTTGAACCATTATAAAGGACATCAATTATGGTAATATGTGTGTGACATTCATATTCTATGAATGATCAAAATAACAGTTTGTATAACATCTAAAATCTTCATTATTTCAATTTAATTTGATTATACACTTAATACTTTAGTTGCAAATGTTTATTCTATTATACAGTAAATTGACTTTCTCTTTAACAAGTGTTTATTTATTATGAAAAATAATTATGCTTTTATAGCAATCATTATGTATTATGTTTCCACTTTTTCTTTACCTGCCAAGATTGTTTTCTATTTTGTTATCTCTACATTAGCATGTTAGGTTGAGAGAGATTTTATAAAACTAATAAATACAATTTCATTATGAAATAAGTTGTTGGCTTTTTCTGATAAAAGCAGAATGAGAACAATATTTAAGTTTTGTAATGTTTTGTAATATTTTATTAAATTTTTTATGACTGTTATATTTATCAGTATTATCTCAGACCAGAATTCAAATATTTTCATGTTTTATGGTAGCACTTTCATGATTGTTTCAAATACTCTATAAAGCTTATAGTTAATTCTGACAATGATAATGCTAAGTGTGACTTTTTCATCATAGTTAATGTTAACTATTTTTCTAAATTTTCACCTTAGTTTATTTTTATCATTTATTAAGTTCCTGTTTCTGAAACTTTAATCTTCTCAGTGTAATAAAACTTGGAATAAAAATAAAGCTTTCCTGTAACTATCTCGAAATTTATTTTTCCATATTCTAGCTTTTGATATTTTATTTCTAATTGAATTTACTTGAATTTTGAATGTTTTGTCAAAAAGAACATTCAAAAGCTTTCTGTGGATACATTTTTTTTTCAAATTCGGAAATTTACCAAACACATTTACTTATTTATTTTCTTTATGCACATAACTCAGAGCAAACAGTTACAGACTATCATGTATCAGGACATGACTTAATGTTATTTTAAGAAGAATCAAAGTGTGTTTTTATTTCTTCTTCTCTGCTTCAATTGTTTTCATAATCAATAAACTATATAAAACTTCACAAAAATTGAGGGAACACAGTGAAGTAAACTGTGTGGGTTCCTGTGGCTTTCCATCTACTCAAACAGAAACACTGCTAGGTCATTGTCCCTCAATTGTGAGACCTCGGAGGCTCTCTGTGTAAGGTACAGAAGGCAAAGAGGCAGGAAATGACTTTTTTTTTTTCTTTTTGTTAATAAAAGAATGCTAAGTAAAGTCTTTATTTTAGCAAGATGACAGATGGAAATATTCTTGATAAGTATATACAGGAACAAACTCAGAAACTACAAGGTTAAAAAGTTGTAATTTCAACACATTAAATAGTATCTAAATATTTTGAGGTAAAAAACAAGGCACTATTATGGCTTGGAGTTTGGGGTCAGCGGTAGAGCACTTGCCTAGCACATGTGAGGCTCTAGGTTTGATACTCAGCACAACATAAAAAAATAATAAAAGTTATTGTGTCCATCTATAACTAAAAATTGAAAGAACAAAAACAACTAACTACTACCATCGTCATGAAACACTGTTTTTCCACTTTTCAATTTTAGTGCTTTTAATGCATTTTTTGGTAAGAAATCTATTGTAAATCAAACCTGAAAATGCATTAAAAGCACAGTCATTAAAGGACTGAAAAGGAAATAACTTTTCCAAATTTACAATTGTTACAGTAAGAATTGAAATTCAGATTTATGAGGTCATAAGCAGATACTATATGTTTCCTCTAATTCTTAAGTACTCTTTTTAGAAAAACTCAAAAAGAAATAAAAATGTAATGTTTCAAATGTATAAAATTTCTCTTATGATATTTTTGAGTGTTTAAAGTGGCAAATTATCCTAAATGGAAGATTGTAGGAAAACTTATGGCAAATTTGAAGTTAAAGGAATAATAGCACTGAGAAAAAATTGACCCAAACTTTTCATGGCATTGGAGTTTTATTCTCTTTTTTAAAAAATGTGATTTCATTTTTATTCCTCATTTCTTTCTAGTCAAGTTTGGAAAAATGTTGTGATTCATTAAATTACTGGGAGTTTAATTCAATGCAAAACATTTATGTTTAATATCAATTAGAAAGATATTCAAGAGAAAGTAAAAAAAAGAGTGACTTTTTTAAGGAATAGTTTCTATCTTAAGAGCTCTACAATTGACCTCAAATTATAATTTTTATAAGACATGTTTCACAGATCATTCTACTTTCCAGCAGGGATGAACTATACTAACAAACTTTACTATAATTATTGTGAAAATGTTCCTTTTTTGTAAAATGAATGGCTTCATTTAAAAGTAACAGAAGAGAGAGAAATGTAAATGTTCTTTAAATACAGTACTTAAAAAAACATTTTATTTACTGTGTGCATTTCTACACTTATAGTTCAATGAAAATTAAAATCTTATTGAATATCTTTTTTAAGGAAGAGGCACATATATGATTAATATATTTAGCCAAGGCCAAATTGATTTTTCAAATTCTGTATTATATTTATATGCAATTTTTCATGGTGAAAATTTTTCTTTGGATATTTATAAGCTCAAGTGTAACACAATTGCCTAACAAGTCACAGGGTCTGGTATGGTAAGTAGAATGCCTGCCTGGTAGTCAAACTAACATTTCCACAATGTTGGATGTCAAGTAATCTGTACCTCAACTAAAATTTGGGAACCTCGTATGCTTATAGGGAAGACCCAATAAAAAGGGAAAATTGATGATGCATGATATATGGAAAACATTAAGGAAACAGCATTCTGGACTGTTATGATGTTGCTCAAGTTCACAAGGCAGGTTGGATGATAGACAGAAATGTGTAAAAGTTATTAGAAGATAATACAAAATGATGAGCACAGAAACAGGAAGAAAAATAGTGAGTTTTGAGAATCTGATTTATTTATGTAATTTTAGAAAAGCAACCTAAGTGATTTTAGTCTACAAATGTTGTTGAGAACTACAGTCTAGGGTTGGACTATAGGATAAACAATTGAGATTGGGATTAGAGAGGATGTCAGAGAATTGTAAAATTGTGCATGGTCAGTACGGTTGTTATCCCTAGAAATTAAAGTAAGATTTATAGTAGAAAGATATATAGTCATCCATCACAATGATAGGGATGTCCTCTGGAGGTAGATTTTGGCAAATTTGTTGTGCAATCATATATTGTACTTCCATAATTCTACGTTGTGGAGCTTACTGCACACCTAGGATGGTGTCATGGCCTACTGCTTCTACAGCATGTTACTAAATGTAACACTATGGCAACTACTGGGTGTTTTCCCTCATATGTGGAATATAAGGGTTGGAGAGGGTATGAAAGTTAACTGGAAAATTATTAGAGAAGAGGAAGAGTGCCAAGTCAGGGAAGATAAGGAAAAGTAGTGGGAATCTTCGTGATCAAATTATGCCACTGCATATACACTTATGCCACAATGACAAAAATAAAGGTGAAAAACTCCTCTGCTAGTAGATAATAAATACAATAAGATTTTTAAAAATGATTATATACAAAAATATTTACCTGTTTAAAATACTGTTTTCATTGCTCAAATATGAGTACAAGCTAGCTAGTTTTTAAATTCTATGTGTTGGTACTTTTTTCTTTCTTGCGTAATTACACATTTTATATTTTGAATAGATTTTAAATTATTCAGAAGGATCATTGTATCTGAATTTTGTGTCTCCCATTTCTCTCTTTCAACCCTTAGTTTCATGTCTTCTGGGTACTACAGCAACACTCCTCAGTTTTAAGATATATTTTGATTGAAGTATCAAGAATATTATACAGAGGTCTGAAAATGTACCAATTTCCAATATTTCTAACTCTTGTTAAGACTAGTCACAGCTTCTGATACTAAACTTTTTATTTGGAGCCTCCTCTGCCTTTAATTTGGCAATAAACTTTTAATTCAATATGAAGAAATCAGTCAGTTTTCTGTTATATGTATTGTCACATTTTCGAGGACTTCTTTTAAAAATAAATTGACTCTGTCCTAAATGCAGTCTGTTTGGCACAAAACTTTGATCTATGCATTTGAATAAGGATCCCACTCTTAGAAAATATTAATATCCTAATTTAAAATATGCAACACTTATTCTCTTGATTCTTCCTATGTTACAATTATCACTTGGTGCAAATGTGTGAAAATTCATCATGTTAGTTAATGTCTGATTTTCAAACATGTCCCTAACTACCTTGGTGAAAGGAGCACTTCATGAGATAACATATAATACCAATGAAATAGCATTGCCCTTCCCAATGTATACAAGTACAACTAATATATATATATATATATTATATATATATATATACACATAACAAAAAAATATAGGTCTCATAACAAATATGAGAATCAAGAAAACATGATTGTGGATAAAATTCTAACATCCCTATACTGGTAGCATAAAGTAATTGATATTTAAGCCAAAAAACTTGAAAGCACAAAATGAACTTATGCTTATTCAGAATTTTATTTTCTTACAAAAAAAAGAGTAACTGCTGTCAGAGAAAACTATAAAGAGAAGCTAAGTGAATAGAAATAATTTCTTATTCATAATGTCAAGAGAATTATTCTTATAGATTGAAGAACATTCTAGAAGGAAGAAGTCCATTAGGACATAAAAATATATATTCTGGATGATAAACATTCTAAACGTAAGCATCTAATAACATGAAAGTGTACAGTAATCCAATTCATTAGCTTATGAGAAACAGAAACACAAGTTAATTGAAAAAAAGCTTACTACATTATGTTACAAACTATGGCTGAGTAAAAGGCCAAGAAAAAAGGGTCTATTTTATGGTGAAAATTCAATACAATGAATGATTAGCTAAGAATTATTGCAGCTTGTGTTTTGGGGCAAAAAATATAAAAATATTTTGATTCACTCAAGAATACATAGGTTTTAAGGACACCTGTAAACTCCTTGAGATTTTAATGTTGTGTTGTTTGGTACTGTCCTCTGACATCATAGAACTCCTGCCTCCATCAGAATGAAACACTTAAATGTAACAATATTGCAGAACAACCATATTTATTCTTTGAATATACAACATGATATGAGACAGCATTGAATGGAACTATATAAACAAGATCTATTAAACCAAATAAACTCTGAAAGAGTGAATAATTTTGAAGATCTCTGTGGAAATTAGATAATTTTGAGGGATGGTATAAGATAGCCAATGATAAAACTACTGCTTGATTCCTTAACTAAATTGGAAGAGCTATTTGAAAGACAACAAAAGAGAAATTGTTGGAATACCAACAAAAAGGTGATTTTAATTTGTACAAAAGATAAAATTTCTACTTTGAAAAATTAGGTGAAGCTATTTGGAAAACTTTAAAAAGTAATAAACATTTCTAATGCACTTAGCTGTTAACCATCAGGCCATCTATTTGTGACTTGCAAATAAAAACAAACATAACTTTGTTATTTGGAACTGGGAATAGAGTGTTTGCCTACCAGGTAAAAAATAAAAACAAAAACAAAGCCTATGTTCTATTACTCTTTTAATAATTGCTAATCACATGGTTTTAAACACAAAATTTGCACTTTTATAATTCGCTTTTTCCACTTGACTCTCATATCCTTCTCAAATATTTTCCATTAACAACTTTGTTAACTTATTTACCAACATTGATGTTTGCCACTCATTAGAATACCAAAAGAAATTTTGATTTATCCTGTTATTTATCCACTACTTTTTTCTATTTTCATCATCTTTGGCTATATTTATTTTAAAGTCCTAAAGACAAAGTGTTCATTTATTAATCATTAGAGTATTACAAGCACAATATTTTAATATAGGCTCCAAAATAAACATTCAAAGAATGTTACTGGATAAATGAATAAATGCATAAAAATGCACATATGCAATTATCAATTTTTTCTGTGTTATTAATCTCAACTTCATCAATGTTATGATCATCTTTTTTAGTTTAATAGGCTGAAGAAATATATAAATTATTCACGCTACTGTGGTGGAAAGTGTCATTGCTACATTGGGAGACTTAAAAGGCAAACATATATATTCTCAACAAATGTGAAATGAATAGTCCTAGTCTTATATTAAAATTAACATAAACTTCAGTTAAATTCTTAGAAGCCCATATATGTATGTAAACTTACACAGTGAATTTTTGAAGACTAATGTTACTTAAAATGCTTAAAATTTCTTTTTAACAGAATGATACAACATAATAAAGTAACATAAATAAAATTGATTTTAAATGCAGATATTATGCTTATATTTATGATTATACAAAAAGTAAGAACATGAAAAACCAATAGTCCTCTAAACTAAAATTTTGTACAACAGGTAAACATCATATTTGTTTATGAATGGGTGGTAAATTCAAATTAAAAAATTCTCCATTCACAGCCCCATAAGAGAGCCAGAGAGAAAGAAAGGGGAGAAACTATGGAAGCTACTGTCTCCAGTGGTAACACTTACTAATCACTTGTCACTAAAGGCTTTGATTACCCTCTCTATCCCATCTGCTGTTGTTTAATTCTCTCCCTTGTTTTTTGGGGGGAGGGGGGATAGTAAGGGATAGGAAAGGTAGCAGAATACAACAGTCATTAATATGCTATTATGTAAAAATGTGGATGTGTAACCGATGTGATTCTGCAACTTGTATTTGGGGTAAAAAAGGGGAGTTCATAACCCTCTTGAATCAAATGGAAGATGATATGTCATGAGCTTTGTAATGTTTTGAACAACCAATAAAAAAAAAAGCCGACTATTTAAAAAAAATAATAAAAATAAAAATAAAAATAAAAAATAAAGGCTTTGATTACTATCTCTATGTCAAAGACAAGGGCGATCATTGACCAATTAAGATGGTATGTTTAAATTAGTAACCTAAGCCCTCAAATTACATTGGGATAATCAGGGTCTAAACTTTCAGTGAAGCACAATGTTAAGAAAATACTCCCTTAGGAAACACGATTTTTTTTTTTCATGGAAGTCACTAATAACTACGAACTACTGCTTATCTACTTATTATTTCACCCATGCCTCTCTGGCTTCTTAATTTTGTAGAGTGACTAAACTATATACATGTAGATGATATCATTGAATTGACTTTCAAAACTGTGATGTTGTAGAATTTGAATTTCAGGTATATTGATGATTTTAGGGTATTTATTTTTTTAAATTAAAACAAAACAATATTATTGGTGTTGTGTTTTGTCTCTCCTTCAAGATGCACTGTAAATACAGCATGCATGCATGTAGTAAATTGATACTTGTGTGTGTTTTATTTTATTTTTTATATGAGCAAATAAATGTAAGGAGAATCATGAGTTTATATCTGGAATTATATAATTTATTAAAAGGTTTGCCTTCCAGATTATGTGAAAGGACACTTGCAAAGTCCAAACCAAATCCAAGGACCCCATCATACAGAAATTCCACTCGAGAGATTTATTGTCAAAGCATGGAGTAAATCTGTGAAGCTGTCCCTCCAAAAAGAGCAGCAGCCTGACAGTACTCAGAGCAGCTTTATAGCCCACAAGAAGAATTTCACAAGCATGCTGAGGGGATTATGTCATGGGCTGGAGTGGACTTGACCTCTTAGCAGCTACATGTTCTTATGGTAGGCTAAGCAGCATTGCCTCAGGATCTCTAGATAAAACGGCTCCTAAATCAAAACTTAGGAGTCCCAAGATAAAAATAGCTCCTGACATAAAATGACAGATTTGATGACAATAATCTTTTTGTTTTTATAGATACTGGGGGTAGAGATGATGGTTTTTCTTCTATAGCTTCCTGCTGCTGGTTAGGAGGTAAGAACCTCATTCATGTAAAGGTATCAGGAAGGATTTTGAGTGTGGGCAGAGTCTCTAGAGTCAAAGGAGTTGATCATGAGTTGTAGATCTTGGTCTTGGGCATCAGGGGCTTGTAGTCTTGAAGAAGAAGTAGTTGATTGACCCACTGGTTGGTGAATTTGTATATTTGATCTCCCAGAAACTTCAGTAGACAATTTAACAGATATGGTCATCTTAGAAGAAGCATAAAGAGAACTAATAGGGGACCTGGGTGGGTGGGGAGCCAAGGCCATACTCGACTGAACATTCCCCATGAGGACTGTTGGCCTAGTTGTTGTCTCCTTTTCTCTAGCTGCTCTTGCAGTTGTTTGGATCTTGTCCTTCACTACCCTGACTGGTTGACATAAAAACAACACTCCTTCTGTAGGAATAGGCTGACGCCTCCTTTCTCTGCTGTTAATAGATCCAGTCCATAGCAGTTTTGTAGGACCACAGAGGCTAAGGAGTCCAGTTAATTCTGGAGGGTTAGTATAGACTCGGCTACCTGTTGGATATTCCCTATCAGCTGATAGGAGAGCTGATGAAAATAGGTAATGGATGCTTAACAACAAAAATCAATAAGGTCAACCTTTTATTAGGCCTGCCATAACCCCAAAGAGGCTAGCAGGGAAACAAATGGAATACCCCATTTGTGTGGAAGGCTCATATGAGTAGGGACTTACCAATGAGCTGTTTAGGCCTGAAAGTCCTTCTATTAAATGAGAGAAGCCAGTAATCTCTCACCAGGAGGTGTGAGGGCTGAGAAGTTGTCCCCATAACAAGGTTGGAGAAGACAAGGCCTTAATTTGGGAATATAAATCTGTCACATAGCCAGAGTTATCAGGAACATAAGCACAACATTTGACTTTTAATGTCACAGATGTCCATCCTCTTAAGGTGTAGTTAAGCTATTTAATGTCATCTGGTTTTGTAAAATATCTACTTCTGCTACTTAGGGTTTGATATTCATACTAGCAAACTTCAAACCTACTTGTGTAGGTTAGGAATATCTGAACGCCTTAAACTACCCCAAAAATTCTGGCTTTGGCAGTTTCTTTTGATCCTTATTAGGCATTCTCGCCTGTAAATCTCTGTTTTGTAGCCTCCAGTCTTACTTATTCCTGGGGGCTAACACAAGTGTATATCTTAAGTTTTTTTTTCTTCTTCTTCTTCTTATTATTTTAATGCCCAAGAATGACTGTGTTTGGTTTAACTGTTTTTTGTTTTTTGTTTTTTTTTTTTTGCTAAATGTTTAAGATCAAGCTGGTCAAAATTGACTTTGTTTCTGCTAAGAGACAGCTTAGTTCCCACAGGGGTCACTCATGGGGATCCTGAGAGCATTTCTTAGCCCCACTCGTGCAATTTGCACTAGTTTGGGTCCAGGTATTGCTGAACATGTAACTTCCCTTGAAAGCATCAGCGATGTTTCCATTGTTCAATGACCCTCCTCTTGGTAGCAAGTGCACTGATTGGCTTTTCATTCTCCAGTGGTCTCATTAATCTCCTTGATCAGGAGGCTATGTGGCCCAGAGTTGCATAGATTAGACTCTCCTTAACTTAAAAAAAAGTAAATTTTACTATGGTGTAAAAAGTAACATAAAACTTCATATATCTTATTGATAACAGATCTCTTTATAGAATATTAAATGATATAAGGCGTATTAAGAATTGTAATGCAAAAAAAAATAAGAGAGCTCATGTATAATAACAAAAAACCCTTTTAAAATGAAAAAAAAGAATATTAAATGATATAAATAAATGCCCCCCCCCCCAATTTGTTATCCTTATGGTTATAAAATTACCATACAACTTTAGTTTGGAGAACACCAGCTTGATATAATGTTCTTTTAAACCTTCTACCTTCGATACTTGTATACCTGGAAGATATGAATACATTTAATATACAAAGACAAGTAATAGCACCATGATTACATTGATGTTTTTATATAACCAAGTTTTTTCATTTACCAATTTATAAAACCATCAATGTTACCCTATGGAATTAAAGGAGTTAAGAGTACTTGATGTCATAACAGTTAGTAATTTAACCTTGTAAATTAATCAGATGTTTAACAGACATATTTATGAGTAATCCTATGTCAAATCTACTTCACTTATTTTTATCAAGATATCAGATAAGTGTATTGAACAGTATCAGCCTTTTCTTCTTTGTTGAAGTAAAGTCCTAGAACCAAGAGATATTATACATTTTATAGACATCAACATTTTTTTTTAGTTCTTTGACCATCTAGAGACTTGTGAGTTAAATAAAAAATCCTTATTTTTATTTGTTTACCCAATCTAAGTTGAACCATTTTAAGTCACATGAATTAAATGAATTTGGATCAATTTTTAATTTATGAGCACTCATTTTCTGCCAATCTTGATATCCTGTACATCACATATGGACACACATACATGTGGACAGACAACACATAACACCAGTGTGCACACATAACACAATAGCAAAGGCCTTGTAGCTTTTTGTAGGTGAATCTCCATTCCAATGTTACAGATGTTTTAAAAAATTCCATAGTTGATAAACATTTGGGGCGAGATAGAGGGGGCCATGCAAGAGTGAAAGTGAGTATATCAGGTGGACTGAAATTCCTGATGTAGGCCTAGAAGGAGCTGGGGAAAACTGTTGTTCCCTAACCCTACTCTCAAACTCGCCTGCATCCCTCAGGTTGGAAAGTGTTGGATAGGATCATGGAAAGTTAAATTTCATGATTGGGTTTGGTATTGAAATTCCTCATGTACCCTGAAGGATTGGAGGTGAAGGACCCTAGCCTCCTTTTGATTTGAGAGAGGTCACTAAGGGAGAAAGGGACATGTACCCGGACGACAACTCCCTCCAACACTGAGGTGTGGAATGGGTAGCAGGGGCCATGTGAGGGAAAGAGTGAATAATGGGTGGACTGAAAGTAGGTGAGGGAGGTCCCAGAGGAGTTGGAACAGAAGGTGGAGAATGGTAGGGAGGGGGTTCATCAGTGGGGTCAAGATCAGGGGGTTCAAGAGGGTCCAGAGTTCGAGAAGAGAGGGTTGAAGAGCCAGCAAAACTGAGCCAGAGAGCAGTAAGAGCAGAGGAACAGTTTAGAAGAAATGAAAGAAGGGCTCTCTTTCCATTTCCCCCAGCGCTGACAAAAGTGAAAAAGTTCCTTCAAAAATGTTTGGACCTAGAGAGCTCTTAAGCTGCCATTTGGAATCATTGTCTAAGGTATAAAGGGGCCAAATTTGGTTGCAGAGATGAATTAGTTTCTGTGCCTTTAAGTCAGGAGTAAGGTGAAGTGAGTCCAAATTTGCTAAAAAGCAACCCAAGGGGGTGTCTGAGGGGATGGCAGAGGTGGCTGCACCCATGGCAAGAGAGAATGGGTAGGCAGAAGCAGAGGCATCCCTCTTATATGGAATGAGGAAGAGCTAACAGCTCTGGGAGTCGTCATTGCCTCAAGGTGGTAGCTGGGGTTAAGGCCCATATGCCTGGCACCAGGGCTTTGAGCTGAAAGAGTAATGGAGATGCAGAGTGGGAGAGATCTTTTACCAGGGTTGAGACCCTCCAAACCTATGGACTCGGCCAACAGTAGGCACCAACCATAGCTCTGAAAGCCATAATTGGTTGTGCCCCCTACCAAAGAGAACCTAGGAAGTGTTGGATGTTCTACAGTCACTTCCCAGGACCCATAAGCCATTTGAATCAACCAAAGACAGGGGAACTTATCTGAATCAGCCAGTGGTGGATGAGAAGTTGAGCGCTTGGAGAAATAGAAGATGGGTTCACAGTGAGGGCAGCCTAGGACAGAGTATAGGATCCCAAAGCAGCTCAGATCCCCAAAGGGAGAGCAAGATCAATGGGAGAGCCTAATCTGAGTCATGGCACCAATGAAAGGACACTTGCAAAGTCCACACAAAGTTCAAGGACCATGCCACACACCAGAATCCCACGCAAGAGATTTATTGTCAGAGCATGGAGCAAACTGACAAGGCTGTCCCTCTGAGAAGAGCAGCAACCTGTCAGAACTCACAGAGCAGCTTTATAGCTCATAAGAGGAATTTCACAAGCATGCTTTAGGGGTTATGTCATGGACTGGGGTAGGGTAGACCCTTTAGCAGCCACATGTTCTTATGGTAGGCTAAGCAGCATTGCCTCTGGGTCTCTAGTAAAATGGCTCCTAAATCAAAACTTAGGAGTCCCTAGATAAAAGTGGCTCCCGACCTAAAATAACAGATGTGATTCCAATATTGATCTTATGCCAATATTATGTATTTTCTTAAGTTAAAAAACAAGTCATTTAGAACAAGAGTACATTTAGGATTATCTATGAATTATTTCCATAAAAATCAGAGAGCAATTCCACTGGGAAAACATCTTCAAAATTACATAAATATTAATTCCATGTTAATTACATTAAACCAGTCCTGGGTAAAAATTTATAATTGAATACTTAACATATTTTTATACCAATCAATAGAATAGACAATGAAAAAGAATGAGAAGAAAATGTATGGATTTTTAATTTAAGGTGATATAATTTTAAGAATTTCCCTTTATGGCTAAATATATTAGGATAATTTAATTATTCCTTTTGTGAATCCATTTCAACATCAGCAAAACAAAAAAAAATCACATGGGACAAGAGTGAGATTTAATAACACAACATGTTTGATGTATGTAAAGCACATACACAACAATAATAATGTCTTTACTGGTCTATGATTCAAGTTAAAATTTTATTTTAACTCATTTTCCAATGATTTGGAAAAATAATTTAAGAATATGTGAAAAAAACAGAACTCACATGAAGTTCTTTTGGGAATTCTTACAAATTCTAGGACTTTCCTAGTCTTATGTATTAAAAAAAATGAAATGAGAGAAAGTGGGAGGATATTTGGTATCATCCACAGTATTGGTGCCTGGTGAATTTCTACTTTTATCTCCACGAGGGCCCTATTGTTTTTGCACACCAGCTTTATTGATGTGTAACAAATAAAAAATCATATAGTGTACAACACTGTTCTGATATATTAAAGATGTAAACATTGTAAAATGATTAGCACAATCCAGCTAATTACCATTTCTTCCCAAATCACCCCTGAGATATTAGATTTTGACAAAGAAATAGTAATCTATTAATTAATGATCTTGCAATTTGTAAGAAACTGCAATTTGAATACATGTTTGTCAGATTCCAGACCTTGGTTCATTCCATGACATTAAACTTCATCTTAATTATTTAATACTTGTCTTCTAGATAATTTGTCTCTTGTTTCTGTGTAAATCATGTTATAAAATTAATCATGCTTTTGATAAAATGAGGACTTGTAGAGAACACAACATTTGATGTATCTCTATATAAATGTTCTTTTTACACAAAACTAAGTTTTGTGTTCTTAGTTTCCCTAGGAATTAAAAGTGCTGGAAACAAAATTTTATTAATATAAATTATTTGTGAAATTTTCAGAGAATATTTTAACCTGCTTTTTCTAAAACCAAAAAAGGATGATACATGCTTGTTATCTGTCAACAACTTAAATTTTGATTATAATTTATTAATTTATTACTAAATGTCATTTAATGTTAAGTGTATTCTGTAGCTTCTGTAGAAATCTAAGCTTTAATTTCAGATTCTAAAGTTTCATTCTAGAAATAGTTCAAATAAGTACATTACAATGTCACTTGTTACATATCACAGTTTGTGTTTTAGTCTTAGATCCAGGAATAAAAAAATGATAAATAGGAATACTAATTTCTCAAATTTTGTTTATGAGTAGGTCAATAAAACATTTAAAAAAATAAGTCAATGTAAAATGTAAAACTTCTGTGAGGATGTTGCTCTCAATGCACTGGTGGTTTTGATAAGTGAATGAGCATATATTCCTGATAAGAATTATCATAAAAATAAATCTTAAATTTATTTTAATCTTTAATTCATATAAATCATGTGGAAGGAAATATTAAATTTGTTAATATTTAACTTTTGCAAAATCAAATATATAAAATCAGTGGGAAAAGTAGCTATCAAAGTCAACTTATGTGTCTATTTGTATTTTTATTTAGAATATTTTTTCACACATGTGTAAATATACCAGATTAATCTATCTTCTTCCTCCTCTATATAACTGGGTAGAATGTATGAAAATAGTTGTTGGTTTTTTGGGGGGGTGGCGGGGCATTATTGTTGCTGTTTATAGGAAAGTTTTCTTTCTAGAAGTGAAGGTAAAATCAGCATACTCCAGCTAGCCATGAGGGTCATTTCGTTAGTTAATTTGCTTTTGTTGACTGAAAATTCTGAACTGAGAAATTTCTTGGTTGATGTTCATTAAAATTGCAGTAAATATTTTCATCTTTGCCATTCCTGCAAAGTTAAAATATCATCCTTTATTATACTTCTTGGAATTTAACAACTTGGTTTATTTTTGGTAATGTATACACAAACATAAACACACACACACACACACACACACACACACATATATATATATAGCCTATTATATATAATATTATAATATCTATTATAAATATAGCCTAATATATATATAGCATATATTTTATGTTCATATATGTTATTTGTGAAGACATGGAGTCAGAGTGGCTAGAGCTCTTGGGGTCCAAGGAATTACAGAGTGGTGAGTTTCTTTATGCTTTATATATCTCAGATAGGGAATTGTGGAAACAAGCAACCTGGAAAAGTGGGCACAGACAATTAAATACTTAATTATTTAATTGTGCAATTAAATGCACAAGTAAATAAGTAAAAAGAAGGGAAAAAAAAAGAGAGAGACAAATCATAGTATCCCCTAGTCCAAGAACCAGGAAAGGTTCAATGCATCCTATTCTATCTTGATCAAGAATATTCAATCAATTGTTCTAAATATACATAAAAACTATGGTCACCACCTCTACCCACACCAGTAAAGACAGGGAGAGCCTTAGAAGTCTACCTTAACTACCACTGTAACATGTCCACTGCCTTTATCCCTGTCACACAGTGTGGGGTTGTTCTACAGAAGGTCATATAGGGAGCTAAGGTTTTTCATGTCATCTGGAAGCCTGCCCTTTTCCCTTTCCACTGGGACTATGTCAAAGGAGGCCTATGAGATCACCAGGATTTTCACCATTGCCCAGTAATGACGCATCAGTCACCTCCTTAGGAGTCAGTATATTCAATGGGGCACAGCAGTGACATTCTCCTAGCCCATCAAGTCAGAGATATCAGTGAAAGTCTGCGTGGGAGCCTCAAATCCCACTGCTGCACAGAAGTAGGAAGGAATCCCAACTCCAGATGTGAACAAGGTCTTCAAGACATCTATACCCACCTGACAGTCACCAGGTGGTGAATCCCCCTTCCCTCTAAGAATCATTTAAAATGTAACCACTGGGGAAAACTGGTAAATGGTACATCTGATTCTCTGTACAATATTTGCAAATTTCTGTGAATACAAACTTAATTCAAAATTAAGTAGTTAGCCAGGTGCGGTGGTGCACACCTGCAATCCCAGCAACTCAGAAGATCAAGGCAGGAGGATCACAAGCTCAAGGCCAGCCTCAGCAAATAGCAAAGCCCTAATTAACTGAGACATTGTCTCAAAATAAAAATAAAAAGGACTGGGGATGTATCTCTGGGTTCAATCCCCAGTACCTGGAAAAAAAAAGTAAGTAGTTAAATAAAAGATTGAATAGTACATAAATAACAGGGGTTGTAATCAAGAGAGATAAAGAGGTAACTGCCGTTAACACAGAGTTCTTTAATTATATTTATCTTTTAAATCCTCTCCAAATGGAGTATTTAAAAACCTAAATAAGAATATAACTTTTCTCAATATTTTCTCCCAATGGTTAACTTAATGAAGTTTATGGAGAAAAGGTAATTCAACTCCATCAACTAACTAAAACTTTCACATTTCTAGTTGCCAATTTAGTCAGTTAATATCACTAATTATCCCCTGACCTTAACACTACTCACACATACTCAATTAAAGTGGAGTATTTCGGGAATACTCAACTGCCTATTTGTAGCACAATAGAAAAGTCTAACAGACACATAAACATGACCAATAGAGAATTTTTTCTGTTCCTGGGAAATGTTTAAACTTGGAGTATAGTAGCATGTTTAAATATATGTATTATATTCAAAATCATACATAATATTTATATGATTATATATACATATTTTATATATAATATGTATTATATATATGGCATTATATATATATATATATAATATTGATACTTAACCACAATACTATAACAAAATAATTATTTCAATTAGAATAACAATTTATTTTACATACCAGTGTGATGTTAATTTTCAAAAAGCAGATTCCTTCATCATAAATCACTTCCCAAGATATCTCTTTCAAACGTTTCTGTTTGGCTGACAGCTTTCTCTACTGCTGACAGTTCATTTCTCCAGAATCATGAGCTTCTTTTAAAAAGAGGGATAAAAATGGAGAAAAACATTATACTCTCTTCTATATTAGGCTAGTAAATAAGATATCAAATGTAGCTAATACTCCTCTACCCCTAATGTGATCTTAAAATTTTTGAGTGTTAAGCCATAAGAATAGTTCTTGTATTATTTTTTACTATCAAATCTATCAATTATAAACATAGCCAATGTATAGTGAAACATGTAGAAGTAACTGTTTTGGAAAATATCTTTGTTGCTTCTTTATGTATTTTAATAAAGAGAATATTTTGTTAACACAGTATCATAATCCCACCTAACATTAACAATAATTTCTTAACAACTACAATTCAATTTATATTTAAATCTCCTCAAATGTCTCAAAAATATATTTTGCTGTTGACTTTTTAAAACTAATGGGATGCTAGTTTAAGTAATAACTTTGAATAAGTCAGAATTTCTGTCTCTCTGTAAACTTGGGAAATCTTCCTCAGTTACCCGTAGGTAATTTGAATGTCAAATTACAAGGGTTCTTTGTCATTCCTTGTTGTCTAGGCCCTGCCCACAATTTCTAGTCACCTTAGCCAAATAATCACTCTCATTGGGGCTCCACCTCCTTACACAACAATTTTAAAGACCCCCTCCCCCCGCCTTGAGAAGTTAAACTCAAAAATGACGTTATAAACTCTTTCCAATTTATTATTTTCTTTAGTATTATATGAAATATCAAGGTCCAAGCTCTTAAATTGTTACTATGCTTTTAAGGGGGCAATATCCTCTTTCCATATCTGCTCTGCTGGGCCTAGGATGTTCTGTTTATGTCACTGTAGTGTAGTTCTGTAGTCATATATGGCTAAGGCTCTCAACCCCATGTGTGAACAATTTACACATAAATTTTTACTTGATTTTCATGTATAAAAGAATTTGCTTAAAATTTGTTTGACTAATGATGTCCTTATTCACCAACAATGGTCAATTGACATTCCGTCTTGAGTGTAGGTTAGTTATCCTATTTGATATACATACATTATAACGGTTTTCCCCATTGTATTGTTACTGAAAGCTTGGTCCTTGTCCTTGATGCCAATCCAATAACAAGAACAGGGTTTTGAGAAAAAGATAAAAGAAATGTTATTGCTTCGCTTGCAAGGGAGAAGCAAAGGATTGCTGTCCCAGAGGAGGAGAGGCTGTGATTCAGCCCAGGAAGGGGGAGAGAGGATTCTCAAGGAGGTGATTCAAAGACTATATTTCAGGTGTTCTCTATTTGGAGTTATTCACATATTAATTTGAGAGAGAGTCAATTCTTAGATCTGGTGCCATCCCAGAGTCTGAATTACTTGATAAGTGAGGGTGTGTGTGCTCAAGGACAAGTAACTCAGTTTAAGGGAGAGAAGAAAGATAATCCTATTTTCCCAATATCAGGAAGTGGGGGAGATTAGGGAAGGATAAGAAGAGAGGAAGAGAGAGAACAAGTCCATTTTAAAAATAAGTCACAGTGGTAGAGCAGTATGGGCTATACTAAAAGCATAAAGTGGACCAATAGTGAGTATTAAAAGTAGAATTAATATAATCCATCATAGAACATTGATGGAAATGAGTGAATTAAGATTCTTGGCTCTTAGCTATGGACATGCAGATTAATATCTGCAGGAAAATTGGTAAGTGAAACTATAGACTACTCATTTTTCACACTGCAAATTAGGGTCGTTTGATCTAGTATATGTTTCACTTTTAATTTTATCGATAATATTTTCTGAATTAATATACTCAGAAAAAAGTTCCGTAACTGATTGTAAAAGATCAACAATTTATATCTGAAATATGTACTAATTGTTAAGTACATTTTTATTCCGTTTTTTAAAAATTCACTTAATTTGAGTGAGTTCCAAATTATTCATTGATTTAGGGTTTGAATTTTTGATTGATGATTCAATCTTGGTTGTTTAATAGCTATCTAAAAATTATATCTGGATTTCCAATTTAATATATGCTTATGTGGTAAAGACTAATATTAATATAAAATCATATGTAATTAACTAATGTCACTTTAATTTGGGGGGGGGGAGGGTAACTAGGGATTGAACCCAGGGGCCCTTAACATCTGAGCAATATTCCCTAGCTCTTTTTTATTCTTTGAGAAAGGGTCTCACTAAGTTGCTTAGACCCTTGCAAAATTAACTTCGAACTTGTGATCCTCCTGTTTCAGCCTCCTGAGCTGCTAGGACTACAGGTGTGAACCACCGTACCTGGCTAGGTTTGAGTATCTTTAAAAGATCAGGATAATGATTGTAAATAGATTGAGCAAACTGATTTTTTTAATGGAAATGACCAAACATAAAATAAATAACTGTTTAAAATTTTTTAAGTAATATATTGTATTAACAATAAATACACATACATATTATTCCTGCTAGTATATATAGGCTGAACCCCCCCACCCCACCAAATTCATACATTAAAGCCCTAACACCCAGTATCTCACAGTGTGACTCTGGAGATAGGGCCTTTAACATGGTAATTAAGTTAAAATGAGGCTGTTGGGGCAGGTCCTAATCCAGGGCTAATTGTTCCTTATAAAATGAGTAGATTTTTAGAACACTCAGAAAGACACCATTGGCCTAGCACAAGGATTACCATGTGCAGAAGCCACAAGAAGGGCCATAACCTATATATCAAAGAAAGATGTCTTAGATAATTAGATGTCTCACAGAAAAATCAAGGTGACCAGTACCTTGATTTTGATTTTCAGTCTCCAGAACTGTGAGAATATGAATTCCTGTTATTTATGCTACCCAGTCTGTTTGTTGCTGTTGTTGTTATGGAAAACTTAGTAGACTAATGTATCACTTTTTAACAATATTGTAAGTTGATATTAATTTTCTAGTAAGAAGTGTTAGTATATTTTTAACTTTTAAAATAACAATGATTATAATAGTTGTAGATTAAGATTTATTGGTATACTGAAAAAGTGTCTGGTAGTTAGTCATGAATGGGGAAACAGAAAAAACAAGGAAGAGCAGTTGAAAACATGAGTACTTTATCTGACAGATAAGCACCTGGAAGATAAGGGTTCCATACATTTAAAACCTCCCCCAGCCACAATTATGTCCCCTGAAGAAAAGCTATTGTTTGAAGATTATGTCACCAGCTACCAGGTGGTCTGGACCTGCCATTCTCCCCAATCACCCTGGCAACTAAAATATCAACACCCTCTTAGAGTTTGCTGAGGGTCATTCAAAGGATAATAAACTGGTTAAGGGGATGTAGAATTGAGGCCAAAACTGGAGGACTCAATTTCCTTAAAGCCTTCAACTCTGAACACTAGCCCACCTCTTTGGAATAGACCTTAACAGTCCCAGTGTTGTCAGTCAAGAGTCAAGGTAGATTTGGCTAGACTCTCTGGAAACTTCCCTGGGACCCCCAATAAAACTGGAGGGAGGACTACACTGTCCCTCTCTTGTCTGAGAGACATTGTCTCCGGTTGACAATGTCCACCTTTTTTTTCCTTTTCTATCCCTTCTAATAAAACTCACACCTGTTACTCTGAGTAACATGTCTGAAATCTTTATGGCATTATTTCATGAATCAGAATTTGAAGAGGGGGACTTCAGGCTGCTTCAGTTTTGCAGCAGTATAGTAGCTTATAATTTTTTAAGAACTCTGCTAAACAAAATACAGTTCTTTTTCATTCCATCCATGCATTTGTCCATTTAATTTATTAAATATTATTACTTAGTTTTTAGAAGCTTATTTTTTTTGGTCTCAATCAGTTTCTCTACTAAGGCTTCAGAAAAACAGTAAAAAGACCTAATTGATAGATCAAGAAAAGTACAACAGGGACATCTGACAGCAAAGTTAACTCCTGATATTTGGGGGAGTGAGGAAGGATGATAAAACCTTAAAAATAAAAAAAAAAATCCACTGTTTTCTAACACTGAGTTATGACACGTTTAAAATAATAACTATTTCCTCATTGACTTAATTGACAAAAATTATTTTGGATACAAATCCTTTGCTCTGCATATGATATATTAATATTTTCAAATCTAAAGCTTATCTTTTTCATTGTTTAAAAATCTCTTTTATATGTAATTTTTTATTGTTGTTTGGTACTGAAGCTAAATTTAGACAGGCAGTCAGCATAGATAGGTAAAGAGTCAGGTCAAATCAAGGAGACCAATTCTGAGTGAGTCTGGGAAATTTGGAGACTGTCCCCTAAAGCATTGAACTGTTTACCCTTCCTCCACTCTTATCAAGAACCTGCCCTAGGCTCCAACTTGTTGCCCAGGTAACCTCCCTACAGGGTACAATAAGGTTGTTAATGTGTCCTTGACTGCACCATCCTGCCCTTCCCCCTTCAGCTCACCTGTTTCCCACGTTTTTGGCAGTCCCAGGAGAATTTCCTAGGCCTGGTCATCTGTGCAGAAGGAGAGAGATAAGGGGAAGATGGCAGAACAAAGGAAGCCTAGGACATATAAAAAGGGCAGAAAACCTCACTTTGGGGATACCAGGATATAAGCTATGGCTCTCTTCTCCTCCCCGGAGACATCTATGTTAACTTTTTAAAAGTAAACCCTGTTTTATATGCTTGCCTTGGCATGCTTCTCTAATGTTATACTTCAACATGTGAGGGAGCAGAACTCATCACAGATAACAAGTAATATAAAGGTTACATGTGAAAGACACACGTTTGAAAGTATACCTACTGTAAGATTCCATTTACATGACATTCTTGAACAGATAGAACGAACGACACTGATAGGCAAAAGACCAATGTTTGCCATTAATAGGGGATGGTGTGATTACAAATGGGTGACAGGGGTTTTCTGAGGTTATGGAACTGGTGTGTATTCTGAATGATTGTGGTGGTGATTGAACACATCTATTCAATGTTAAAACTCATAGAACTGTAGCACAGAGGATGGGGTTGGGTTCTTTGTCTTGCAAATTCAAAGAATAAAATCTATGGACATAAGGATGAGAGCAAGTTAACTGGATTTATTAGAGTAATCAAAAGAGAGCCCAAAGTGGGAGGGTCCCAAGAGAGGATCCCAGAGAGTGGCAGACATCTAGGGCTTTAATAGATCTACATGGTTAAGGAAGCCAGCCCCCAGTTCAGTCCTGGGAAAGGCATGCAGTGTCCAGGAGCTCTTTTCATGCCCAATGGTCCAATCAGGTCACTGTACTTTTTTTGGGGGGGAGGGGGGATATCTCACTCTCCGTTGTTCTGCTTGTACAGGAATGAGTCAGCCTGGCTTGGGCTGTATTTTCTGATCCTGCTTAACCAGAGACTTGACCTGAAAGGGGCTCAGATTTCCTTTCTGCTTGTTTTAACCCTTTCTTCTGCCTCAGAACCAAACAATTCTTCAAAAAGTTGTTAGTTTTTTAAATACTAAATAAATTGCAAAAAGGAATTTCCAACATAAGTATAGCAGATTTTCCTTGAAAACATGTCAATGATACTTATGAAGAAGAAGACACTATAGAGATAAATTAAAATCAAATTTATTAGGTCACAGAATTCACAACAAAACATGGGTTAAGACAGCCTGTAGGCTTAGAGCCCAGTAAGGTATTATATAGTAATAACTTCAAAGACTAATTTATAAATCAAAACACATATTGCATAAATACCAAACTCTCTTAGTTACTAGGTCACAAAACATAGTTAATAGAAATTTTCACAAAGCAGAAGATAGTACTGGTATCAGTTTCTCAGTTTTCATAAGAAGCAACAATAAACATTTGCTGGAGATTATGAATTTTAAAAAAATCCTAAAAATGTGAGCCAAGACACAATTATCCCGTATAACAATAATTAAATAATTAAGACCTATTCTCTAATAATTGACTAGAAGTCAAATAAGTGACCATACTTTATAAAGTGGGTACACCTAATATATAATAGCTAGTCTGTATGGATGCAGTAATTGACAGATTCTTGTTAAAGGGCCCAAATGCATAACCGTTATTTATGTTTGTTTGTCTAGCTATTTATTCAATACAAGAACAAATAATAAATCATGAATAGACCTTAACTACCATTTTTAATCTTCATTTTATTCATTCTATTTTCTCAATTGTTGATGTTTTGGTATAAATTAATAATCATATCAGTGAAATTCTACAGATGACACCAAATGTTTACTATTTGTTAAAAGAGCACATAAATACTCTCTTATCCTCTTTTTAAATTTCTTTTTCCTTCCAGATTGCTACAAGGTGGCTACTAGGGATAATTGTTACTGAGAACACTTCTAAATTTTTAAAGTTGAAAAAGGCTACAATCCTAACAACAGTGGAGAAAAATAGAAATGCTTCCAAAGATAAACAAAATGAACAAAAATGTTTGTATTGGAACAATGGTTTTAAAGAATGTAAGTTATTTTACATTCGTCAGGAAATAAATAATGACGCAGAAACAGGCTGATAATTACTAAGGAGGAGCTTGCAATTAGTGGATCCAAAACAGCTGAGTTATTGAAATTATTCACACCATTCATTTTTAATAAGAAAAATGAGAGACATTTAGGAAATTATGACAACTTTGCAAAAATGACAACACAGGGAGGAGAATTTTGGAATATTTGAACAAACTCAAATCAGCAAACTGGATGATCTGTTTCCAAAGGCATAAAGCAAGTTAATTACATAATGTTACATCTGCTTCTACTAAACACTAAATTGACAATAACAAAAATGTAAAAAATTGTCAACATATTTATATAAAAATGTTATTAATCCAAGTTCTTTCAATTATGTTAGATCCTACTTCTGGTTTAGTATTTATTTTGATGTATTAAGATATTTCCACAATATGAAATAAGAAATCAAGCATTTCTATCTCTAGTTTTCTCAAGGATGAAGCATTTGAAATAAAAAAAAAAAAATGAGAAAAGAGCTTTTGTTTTAAAGGAATTGTGTGCTCATGGCAAAGAGCCAAAAGTTAAAGGTAGAGGTGAATAAGGGTTTTTGTTTGTTTTAAAATGTTTACACTCTCAGGTAAAACATTGAGAGACTACTTTCTAAAGAGATGTTATTTAATCTAAAACATAAGAACTGGGAAGTATCCAAACGTGTGAGGTACTGAGGGTACGAACATTCAAAAAGAAATGTATATAAATCCTATGAGTGAAAAAAGCAATTATGTTCAAGAAAAGAAGTCTCCCTGACTTTCAGTGCTTGGGTTAGAAATACTGAGCTTTCACGAAGAATCAGATATGTAATCGTACACTAGCTCAGAAAGGCAAAATTTGCTTCTGCAGATGAATGTGCTATCAAACGAAGTCTGGCAAGCAAGCACAGTTGTGAGGACAGTCCTGTTTTTAAGGCAGCACTGCCCCACTGTGATAAGAGGAGCTTGGGGGTTACTATTGCAATTGGCTAATTTTAAAATTGGGGGGGGGGCAAAGGGAAAGACTGTAGTTAAATGACTATAATTGGATACAGGTTGGGAGGATCAGAATGGCTAATTAACTGGGTTATTTAAAGAAATCCAAAGATTATGGTGTTATTTTATAACTTTTCATTCTGTTCTAATTCCCCTCTACCTTTCTTACATGCCATTTTTTACATTTAAGGATAAAACTAAATTCTGAAAATGGACCAGTAGAATTTCTCACACTTGTAATGGTAATGGTAAACAAAGAAAATAATTGGAATTACATCATGATGAACTTCAGAGAGAGAGAGAGAGAGAGAGAGAGAGAGAGAGAGAGAGAGAGAGAGAGAGAGAAGTTGAAAATAAAAGTGTAAAATTAAATAAATAATCGTTCTTAAATAAAACCATTTTAGATTCTGTTCTGTTAAAAGAAAACATGTCTGGTTGGGTTTTAAAATTTGACAAAATTATAGAAATAAAATGAGGAAATATATGCAGAAAGGAAGCCACATAGGAGAAAAACCTAAATCCCCAGTAACACAAACAGATCTGTAGTGAGAAATTTGACAACTTCTGCAACTTTCTGGTTACAAAATCTAATGCACACTTCTCTTTTTCAAAACTACTACAAAAATTAAGAAATTGAAGGGAGTTTTCTAACTTATGGGGTACTGGAGTGTTAAAAAACATAAATCAGATGGCATGTTCTTTTTATTTTATTGTCAGTGTGGTGGCTATTTTGAGGAAACATAACATGGACTTGAATTCTAGGCAACAATCAGCACTAATAGATCTTATTTCATCCAATATGAAAAAATATAAATATTTCAGAAGCTCATTTTGGGAGCTACTGCTATTACTCTACTGTTTACTTTCAGTATCAAGCAAGTTAGGTCAGATGTGGTTTAAAAAGTTCAAATTGTGTTCCAAGGGATTTTATTTACAGAAATGTGAATATGCATCTTTTCCAGATACTCAGGACACATTGGCTCACTAATGGTCGTGAAAAGCCCCACATCTAAAAACAAAATTGAGCCCAGTAGTTCATATTGGTCCTTTCAACCCTATTCTTCCTGTTTCATTTCCATTACAAACACAATTTACAGTATTTTGAGAATAGATGGAATAATGATAAAAGTTCTCATTGAGAAAACATGAGCTTGGGGCTGGGGATGTGGCTCAAAGGGTAGTGCGCTCGCCTGGCATGCGTGCGGCCCGGGTTCGATCCTCAGCACCACATATAAACAAAGATGTTGTGCCCGCCGAAAACTAAAAAATAAATATTAAAAAAAAAAATTCTCTCTCTCTCTCTTTCTCTCTCTCTTAAAAAAAAAAAGATAAAAAAAAAAAAAAGAGAAAACATGAGCTCTACCAGATACATCTTCCTCTAAGAGCTGGTTGAACAGAAGAAAGTCAGTGTTTTAGCAGCACGCCTCAAAATAGCCAATCTATGGAATCAGCCTACCTGTCAGTCAACAGAGGAATGAATAAAGAATATGTGGTAAGTATGCACAATGAAGATCTACTCAGCCATAGTTAAAAGTAACAATATGTCATTTGCTGATAGATGGATGGAACTGAAGAACATTATGCTAAATGACATAAGCCAGACTCAGAAAGTTAAGAGTCCAATAATTTCTCTCACAAAACAGTAGTCAAATGTTTTCTCTCCTACCTTAGAGTGAAATAAGGAATTAATGAGTATCTCATGACAATTGAAGGGAGAACAGTAGCACAAATCTCACTAGCAGTGCTTTGGGGGACTTTCCAAGGAGTTTCACCAAGACCTTGGTGGGGGGTTATTTTTTCTTACTAATTCTAACCTGCAAAACCTTGTCAAATCACACCACTGTCTACTGTACAATAATTACATCCTTTCTGATGTGGTATGTGTTTGTGTGTGTCCTGTCTACTGAAAGCCTGTTTCTAAAGTATACTTCTAAAGTATTCACCATGAATGCTAGAGACAGTGACTTCTCCCTATATTCACTAATGCTGTATTATTCAGCACTCTCTCTAGTATGTTTTTTTTTGTTGTTGTTGTTTGTTTGTTTCTTTGCTTTAATATTTATCTCCTAGTTGCAGTTGGACACAATACCCTTATTTTATTTATTTTTACGTGGTGCTGAGGATCAAACCCAGGTCCTTGAACGTGGTAGGCAAGCGCTCTATGGCTGAGCCACAACCCCAGCTCCTCAAGTCTTTTAATAGTAAATCCTTTGTTACTAATTACTATATGCTAACCTGATATTTATCTATTCTGGTTGCTGGTATGATTTCTGATTCTTGACTGAACTCTGACGGACACTTTTTCATATTCAACATCCATAACGTCAAATGTAATTTAGACTTCTCATTCCGATTTAAAAACACATAAATATTACAAATCTGGAATTATGATTCTTAAATCAGAATGTAAAATATTGAATTTAATGGCATAAAAATAAATAAGAAGTATATAACAAATTTCTAACACATTTCACAATGTATTGAAAAAGAGCAGTAGGATATAAAACCCTTGGTAAATTGAAAACAAAACAAGAAGTAGACAAAAAGAGAAAAGTTTTGTTAGGGTTGAAGTCTAGATTCTGAACTCCATAAAAAAAATAAGTATTTTATTGTTGTTATTTAATTATCAAAGGTAACAGTCACCATTAATAGACCTAGTAAATCATTTTTATGTATTATATATATGCCTTATATGCCTATTATGTTTATACACCTATAAACATATATAATATGTGTATGTACGTGAGTTTACATGTGCATATATACATAGACACAAAAAAATTGATTTGTCTCTTCATATTTTCTGGAGCTATATCATACTGTACTCCCAATATTTTTTTCAAATGTCTCTTATGCAAAATAGGAAACATAGAAACTATATTATTTTCAAAGCTAAATCAATTATTATTTTTTACTGCATCTATTAACATAAGAAGGTAATGAGAAAAAAATTAATTTTCTGTTACTGATACGAAGAAACTTGGCATTTGGCTTTGTTCTGATCTTTTTAAAGTTCTCAGTAACTGATAATAAAGTCAATGACTTAACTCTCTGACAGTATCCCCTGAATCTCAACATATTTTGCTGTCAGGTACAGTACAGTGTCCATGAACATTACCAGTTATGTGTCTGAATTTATTTTTATTTGTAGATTAGTGCATTTCTTTAAAACCCATTCTATTTGATGCATTTTTTAAATACAAATATTCAGAACCAATGATTTTTCTCAATCCTGTTGTGGGGTTGAAGAAATTTCACTATGAATATTCCGTGAGCATATTATGTGTTCAAAGTTATTTTTACTGCCAGTAAGAGTAATAGGCTTTTTATATGGAGAAAAGGAGATCTAATTTTATCCCACAAAAAATGTCTAAAGATTGAGTTTTTTTCTTAATCAGGATTCTTACTTTCTTTTAAAACCCTAACATACACCAGACTCAAAGAAAAAATTTATATCATATGTACACATAATTATTTAATATTTTATAATATGCATACATAAAGTGCACATTTGTTTTATACAGACATGTTTTATACATCTTTTAATATTTTCCAAAGATGTATTTTTCTTATTTTTGACTAATATCCAGTATATAAAACATTATAACAAGGAGTAAACAAGTGTGAATTTTAAACATTTAAAAAAATATTTTCATACTAGTATAGAGTAGAATTTTATGTAAGTGTTCTGAAAATTTACATTTATATGGCAGTGTGTTTGTGTTTATAAACAAACTAAAATTATGTGTAACAAATCATTATATGACCATTCTCACTTTAAATAACAGTAGATGCTTAGTAGGAGAAGCCCCACATTCATAAGAGTTATCTCTGGGAGCTTTGACTACTAAAAATTTATTGAGTAATTAAACCAACAAGCATCTATATTGTTTACAGAGAAAGGATCTGAAGAAAAATTTATATTCATGTTTTCTTACACTCAGATTAATTTTCTAGCTTTATTTTTTGCATATGATCTGTAATATAGTCACAATAGAACACAATGAATTTATTACAATTTTGAAGGTAAACATTATGCCAGAATCTACCTGTATTATACAGAATTTATTATGTTGTGTTCTCAAATAAGTAATTAATAATACCATTTTTTTTCAGTGCTGGAGTTGGAACCCAAGGCCTCATGAATGCTAAACAAGTATTCTGCTACTAAGTTATACCCCCAGACCTAATGATACTAAGTTTTAAAACCAAAAATTGATACTTTAATTAATTACACTTAGATGCTATATGTAGTTTTTTCTTCAATCATTTGTTTCTATTGTTTGGCAGTAACAGTATTTTATTTACTGTTACATTATGTTAATTTAGAGGTGTGAAAGATTCTGCAAATTTTGTAAGTAACTTCTCATTTTCTCTGACACAATTTCTTGGACTTCATAATTTCTCTAAAATTGTCCTTGTCACCTCACCTAAGAAATATTTTTAAAAAATCACTGTCTTGGAGTAAACACTGAAATAAATTTATGGTATATATAATATAATATCTATGTACACATATACATACATATATATTGTATATATATGCAAATATATAAACATGTATAATACACACACACACACACACACACATACATAAAATAATTCCTGCATCTTAATTTGGTAAGGTGAAGAAAATGTGTAATTCCTCTGAAAACACTATGCAAGATCTAAATATAAAAAAAAGAATGACAAACAATAATGCTATACAAGTTGTGAATATCAGAAAGAATTCAAAAAAGAGTTGACATCTGGGGTGAGTGTAGAAGTTCTGAATAGATAGTGCTAGGGATAGATGTCATTCCATGAAGAGAAATGGTAAGAATAAATATGAGCAGGCAGAAAGCCAACCACTGCACTTGGAGCAGCGAAAATCCACCAGATTTGATATAGCTGAATACAGAAGTAGCCCAAAGGCAAACAACCTGGTTCATGGCTGAATGGTCCTATATTATTAAAAAGTCAGTGAAGGTGCTGTAGAAGAAACTGGGAAGTGCTTCAGTCAAAGCAGTGTTGCAGGAATATAAGACTGAGGCTGATATTCAGGACAGGCTGTGGAACAAGACAGAGGAGACTAGACAAACACACTAGAAGACTTTGCTAATACTCCAGGAAGTCACCAGTGCATAATCCAGGATGCCAGGGCTGAAAAATGTGAAAGGGTA
Source organism: Spermophilus citellus (assembly GCF_964194105.1). Taxonomy (NCBI): domain Eukaryota; kingdom Metazoa; phylum Chordata; class Mammalia; order Rodentia; family Sciuridae; genus Spermophilus; species Spermophilus citellus. The sequence goes on along the minus strand of NC_138188.1, from coordinate 59,120,557 downwards.
CAAATGAAAGATAGGTAAAGTGAAGACTATGTGGATTTGGCAACCCACTGGATATGAGGAAGAAAGGAAGGCATCAAAAATAATTATTGACATTGAATAAAAAGGAATATGAATGAACAGAAACAAGAAAGTCAAAGTAGAAACTACTTTGGGAAAGGACTGTGTAGTTTACTATCAGTCATGTTAAAACTGAGACTTTTGCCTGGGAAGAGAATTTATTTGGCTCTAGAAGTACAACAACTTTGACTTCCAAGACCTTTGCTCCTGATGGGTTTTGTTCTTGAATCCCAAGTTAAAATTTTGGCAGAAAGTTCATTCCAGCCCAGCTCTACACACTGCCTCCAAGAACTCTTTGCATATCTGATTTATTTTTGTTAATTTTAAAATAATCATGTAAACATTTATAAAATGTTTTATAAATGCCCATGCTTTTGTCTGATTCTATGGATTTTTAATGATGTATTTTTGACACTGAAAAAAAATTATATTTCTATGAAAATTAACTCTTTTCTAAAATTAATGCTGTTATTCTAAAATCAATGATTTAGAAATAAATTTAGTCATTTTCTGCAGAAATTTAGAGCAGATATTGTTTGCTTTGTTTTAGTTGTGTGTGATTGATTGTGAAAATAATATCAGAGTGGATGCTGTGATAACTGGCAATTTGTTCATCAATTAATCATATATATATATATATATATATATATATATATATATATTTATACTTTTTATTAATTGTATGTTATATAAGGGAGGGATATTTACAGAATAATCTGATTTGATTTCAAAGATTTGAAATTAATTGAGCAGGTTTTATGGAGAAAAAGGGATATTACAGTATTATAACATAGTTTCAGTTGAGGAGGAACGTAATGAGAAAAATGTGTCTTTAGATTGAAAAGTAGCACTGTTAAGAAATTGTGATTCTGTACAACACAGTGATTCATGCCTATAGTCTGAGCAACTTGGGAGGCTGAGGAATGAAGATTATAAATTGGAGGCCAGCCTCAACAATTTAGTGAGTGAGACTCTGTTTCAAAAAAAAAAAAAAAAAGAAAAAGAAAAGAAAAGAAAAGAAAAAAGAAAAAAATAAGCTCTAAGAATGTATCTCAGTGGTTAAAAAAATAAATAAAACTCTTGGATTCAAAATCCCTAGTACCAAACACAATCCAAAAAAAAAAAAATTATGATTCTACTTTAAATTTCTGTAATATAAAGAAATTATACAGTGAAATTGAGAGAAAACAGAGTTAACTTTTAATTATTCCTGTTTATCAAGTTGTCAATGTAAGAATAATAACTATGTATCAAATATAAATGTGTATTTATGATATGAATAGGATGTTTAAAAAGAAAGTGTTAAGAAGAACAACTTGCGATTTTAATTATGAAATAAAATGCTGTGCCTATAAAAAACACAAAAGTCATTTTAGAATTCAGGTCAACTTAGATATATTCCAATTAGTATACAGTTTTTCCCATAGGTTATATTACTTTAAAGAAAAATGTTTCAATTAGCTATACTCCCATGTGATTCACTGATAAATATTTTTCCAGTTCAGTGTAAATTCAAAAAATCAAATACCTTAAAAAGATACACAAGTGTGTCATATTTTCTGCTTAGCAGTTATTTATTGAAAATTTAATTTTTAAATTATTTTCATTTCTTATTTCTGGAAGAGGCAAAAGTAGAGAGAAAGAAAAGTGATAAGAATTATAGGTGGTTATTATAAAGTGGTTTTGCTGACTCCAAATAATCCCTGTTTTTATTATTGGGGAATCCTTCTTAAAATGATATTGAATAACTAAGCACAGGATCAGACTTTCTTAATCTTTGTTTTTTGACAATTGGCAGTTGCATAAAATATTAATATTCATTTTAATGATCATATATCAAATTTCTTTGTTATAGAGGAAAATATTTTAAGCTAATGAATAAAATTAGAATCCTAATTTTAGTTCAGACAAATAAAATATCAGTGTATACTTATATAGAAATAAACCTGAGACAATATTAAAATGATCAATTATCAAAAAGATTAAGGCAACACCTGGAAGTTATTTTAAAATAATTAGGATATAAGAGGAGCTATAATTGCCACAGAATATTTTTAGAAAAAGTATTTTTGTGGGATAAGGGTATATAGCTCAATGGTAGAGAACTTGCCTGGCATTAACAAGACCTTTGATTGTATTCCCAGAACTATAAAAGAAAAATTTAAAAAAGAAAGTATTTGTTAAAAACACGCATTGTAAAGGGAAATGGTCCTGGGGCAAAGACACTAGCATATTTTTTGCAGAAATAGATGTGAATGGGTGAAAATCTTTCATGATATACAAAATCCAGAAGTTTCATGTGAAATGTTATTATATATTAAACAATTTTTTTCAGTGTCAAAGATACATCATTAAAAATCCATAGAATCAGATTAAAGCATGGGCAGACAACTAGGAATCTTAAAAGAAAAAAAATTAAAAGAAGGATTTAAATAACTACAATGTAATTATGATACACTTTTAAATGAAAACTTGAACAGTCTGAAGCAGCTCAGGAGAATTGCAAGTTCAAGGCCAACCTCAGCAACTTAGGGAGACCCTGCCTCAAAATAAAAAAATAAAAAGAGGTCTGTGTTTAATTCCCAGTATACACACACACAAAAAAAAAAAAAATCTTGAAGTCTCTGAACCTCTAAACTAATAGAAAATGGATAAACATTTTGAGATTTGTCACCTTGAAGCCAAGTTATATTTGGTTTTCTCAACTTTCTGTCATGGTGACCAATTATCTGCAACAACAAGAACAACAGGGAGAAGGATAATTATATGTTGGCTCACAGTTTTGGAGTTTCAGTCCATAGTTGTCCAACTGTTTTGCTCTGGGACCAAGGTGAGGAAACACACCCTGGTAGAAGTGTGAGGTGGAGAAAAGCAGCTCAGAACATGACAACCAGAAAGCAGAGAGCGAGCTCTGACTGCCATGGGCAAAATATAAACCCCAAAGCATGACCCTCTAACTTACTTTCTCCAGCCACACCCTGTCTGCCTATTGTCACCAGTCTGGTAGTCCTTCCAAATTATTAAACAATCAAGTGTATTGATCCACTAATTAGGTTATATATCTCATAATCTAAACCTGTCACCTCTGAACATTCCTTTACTGTCTCACATGTGAGCTTTTGGGAGATGCTTCATATTGAAATTACAACAATAGGTATGAAGATTCTCTTTATACTTTTAGTAATAATTATATAATAATCTGATAATACTTAGTAATAATTATATATCATTCCGATCACTCAGCTTAATTTGAAAATGTAGCATGGCATTGAAATATTTAAAGAAAATTAAGCTCTTTCAAAAACATAATAAAAATGTGATTAATATTATTTTTTCTTATAATGTAGCTATTTTGATAAAATGAATTAGAATATTATAGGTCATGAGAATGGACATTACTTTGAAAACTTCAGCATTTTTTGAAATTGTTCACTTTACATTTGTCGTTTTCAACATTTGAAATATCATCCTCCAATTTCTTTTAAAATATAATGTCATTTCACTTACATGTTCATTCAAATTTTATTCTTTTGCTAAGCTTCAAATTAATTGTAGTATGCAAGCAGCTTACCTTTGTTATTTACTCCTAGCCTGATGAAATCATGAAATGACAACAAGAATAAGACTAGATTTTGATTTGTCTTATTGTTTCTGAAAATGCTTTATTGTTTTGTGAAAAGAAATGCAATTTCGCTGTTAAAATAAACACATATGCACATCATACTTCAAACTCTTAAAGGTCCAATAAATACCGGTACTTCTCAACATAAATTGAAAATATCACAATTTGCAAATGCTTTCAATAAATCTAACACACTCAACATCTTAGCTTTGCAACATAGTACATTGTAGAGAACTGGTTGCTTACCTCTGTATCATATTGCCTATAACCCAGGAAAAATATGAAATTCAAAATTAGAAGAATAGCTCCTAGTATTCACAATTTTACAGTATTAAAAATTCCCAAACGAAGGCTAGGGTTGTGGCTCAGAGGAAGAGGGCTTGCCTAGCGTGGGTGAGGCACTGGGTTTGATCCTCAGCAACACATAAAATAAAAAATATATTGTGTCCACCTATAACGAAAAAGTAATTATTTTTTAAAATTTCCAAACTAAACAATGGTAATAAGGAATGATCTCTATTAATATGCACTAAACATTCCTAACTTCTGCTTCCTTCCATTTTGAAAATGTTCCATCATTTTGTACAATAATATAATGTATTATTTCAATAAGCAAGGAGAATAGACTTGGGAGTTTCATAGTTTCATATTTGGGTGCTCACTAAGGCTATACATGGAAAATAATATTAGACCACATAAGATATACCTTAAGTCAATAAAAGTATCTGCAGTAAGGTAAAGGGAAATCAAGTTTAAAATTGTGCTATTAGTGGTACATTATCATCTTAGAAAATTTTGCTGGAATCTCCTGTGAGAAGCATTTCTAGAATTTGCTTTTTCCCTGTTGTCTAGAAAACTGGATTCATCTAGATTAAAAGTTTTATGGGAAAGCAATAACTTTTCCTAGGCATTATCATTTGTCTGCAAACCACACTGCCCTACTACTGAAAATGCATGAAACACACATATTTATGCAGTCTGTACATATTTATAAGTGTTATGTGTAATCTATGTACATTTTTGAAAAAATAAATTTCTCTGTTTCTGCCTTAAAAGTCAATATTTAAGTGGGAATCAAAATTACAGCTGAAGAAAGCAGTAGGTACAAAACAACATTTGATTTTGATTATTTTGAGTAACAAAATTACTAACATTCTCTTGTCAAAATAAGTATTTACATGATATTTGAAATTAGTAACATATTAAGTCTGTAATTGATGAAAAGGGAGTTTCTATAACAGAGGAATGTTACATGTACTAAAAGTGTTATGTATACAGAAAAATATAATGTTTGAAAATGAAGTTTAAATAAAACAAAAGTAGTTATCCTTTGAACTAACTATCACCAAAGAAAGCTAAGAGCATAAATGAGAGAGGTACAGAAATGTATCATCTTTTTGGGAAAGTAGATGTTCCATCATTCTGTGCTCAGTGATTCTGTGAAATAGTGTGTTTGATTAAGAAAATATTGAGACAAATATAGAGAATTAGATGTTTCTCATTCTCTTTAACCATCTCTCTGAAGCTGAATTATTGGAAGGTATTCTAGTAACAATCCTGAGTATATGCAGTCACCTTCACCAACCTGATACTGAGAATAAGTTTATATGCAGAATGTTTTCACTGTATTTTTAACACTGAAATCTGCAGGTGGAATTTTCCACTTCTTATATTAGGATTCTAAAATATCTTATGGCAAAAATGAGATATTCATAAGCCAAGTATATTGTCTTTTTCACATGGAAGCAATGACTTTTAGATATATCATAGATTTTAAAAGCATCCATTCTATATTAACATTTTTTTCTTCTTTAAATGGTCAGCCATATTTTTGAAGAAAATCTGAGGCAATGGCAAGAGTCAAGAGAAAGAAAAATCCTGAGGCAAAAAGAAATGGGAATACCAAAGGCAAAATGTTTTAGTCCTTTGAGTCACTATTGGAATGGAAGAAATAACTGTGAAAGATCAATATAAACATATACATCTGCTCCTTGACAATCTTTATTTTTTTATTTTTCCATAGCCAGCTGATATGGCAATAGACAAAGGTGAAAAGCCATTTACAAAGGGCAGAAACCAGGATTTTTCAACTTTGACCTATAGTTTTTTTCCATTATGGATTTTCATTTCTGAAAGTCTCATCACAAATGAGCAGTGTATTAAAATAATGCTGTGTTCAATGTCTCAGGATCATTGCACTGGGCTGCCATAGAAAAGAGAGGCAAAATGGTATGAACAAGAATGAAAGATGAGCATATCTGAGCTAGATGTAGAGATGTGTGTATTTGGATACAGCAAGTCCAAGCCTACATGCCCTTTGAGCACAGTATGTCAGCAAGTATTCAGTAAACATTAGAAATTTTTAACTTCTGATTACTTTCATCCATCAAAAAATACTTATTTACTCTACAATGTAATTTGTGAAATCATAATGTATATAACAAGACAAATTAAAAATCCAATTATTGCTCCAGAAACCAACAAGAATGTCTCATTTCAATTTCCATGCAAGCAGAAAGTTCAAATTTAAGGTCTGAATTAGAATACATAGCTATATTTACCTCTACATGGAGATAATTCATCTGGAGCAAATAATATTATTTTAGATAATTCTATAGGAAAGATATAAATGTCTAATATTTTTATAAAAATATAAAACAAGGAATTTTTTTTTTTGTGGTGCTGAGGATTGAATCCAGGGTCTTGTGCATATAAGGATGCACTCTACCAACTGAGCTATATCCCCAGTCCCTAAAACAAGAAATTTTGAAAATAAAATGGATACATTTTATTTATATTATGAATATTATATAAACAAGACTAGTAGTAACTTATAGTTACTAGTATTAGTTACTATTAGCTATTGTTACTAATTCCTAGTAGTTTTTAGCTTGAGTACTGGAAGTCCAAATCTACATGCCTTTTGAGAATATTATGTAGGCAAAACATAGTGAGCATTAAAAGTTTCTAACTTAAAATTGCTTTATCCATCTAAATGCATATATTTCCTCAGGAATGTAATTTGTGAGATCATAATCTATAGTATCAAAATGAGAATAATAGGCTGAGGATGTGGCTCAAGTGGTAGCACACTCGCCTGGCATACTCGAGGCACTGTGTTCGATCCTCAGCACCACATAAAAATAAAATAAAGATATTGTGTCCACCTAAAACTAAAAAATAAATATTTTAAAAAATGAGGATAATAACTACTAGTATAAATATGTTTTCCATATTATGTATACATTAATCCATAAAATGATAATACAGGACACTTTAACTCTTTGACACTGTAAAAACCCCATTTGTTATAGTTCTAGAAATATGGATCTGCCTGTCAGAAAAATAGTTATGACCACATCCGACAGGGAGCCACCATCTAATGGCAGAGTGCTCCTGGATACCTGCTTTCCCCTACCCATGATCTCCCTCTTTGTTCCTTGTTTTCAGGGAAGAACAAATTCTACTTTCATTGTAAGAGAGTTCTGGAAACCTCAGAAAATTCACACATTGAATAAGCAGATAATATAAGATTTCTATCCTTTTGATTATTCAGTTTTGAACAGATTTCCACTGTAAAGTACAAGCATTTGCTGTGTATTTTTAACTGTACATATATTAACACTTACTCTTCAAAGTTAAAAAATAATAGTTGTATATATATATTACAATTGAGGAAACGAAGGGTTAGGGAAATTATCTACTGTTTAACAAAGCCAAACTGAATAATTGGAGAATCAGTTGTTTGTTCTGTTGTGTTTTGTTATTCGTTTTTATAGTACTGAGGATTGAACCCAGGAACTCTCTACCAGTTTACTTTTACTTTTTTTTTTTCTTTTGAAACAGGATCTGAGTTGCTGAGGCTACTCTCAGTCTTCCAAGGAGTTGGGTTATAGGCATGTAACACTGTCCAACTGGAGAGTTAATTCTTAAACTTGAACTTCTTCTCTACACTGTGATATGCAAGAACTTAATACAAACAAAGGCTAAAATAAAAATGGAATTAAGTGTAAGGAACTTCTTTTGTCACTAGCAATAATCATGTGGTTTAATTTGTTTTTCCAATACTTTCTTAGACTTCAACTATTTTTTGTAACTTTATAAGAATCCCAATCTAGAAAATATTTGAGAATAATAAGTAGGAAACTACTATTTCTAATGGTATAAGATATTAATATTTATAGATTTTCCCCCTATAACTCACCACCAGTGTAGCTTAATGAACAAAAGAGAAATTGGATGAGTGCATCCAAGATTCAAATTATATCCATTTTTCTACAGTGGGATCTCTAAGGAACTCCGAGTCACTGTAACTGTATATCATTTCTGCATACCAGGCGAAAAAATTCCAAATTAGCACAGCTAATACATCACAAATGTGCCTCCAGGTCACCTTCTTCCACCATGACAGTGGTATGAATCAGGTTAATGCTGATGCAGAAGAAAAATGCTTGGAAAAAATGTTTCATTCTCACTATTTCTGTGGGTATGGTACATGGAGTCTTGCTAACCTAGCTCACTCCAGATCCTCTCTCTTTCTCACCTGTTTTTGCCTTCCTTTTTATTTTGGTTTTATTCCAACAGTCCCCTATAATATATAAAATCATATCCCCATATGTTTTGTAGTGACCAAATTCATTTTTATCTTGGAAAAAAAGGGTAATACAAGTGTCTTTTTGAAACTTTAAACCTATGGTTACACTTTGGTAATTTTCGAAAAAAATTTTGAGAATTTAAATTAAGGCATTCTGAAATTCAGAGTGAACAAGAGTACATCTATATATGTGGAGTGGTGGGGAAACAATATCTTCAATTGTTTGTCATTTAGGGGATTTACCATGATATAGGACCCAAAATTTGAAATAGTACTATACAAATCTGGACATCTGGTTATACGATTATGCATCAATAAATTATTAAAAAGGCCTTTATTTTTGTAGACCCACTGTGAAAACACATGCATATTTTCTGTGTATATATTTATGAAAAAAATATTAATTTTCCTGTGTTGATTTTCTGATCCAGTATCACATGAGAACCCCAGATTCTGGGATGCACATTGGACTTCTTAAGGATTGCTGTAGCTACCATGTGTAGAAGTTCTAAAAATTTCCAACTTCAGTGGAGCTACGATTCCCCCGATAGTTTCTTGTACTGCTACATAGTTATTTTAAATTTGCAACTGAAGTATATAGTGCAGGACATTCAATTTCTCACATAATCATGTTGATCCTCTCTGATCTCCTTAGGAATCTTATTAAATCCACATTGTACATGATGCCAACAACAAATGATAAAATTTGACTTTTTCTGACTTCCTAAGTTGGTATTTATATTTGCAGACATCATGGTTAAGGATATTTGATTATTCTGGTTTCTACCAAATGGAATTTACACATTATTTATACATTCCTCACCCCAAAGTGTAATAAATCCAAATAAAAGAAACACATGTTTTAAAAATAAGTAAATAATAAATTAGATCTGTGTCAATCAACCAACCAAAGAGAAGCAACTTCAATATACAGTTTCTTCAGAGGTCCCCAGCACTTCTTATTTATTTATTTATTTATTTATTTATTTATTTATTTATTTATTTAAATTTTAAATTGTTCTATATAACAACAGAATGCATTACAATTCATACTACACATGTAGAGCCCAATTTTTCATATCTCTGGTTGTCCACAAAGTAGAGTCACATCCTTCGTGTCTTCATACATGTACTTAGGGTAATGATGACCATCAGATTACACTATATTTCCTACTCCTATGCCCCCTCCTTTCCCCTCCCTGCCCTTTTGTCCTTTTCCCCTTTGCCTAGCTAGAATTTCTTTAATCCTCTCACCACCATCCCCCATCTCCCTTGCAGGATATTATGGATCAGCATCCTTAGCTAATTCAGCACTTATTTATGCCTCTTTATAACTTCCTCCTTTTGTATTCTTTTCATAGTTCAGCTCCTTAAAAAATTTCAAAATAAATAAGTAATTTAATTTTATTGCCAATGATGAAGCCACAGTCATTAAAACAGAAATTGTAGTTTCATCTGTGCTGAAATAAAAGGTAGCACTTGAAAAACTTGCATTCAAATCTATAATGTACATGGAAGACCAAGGTGAAATGGGAAGTAATAATATGTCTAAAGAACAAAGCTTAATGATGTATGTTTCCCTAACTTAAAAAAAATTAATGTAAACATCCATATGTACAGGTTGAAAATCTGCCTTTTTAGGAGTTCTCAAGACTTCCTAAAGCACTTCTTGAGAAGCAACAGTGTTAGTTCTAACATAATCTGTTAATATCACCTGCAAAGTTCGTTCTGCAGGACATTTTAATTATTTGCAAAGTCTTCAAGAAAATTAAAATAAAGTGAACAATTTTAAAATTAGAAACTCTTAGTATTTTCTATAACGGAGTCCTGCATATTGCAAAATGGAAAAAAAGAGAAAAGTTTAACTGAGAAATTCTAGTTCAGAAGGAAGAGCCCACACATCTTTAGAGAAACTTATTTTTCCCTAAATGAAAGGGACATTGCCTACAAGTATTTTTTAATATATTTTAATAAAATAAGAGAAAAGTTATTCCCTTAAATAAATAAAAGAAACATGGCAACAAAACATTTAAAATACCCATATATAATCAGAATAAAGTGCTACACAATTGTCTTTCTTCTGCAAAATATAAAACTGCAGTTATACCCTCTCTATAATTAAAATAATGATGTATCTATTGACTTCAGTGGTATACATGCTGAGTTATTCAAAGGACATTAGGATATATGGATTTTTCGACTTCCACACATACTCACAAACACAAATACACACACAAAAACACATATGCAAATGCTGTTTATCATCATGAAACTGATGAAATAAATTCAGCTACCAAGATGATTAGACTAATAGCCCTCTCCAAAAGGCCTGCATTCTAATCCCCATAATCTGAATGTGTGTTTTTAGATGCTGAGACTGATATTTGGAGAGGGGAAGATTATCTTGAACTATCATTGTGGGTACATTTTTGTCACATAGATTTTATAAGAGAAAGACAAAAGGATCAGAATCAGAAAAGAAAGATGAGACCATGTAAGTAGAGATTTTGGTAATAGGCACTGAAGATGAAAGAGGCCACACAACAAAGAAACTGGGAAGGCAAGGGCACTACACACATAATAGAAGAAGCAATATTTGGAACAGTGACAAGATGAAATACTCTTGAGGAGATGAACGAACAAGAACTCACATTTATTGTTGGTAGGAAGGCAAATTAGAACGGTAGCTTGGAAAGACAATTTGGTGGTTTCCTACAAGAACAAAGCTACTATTATATAATCCAGCAATCATGCTTCTTCATATTTACTCAAAGGAATTGAAAAACCCATGTTCACACAAAATTTGAACAGTGATATTTATAGCAGATTTATTCGTAATTGTCAAAACTTGGAAGCAGACAAGATATCCTTCAGTAGGTAAAAGGATAAAAATAATGTGAAACATTCAGCTAAGGGAATTCATCACCAAAAATAAATAAGCTATTTAGACACACACACACACACACACACACACACACACACAAACACACACACAAAACGAAGGAATCTATATTGATATTACCAAGTGAAATAACATAATCTGAAAAGTATGTATACTATGTGATTTCAACTCTATGACATTATGAAAGACTAAACTACAGAGACTAGAAAAAGATCAGTAGTTCCTGGAGGTCTGATAGGAGTAGGGGAATTAATAAACAGAACAGGATTATTTAGGCCAGAAAAAACACTGTACAATATTATAATTATGGATACATGTCAATGTTAGTCTGCTTTTATTATTGTGACCAAAATTGAAAAAAAAAATAAAATAAACTTAGGGGAGAAAAAGATGTGTTTTGGCTGTAGTTTCAGAAGTTTTAATCTGTGATCACTTGGTTATATTGATTTAGGGCCTGTGGTAAGGCAGAACATTATGGCTGGGGGGCATGTGGCAGAGCAAAGCTGATCACTTCATGGTGGCCAAGAAACAGAGTGAGAAGTGTCCAGAGACAAGATATACACTTCAAGGACAATCCCCCAGTTATCTACTTCCTTCTACAAGGCTTCACCTCTATAATCGCCACAGCTTCCAACAGTGCCACCAACTAGGGGACACCATCTTCAAAAATTTGATCTTTGTGGAACATTCCAGGTCCAAACTATCAAAAACTCACTATGATTTTGTCCAAACCAATAAAATGAACACCACCAGGCATGAATGAACCCTATATAAACTATGAACTTGGGTAATAATGATGTGTCTTTGTAGGTCATCAATCATAACAAACATATCACTCTGGTAGGAGATGCTGATCATGGGGAGGCTAATTATGTGTCATAGGATATATGATAAACCTCTATATTTTCCTTTTAAAAATTTGGCAAACATAGCACTGCTATTAAAAATAGTCTTAAACTAAAAACAGCAATAACAAAAAATAAAATGACAAGGAAAAACTCCCCTACATCCTGTAGAAAGAATAGAAGCCCTGTTGATACTCTGATTTTAGTCCCCAAAGACTTATTTCATATGTGACCTCTAGAACTAAAATAAATTTGTATCTTGTACTGCTAATGAATTTTATGAAGAATATTAAAAATAGCAATAAAATTAAGATGAGTGTATTATATTTATGGATATGAATTTTTATTATATAATATTGAGATACACAAACATTTGAAAGACTGTGCACAGGAAAATGTCATATATATACTTTTGTCATCAAAATATATACCTTTGTCATCAAAAAAAAAGAAACTAGGTAAACACATGACAATGATAAACAGCTTTTAAAAATATTAGAAAAAACAAAACTCTATAGTCTTTTTAAAAGAAATACCCTTAGTAACATTGTTGGCTACATATATTGCTTTGCAAATTTACTGAGCATTGATGATGATCTTATTAATTTTTAAGAAAGGCTCTCTTGTTTGTCAAATGGATTCTAAACTGCCTTACAGTCTGCACAACAATGGATGTAACTCATATTCTAGCAAGGCGTTCTACTAAACACCCAGGGAAGATAATGTTAATATGAAATATGCAGATGCCATTCACTAGGCAGCTTCCATTATAATCTATTGACTACAGTAACAGTGAGTATCTGAAAAAAAGAAGTCTACCTAGACTATCTAATACTCAACTATAAATATTCATTGCAATTTCTACAATAGAGTCTTTATCTCAGTTCCTGCTACTACAGTAGCATCAAAAATTAGAACAATTCTAAATATGGTGATAGGAATTTTCTGGGAAGTGTTATTAAGGATAAATTATTTTTATTAATTGAAATTAACTTTTATATTATAAGGAAAGTAAAGTGGGTTTAAAAAATTAAAGATTTTAACTCTACCAACTCCTTTTGAAAGGCAAAGTTAACTTCCTCTATTTCCTAAGGATTTTTCAAGTTCTCCAGGAGAATCTATTTCTTAACTCCTTTTCTCAGATCATCTTCTCAAATAGATCTAACATTTCTTTGCATATTAACTTATTTTAAACTCCTCTGATCATGTTTCTTCCAAGAATACTATATATATAAAACATTTTCCAACCTTAGTAGACCATTATAAATATTCCTCAGACAGTTCTTGTCGTAAGTATTTAAACAGTTTTGGAGATATTATTCTCTTCAGATTTCCAACTAATTTCAGAAAAAAAAATTATTTTTTTAAAGAGAGAGAGAGAGAGAGAGAGAGAGAGAGAGAGAGAGAGAATTTTTAAATATTTATTGTTTAGTTATTGGCAGACACAACATCTTCGTTTGTATGTGGTGCTGAGGATCGAACCTGGGTCGCACGCATGCCAGGCGAGCACGCTGCCACTTGAGCCACATCCCCAGCCCCCAGAAAGCTATTTTATATAACTCAAATTCCTCCACCATCCTGCATAACTTGGATGTGGATTCATTCACTCTGTTTTCTCTGATCTAACACTCTGAAGAAAATAACCTCAACTGGAACAATACTTTTTATGTTATTTGCAATATCAAATTAACAGTTACTATTAGAGGCAATATGGAATATAGAGAAACTTTCTTTGTATAAACATCATTAAAAAATGGCATTTGACTAAATATGACTTTGAATATACAGAAGTTGTTTAATACAATAGATGATCCTGAAGAGAAGTAATTTAAGTTTAAACAAAAATGAAAAAAAAAAACACAGTGACTTATAAAACACATATCCCAGTCATAAAAGCAAAAAAGATTTGTATATTGATATTCATTACAGAGAAACTATATTTAAAATGATGAGGAAATATTTAAAAAATATATATCTGACCTGTGTGTTTCCTACATATCATGGCACAAAGCAGATTTCTGGAAGATATAGCACACTGACATAAAATACTAAGAAGTTCTAGATAAATATAATAGAGTTTCATTAAATGGACATCTGGTATTGCAAAAAAAGGAGACAACTTTAAAGGAATAAAAAGACCAACTGTCATCAAAATGATTTGAAAATGGGAAGGAAGAAAGGTTCAGAGATTTTTAATATGACATACTGAATTTCTGAAAGGCATTTAGTGGTCAAGAAGCCAAAGTGATGCCTCAGCCATGCAAACTGAAAAATATGACTTGTTTAAACTGGAATATTGAATTCATTGGGGAACACTGATTCAGAAAAACAGATTTCTCCAAGAGTGAGGATGATCTTACTGCAACAAATGTATAGAAAAATCAATGATCGCACCCTGTAAAATTTTAAATCTGCATACCCCCATTACTCAACAATTACAATCTCAAATATATATATTTTAAAGGGATATTTGCAATATGTAAATAAGTATATGATAACGAAACTGTAAAAATGTCCATATTGATATTACTTGTACTAGAAAAAAACTGAAAATAACTTAAATGCCTTTCAACAGAGATATAGGTAAATAACCTATGGTTTGTCCAAAATAGAATCCTGGGAAGCAATGAAAATACATAGATTATAGTTACTCATATCAACATAATTACATGTTCAAAATAAAGAAATTATAAGCCATCAATGCCTGTTATGGTATGTCTCAGGAAGGATGTAAGGATTTATGTAACAAAGCACATACAATGAACAATAACAAGGTTTGTAACATTTTATTTTTCCTAATGCTTAAGTAAGTGTAATTCTTAGATTGCCAAGTAAATTCAGCACTATTTCCAGCGTTCCTTGTAGGCTGGCTTGAGATTCAATTTCAGTCATTATTACAGTGATCAATGCTTCTAGGATTCTAATTCTCAGAATGCAGTACCCCAAATCCATACAGAATTGTGTTGTATAATCTCCACTCTTGGGAAGCTTGCTAGTCCCAAAATCGGCACTAACTTTTAAGCCCCACTGTACCTTCTGTCACTCTCTCTGTTAACTGAGGTCTTCCTGGTGGTCTCCTATCTGTTTCACAAATGTACAAAGAAATCCCCTGCTTAAGTGACTGCCCTTGATATTCTTTCTGCCTGAGGACATCTGGTCCCAGATACACATATTCTTACTTCCTCACCTCCTTCAAGTCTTTGCTTGTGTATTATCTTAGGGAAGCTGCTTCTTGTTAATCTATTAAAGGTTCAACCCCCATTCTCACCTTTGCTATTGTTCTACACTTTAACGTTATCCCCTCATAGAACTTATGTATTATCTAATACATGGCATGATGTATTACTTGGGTTGTTGTCTGTTCCCAGCCCTTAAGATGACAGCAGGAAGGTTTTTTCCACTTTTCTTACTACTGTAATATGTGGTAGTGGCTTGAAATATTTTTAAATGAAATTAAGAGCTTCTAATTAAAATCTTTCATTCTTAGATGAATGTTATAGAAGCCAATAGACCCTTGACATCTATATGTTCTGTTTTTCTTATGTTTGGCAAGGCAAATGAAAATGCATGACCCAGTCTCAGAATGCAGTACCCCAAATCCATACAGAATTGTGTTGTATAGTCTCCACTCTGCTTTTTTTTTTTTTTTTTTTTTAAAGCTGTTGGGATTCTGAGTTTGGGACATCCCTTACTGTCACTCATGCATACAACTATCACTTTTTAAAAGAATTTTTGTTTCTATTTACACATTACATTCTCCTTCAATAGAATGAAATATATTGGAATTTAATCTCTTTAATACAATTTCCTACTCTGAGCATAGGAGATACAATAAAGAATTAAGAATTCACCCTATATGCACAAATCTGAACCAAGAAAGAGTGACAAAAAAGAACTGTTATCTTCTTGCAATGAAGAAAAAACAAATGCACTGAAGGGAAAACAATCCACAGTTAACTTTTTTTTTTTTTACATTATAGTCATATATAGATGGTAGGCTTACTGTTCTTAGTCATTAAAAATTATGTTATGCATATTTTTATTAGCAAATGAATTTAGTATTATTTTATCAGAAACACTCCTTTTGAAAGTACATAACCACGTTGTGTATTACCTTTGTTCAGAGGGAGACAATCTTTTATGTCAGAGGTCTAGAGTAACAGTTTATGAATGAACCCGAAATAGACCTTATTAGTTCAGTGGCTAAACAACTTAGCTGGTTACCCACATAAGATTACTTTCACCATCTAAACTTTGTTGAACTAGGCAATACACAGTCACATTATACTCAAATATTAAAATTGAAATACTTAATTGTGTCTGTCAATTAGACATTATTCTATGCATATAAATACTGAAAATATAACTGCCTGCCAATATTCAAGAAATATAAAGAAGAGCTAAATTTTAGAAGAAAATCTGTATTTTACCAGAAAATGATGTGAGAATACATGTTGTTTCTTTTATTTGGAAATGTAAGCACTTATTTTTGTAAAATAAAAGATAAAGAATAAAGAAAAATATCCAAATTCAATTACAGGCTTTATGCAAAATAGATCTTTTAACAATAAAAGACATTTGAAATCATGATTGCAGTGTCCTGCTTTTATTTAAAGAGTATTAATTATTTGAGTAGGAGGAGGAAAAACTCAGGCATGACGATTCTTGTAGTCTCTCAATGAATTGATTATCCAGAGTTCACATCATTTAATTATAGGTTATAAAAAAAGTGAATGGCTCTTTCTACTTACATTATTTTGTTCAATATTACCATGAATTGTAGTCTTTTATCTTCACAGGAAATAATTCCTACTAACTTTTAGGAAAAATTATTTTAAAATCCTATCAATAGCTCAAATATCTGATAACATGATTCAGACAGGAAAAATGTACCTTATTTCAAGAGATAAAAACAAGTTAAGTACGATAATAAATATATACTGCTTCCAGATAGTTCAATCATATTACCAAAGTGTTTTCTAAAATAGAGGGTTAGCAACTCTAACATTCTATCACCATTTTCCATCAATATGTTGTCAGGGGAACATTAACAATTTGAGGTCTGTGTTGAAAATGATGTGAGCGAGTGATCAGAAGAATATGAAGTGGAAGCTGGGATTATATTGTAGTAAAGAGAAGTCCAGGCAGTGTAAATTTTCCGTGTTAGTATGAGATGGGAAATTAATATACTGTATTAATATTTATTAAGCATCATAACCAAAACAGATCTCAACCATTAATTTTATTATTTACAATGATATACTTAAGTATGTGCATAAACACAGGCCCTCACACTATGCAGCCTCACTCAACCACTACTAGGAAGTAAAGGGGAAAAGGATAGCTTCACATATCTCTTAAAACCTATGAATTCACACCAGACATAACTACAGTTAGCTCTGAGGGCTCAGAGACATACACTCTGAAGACAGTGGAATAGAGACTTCCCAGCCATTCACTCCCTTTCCTTGTGAAGAGTCTATTATTGTTAGGATATTATATAAAAGCACTTAATGATTTTAAGAGCTGTAATCTTCAAAGCTGAAGTATTTTGGAAAAAAAAAACTTTTCTTCTATAAAGCTAAGATTTATGTTTTTAATCATAGTACTTATAATCCAGGTTGGTAAAAGGGGTAGAGAAATGAGGCACTTCCACATATTTCTGAGGAGACTGTAAATTGTTTTTTTAAAAAAATACTCTCTGCAGTGAAATTTCCCCCAAAATATTAAAAGCCTTGTTTCATTATTTTTCTATGATCCTATTTGTGGGCTTCTACATCCAAATACAATAATAACCACCTAATAAATATGAACATTAAAAAGAAAGAAAAGAGAGGAAGGCTTGTTAGGAGTTTTAGGCCAAATAATTCTTAGGTCACTTGCACTGATCAAAGCAGAATGAATGTTTCCAGGGCAAGTGTTATATTCACCATTGTCTACTAAAAAAAAAAAAAAAAAAAAAAAAAAAAAAAAAAAAAAAAGTTGAAAATTCTATAAAAATAGAAAAAAGACTCAGCAAACAGTAAAGCATTATAACACCTGTCCTTGTCCCTGAGTTCTTTGAAAATATTATGTGTCTGTGTCACTCTACTCTCCCCTCTTTTGTACTGATATTGAGAATCCAAGACCATTCACTTACCTCAAGGGATTTCTGATCCAAAATGGAAAACTAAGCTTTTTCTTTTACCCTTGTTTGCTCTCCAAGAAGCTATTAAACTAATGGTGAATAAGACATTAACCTAAAGTATCTAAAAAATAGATTTATGGAGGGTACATTTGATTAATAAATGAGAAATTATACAGATAAACAAAATTTGATGGAATTCTTGAACTTCAGTAATCTAGATGGAAATTTTTTTTTCTTGCAGCATAATGGCTACAGTTGACAAAATTCATTTCTGCTAATAATTGGAAATACAGCATAAAAACAAGTTAGAAATGATACGTGGGATAAAAAGAAATATTAAATAGGAAGGTGTTTTAGTCACTTTTTGTGTCAGTATGAACAAAATATCCAAAAAGAGCAAGTTAGAGGATGGAAAGTTTATTTGGGGCACACAGTTTCAGCCGTCTTCATTGCTTTGGGCCCAAGGAGTGGTAGAACACTATGGGGAAAGTGGCCAGAGGAGGAAAACTCCTGAGCTCATGGCAGGATGAAAAAGGGGAATGCATGCGGGGAGAGAGAAGGAGCATCAGGTAGGGGAGTTGTACTCTTCCAGGACATTCCCCAGTGACCCACCTCCTCTACCATGGTCCACTTCCTATAGTTACCACCCAGTCAGTCCATTCAAAGGAGGAGGATGGAGGGATTAAGTCACAGCTCTCATAATTCAATCATTTCACCTCCAAACAGTCTTGCATTAATACAGGACTTCTGGGAGACACCTCCGGGTTATCCAAACCTTAACAGAGTATGAATGAGAAAAAATCTCATGCTCCATTTTCCATGTCCAATCAGAATAATTGACAATAAGACCCTTGAGATACAAATAGATGATTCATAATAAAATAAACTGGAAATATTATCTGTTGATAGGTGTAGAGGGATATAGTACTGTGGGGGAACGTGATTATAATGAGGCTATTGAGATCCACAGCAGTGGCTTCTAAGATATAGCATTTAAATGGTCATTGCAATGAATTGCCAGCTGTCTGCCACTGTGCCTAAAGAGAAGAGCAAGGCAATATTCAAAAACAAAAACAAAACTAAAACAAACAAATGATAACAACAACCAATAAAACCAGAATTACTCCAAAATTATGTTTCTAACTGACTTTTGAGTCAATAACTTAAGGCTCAAGGGCATCAGAAACAATGCTAGACAAAAATGAGTGAGGGTAAGACAATTGTGGAATTAAGTCTGACCTTTGAGTCTTAGGCTGATTATATCTGCACTTGCACATAGTGATACCACTAGTATACTGTTCATTTCATTGTAGTTTCCCCCTCTAATGAAAATGTATCTGCAGTTGAAGAGAGCTCTACAAATTTTGTTTTATAGACATCAAAATGAAGAGCCTTATTTCATGATGATTAAAAATCAAGGTAAATATTAAGACTGTTCCAACAATTATATTTTTTATAAATATTAAAATGATTTCCCAAAATCTCTTCTCAAGATATTGATAAGAAAATGAGCAAATAAATAGAGTTAGGTATCATCTTCCTATGGTATCCATTCAACTCTGGGTTAAGTTCTGGTTTCTGACTTGCTTCTGCTTCAGCCCTGGGGTAAAGGAACTTTTGTATGTTCTATGAAGAGAGAAAAGGAGCTGCTTTAGAAGACAGTGGGACAAGAGGAATTCCTAGAAACACAGTGTTCTTGTAGTTTTATAGACAGACAAGGAGAAAACGGTGGCATGTGAAATTAAAGTCTTAAAGAGGTGGGATTAAGTGTACTAAAGTTTTAGATTTTGAGATGATGAAGGATAATTTTTCCTTAGAAAATTGAAGGAAGAAAATAAGTGAGTTGGCATCACTCTTTATGCTATGTTTCATTATTTTATTTGGCAGGCAAGAAACATCAGACTTGAAATTTGGACCCATAGATATAAATTTCTGGATTTAAGGGTGGTGTGATGGAGTTTGGGATTTCTAGTTTGAATGTTTCCCACACTTACTACAGTGGAAAAGGTCATGATGTATTAACTTCACTGAAGTATAAGTTACACATGCATTCATTTCATAAAACTCAATGAACCTGACTATTTTAAATGCTTGCCTGAGAACAATGGACTGGGAAGAATTCAAATATTTTATTATTGTCAAAGATCATAGAAGTGGGAAGAAGGAAAAGCTTGAACCTATATGTAACTTCAGAGTAAATAACCCGACATTAATTAGTCCAAAAGGATAAAAAGTGTCCTCAAGATATTAACTTTCACAGTAATCTTCAATGATGAAAAAAAAAATCTCATGAATGCTTTAAATTCTCCAGCCACTGAAAAATGCCACTTAACAAATCTTGACTTGTATTTTATTTTTTCCAGTATCAGAAATTAAACCCAGGGGTGCTTAATCACTTAGCTGCATCCAAAGCCCTTTTTATTTTCTTATTTTGAGGCTGGGTCTCACTAAATTACATACAGTCTCACTAAATTATTGAGGCTGACCTGAACTTGTAATCCTCCTGTCTCAGCCTCTTGAGCTACTGGGCTTGCTTTTTACGATGTTATGATTTCTAACCAGTCTTATTTAGGGCCTTAACATGCAATGCTGCATATTCAAAATCCTGTAACATTCATTTACCTTTTCTGCCTTTTGCTTCTGACATCTCCAACCCCTACTGGACTGCCTTGATTAAGGTCAATATGTTTAGTGTCCTAGTTGGCCACTAGTGTTTCTCACCATGTATTTGCTACTATGAAGGCTACAAAGGCTGCCTTGTAGTCCTTTCATTTGGGTGATAGTGGAGACAGTGAAGAGACTCCCTCAGGTGACTCCTGTGCTGAAACTTCTCTCTGTGCTTTTGAAACTGCCTCTAGAGAGCCAGTGGCCACCAGTAGCTTTAAATATTTTCTACACAAAAACCAGTTTCTTCATAGCCTTTACATTTTTTCCAGTCCTTGCATAAGTTGTATTACTTTAAAAATACATATTTTTCCCTAGTTAGTCTTTCAATATTGATAGCACATGTATCCGACTTGATTGCAGATTTTTTTTCTTATTAATTTCCTTTTAAAAAACATGTTCAGGTGATGGGTAAGGTGGTGCCTGCCTATAATCCCAGTGGCTCAGGTGGCTCCATGAGTATGGAGAAACACTTGTGATCCCTCCTAGGACACTGACTAAATTGACCTTAAATCAATACAGTTGGGATTGGGGATGTCAGAAGCAAAAGGCAGGATCCTGAGTTCAAAGCCAGCCTTAGCAACTTAGCAAGACCCTCTCAAAAAAAAAGTAAATAAACAAAAAGGACTGGATATATGGCATAGTGGTTAAGTGTCCCTGGTTTCAATCCCTGGTCACAATCCCCTGCAAAAAAATTAAACAAATAAATGTTCATAGTTGTGCATCTTATATGTGTGTATTATAACAATTGAAACTCATCCCTTAGTTAATCTGTTTTTTTTTTCTCATCTCTATAGATCAAGACTCTTTTGAGGGCTGGGGATGTGGCTCAAGCGGTAGCGCGCTCGCCTGGCATGTGTGCGGCCCGGGTTCGATCCTCAGCACCACATACCAACAAAGATGTTGTGTCCGCCGAGAACTAAAAAATAAATATTAAAAATTCTCTCTCTCTCTCTCTCCCCTCTCTCACTCTGTCTTTAAAAAAAAAAAGACTCTTTTGAACTTTATAACTTCCTGTACTAAGTCTTATATCACCTAGATACTTATATTTTTATAACAAACGACCCTTTGTGTGGCATGGTGACATTGCCCCAAATGACATGATTTCTGGATGGACTTAAACTGTGTTCACTTCCATGACTCTTAACAGCTTTTTTTCTTTAATGAAACCTCTAAGAAAAGTATGAACCTGTCTTGTCCATTTCTCCTCCTGTCCAGCTCTCCTTCATCATCTCTGATTTTCCTAGTGCCATCCCTTAGACACCTAACTCAAATACTTGCAATTCATGGCTCACAGTCAATGCTTTCATCTCACTTTTCATTTTTCAATATTTGGAATCCCTGTCCCAGTTTCTAGGAAGAGTTACTGAGTTGTTTCTATAATGATCTACCTAGAGCTTTAAATGTATGCTGTTTGACATTTGGAATGCCCCATTGGTGCCTTTTAAAGCATCTTTCTAAGTTTCTTGATCTGAACTTTCTTTCTTGATTGAATTTCTCTGAGTATGAGCCTTCCTTACTCATCTGCATCTGACTAAAATATTTACCTCTTTATATTCTCAATTTTAAGGGCATTTAATTCTTTTCATCATCAGATATTGGCCTAGACCAATGTTTCCCAAATTTCTTGAATGAGAAAAAAAAATTCACTGGAGGTGTTCATGAAAATAGAACTTTCCAGGGCTGTCCTCCTTGCTCACAAATTCAAAGGATCTCTGACAGGACTTGGGAATTTGTGTTTTTCCCAACTACTACACACTGATATTTATATCAGAGTAGTATGGAGAGAAGATAGCTAACTAATCAACTAAGATGAGTGCTTCCATCACAGGAAAATCTCTCTTTTTCTCTTTTCTCATTACTCTATACTTTCATAACTAAAACCAGTCCTGAGACCCTGAGAAGTGATTTGTATTCACCTGAACACAGTAAAAATATCTTTTTATTCTAAGGACGTTTACAACTGATGGGATTCTTAAAACTAAGCACAAACATCCCTTAAGAAAAATGTCCTCTCTATTAGTAAACTTCATTTTTACACAGGTAATTGAGGAACTAATAAGCACCTAAATTATATCATTCTGTACTAGACAAAACAAATGCCTAAACCTTTTAATACCACTCCTGATAAAAATTTGATTTCTCAGTGTTGAAGATTGAAAGTAAATATGAAATACTATTTTTTCCACCCTAAATGAATAACCAATTTGAGAAAATATATTCTATGTTAATATAGGGTCAGATACAACTTTTTAGCTGTGAGACTCCACTAACTTTCATTTAAGATGTAGAAACATGAAAAGAATAATGATTCCATCTCATAAAAAATATACTGGATAATAGGCAGAATTGCAGCTTTTTTTTTTTTGAGACTCCTAATAGCTGAGATAAGAGAATTATAAAGCAACCTGGAATCCAAGAATGGTGGACACCCCTAAGGAAAAATAAGATGGGAGTGCTGATTCAGCTGAAAAAGTTGCTAAATGCCAACAAGCCAGTGGAAAGAATTAAGTTAAAGGGTTTAATAAATTTATGAAGACTGAGTTTAGGCTGTCCTAAAACCCTTGGGGAAAATAGATGCAGGTTCAATTACGCACATGTGGGTCTTCTCCACAGATCTCACCATGCACCCATAGTAATCCTAATTGGGAGCATGATAAGATTCTGTGAGAGTTCATAGAAAATCATCTCCTGTGGTGCAAGACTAGGAAGGGAGACCATAGCAAATGCAAGAAAGGCAGAAAATCAACTTTTATCTATCTCCTCTAGAGAACAAAGGCCTTTATTTACTAAGTGAAGATCATTCCTTCATTCTCAGGGCATAGGTGTCTTCTCAGGCACAGACACTTCACTATAGGAAATGGAATCAGAATAAAGGGAGAGGGGAGAATTGGTGCAGAAAGATTCACTGCTTGCAAAGGGGAGAAATGGGTACAGAATATGGGAGAAGCAAAATCATTGAGACAGATATCTACTGGAGCCCAGGAACCCAGAACTTGTTTAAAAGTAAGGATGGGAAGATTAACAGAGAATGTATTCATCTCCTAACAAATGGTAATTATTATAAAAAAATGACATCTACTATTGGGAGAGGTTCAAAAGCATGAAGACATTCACCATACCCATGTGAAAGTAAACAACTTCTAGGAGAATGTGTAGGAGGAAGCCATTTTTAAAAAAATTATTGTGTCTTTGGAAAACTTTTTCTTAGAAATGATACTGAGGGCATGATCCATTAAAAATGAACAAATTAATCTTCATAAAAATTAGGAACTTCTGGTTCTTCCAAACAATGTTAAGGTAGTGAAATGCTGCAGATTGGAAAAAAAATATTTACAAGTTATAAATGTGATAAATGACTTGATTGTAGAGTATATTAAAAATTCTGAGAATTTAATAAGAAAGAACAATAGATTTGAAGACAGACATTACCAAATAAAGATATGAAATGATCCTTAATATTTTTAATCATCAGGGAAATATAAATTAAACCACAATTAGGTATCAGTACTGGGTAATAAAAGTAAACAAACAGACCAAAAAACCTACAGAAATACTAACTGCTGGCAAGAATAAGTTCAAGAACTTGTTAAAGTAGGGAATTTGGGGCTCACATTCTAGGATTCTGACACATGTTGTTAGCCCAAGAATGTATATTTCTAACAAGCATTCATAAAATAATGATGCTCATTGTCCTGGAAAATATATTGGAGTACTATTTCCTTATAATGTTATTGAGCTAAGCTTAATGAATTGTATTGCTTGTAACAAAAAAATGTATTACCAGTATGGAATTTCAGGCAGAAACTGAAATAACTTCTACATAACTATTCTAATATCTGCATTAATGAAACATTTGTTTATACATTCCTGGAGTTCATATTACTTTGCTTTGTAATGTCCATATTTTCATGTAATTTTGGACTTTTACAGTGTCAAATGAATGTATTTTTTTGGTGTTCTAAGCAAAGTGTTGAACCAAGAGAATTTAAGTCAGTTTTAGAATCACATTAAAACTTTCAAGAATTTAATCAGTTTGGATCTAGATCTTGGAAAATCAAAGCCTCACATTTGTTTCCCTCACATTCATGCATATTTCTCTGTGGATTTACATTTTAGCAAGCATGACAATGTACCATTAGCAATAAAAGAAGCATTCCATGAATTAGTAGTGGTTCTACCAGCCAACAGTCCTCAGCCATCCTTGAAGATTACCTCAGCTGCAGAGAATTACTCTCCCAATATGAAGAATCCTTCCTGGTTGATATTGACAAGAGTTGGACAGCCCTGTCTAGTTCACTTCACCTTGTTCAATTCTGCAAGGCTGTTCAACCTTCAGATGTCCTTGTGGGTTCCAAAACAGTCTTCCCTGAGATGGCATCACAGCCCAATGTTCCTTCATTCAATCCTATTTCTGTTTCTTACATTCAGAATGTGTTTCCTATTTTACTTTTGTGTTAGGCTAAAACAAGGTCCTAATACAAGATACATCTATTTCCTTATCAATGAACTATAAGCATAACCTCATAAAGTAAAAGAATGTGTAATTCAAGATCTTGAGAGGAGGACTTCATTTGGATCATCTGAGTGGACCCCAAAGGTTATCACATGTGTCTTTATAAAAGACAGAAATAGAAAGTATTGATACACACACAGAGAATGTGACGTGAAGATAAAACAGAAAAGACATGCAGTCAGAATTCAAGGAATTCCAACCACCAACACATGCTTGAAGCAGCAATAGATTTTCCTCTAAAGCTGCCATTAGAGGGGTACAGCCCCATCCACATCTCAATTTCAGACCTCTGGACTTCAGAATTTCAATAGAATAAATTTCTGCTGTTTTTAAACCACTTAGTTTGTGGTAAATTGTTATAAAGCCATAAATAAGTAAGAAGAAAAAAATGAAAGGAAAAAGGCCTAATAAACTTCCTTTATGCCAAGCTCCATCTTAAAATCCTCTAACAGGAGCTTAACTGGGGAGGGACAAACTGTATGTTAATATTTTCTGGGATCATTACTGAAATCTCCACAACTGGAAAAGAAAGGATCTTTCTCCGATATCTCAGTCTCAGAGAAGGTTGTTGTTTTGTTTTATTTTTATTTTCTCCCTCAGATAGAAAATCAGTCCCAGTCCCAAACCCTTTGGTAAGTGGAAATAAGTTGCACTTATATTATGTCCTCCACTCCTAACATCAAATGAGCAAGTACGAATATGATTAGATTCCTCAAAACAAGACACAATTCACACTTACCGCTATTTGGAGAAGGAGGGAGGAATGGATGCTGAGGTGGCACAATGAACATCTTTATTTATTTACATATATTTTCCCCACTACAAATTCCCATATCAGATTATAAACCATGAAGTAATGGATATGACTTACAAGTAATCTTTTATGTGAAGGTGCAAATTTAATACAAGAAATAATTCTAATACAAGAATAAAATACAAGAATGATTCTTATATACTTTTGCATGATTTTATTAATAGGCAATTTTTGTTAAAGCAACATACCCCAATAACTCTCCTTACTTGTTATGAACTGAATTTTGTCTTTTCCAAAATTTAGTTGTTAACTCCTGACTCCTAGTGCCAAAAAAGTGACTATATTTGAAGAAGTCTTTAAAGAGATAATTGAGTTCAAATGATGTTTTTAAGGTGAATTATTTCAGTATATTTACTATATTTTATAAAAAGATAAGAGCACATGCATATACAAGGATAAAGATCATGTAAGAAAAAAAAAGGAAGAAGATGGTCACCTACATGCCATTGAGTGGGGCCTGGGAATGAATCTACCAGAATGGCAGTGTGATCTTGAATTTCTAATCTCCAGAAGTGTAAGGTAGTATATTTCTATTGTAAAACTTACCCATTGTATTTGTCATGACAGCCTTGAAAAACTAATTCTTTGCTAGAAAATAATATGTATAATATATCAAATTTAAATGTAAACAAATATTTGTAAATCAGTGAAAAGGATTACTGGGCAATATCCAAAGTGCTTTTATGTATAAAATCTCATGAGTAATATCATTAAGATATATATTATGATTTATATGGGTATTATAAGTGCTTCACTAGATTTGATCTCTAATATAAAAATAGTATTTATTTATCACAGGAAAATATTAAATATCCATCAAATTCACTAGAATATATAAATAAATTATTAATTCATATGTCAATAAAGCCATTTTAGAAATCTCTCATTTACAAACTCTTGTTTGACTTTTCTATAATTAAATATTAAGTTAATATAATGCTGAATTATGATAATCAAAATCATTTCTATCTACCGTTACATTTCTGGACTAATATCAGTAGGGCACAAAAACTAAATTTTTTTCTAAACTTTCATTTTTAACTTAGCCCAACCAGACAGACATGCCTATGGTTATCAGTGACGGGTCATTGGCAAACAAAATCTAAAATATGTGGCATTATTTTGATGTCTATTGGCTAGAAAGATACAGGCAATTACGCAGTGTTGGAAAGGTAGTGGTCAAATATATGCACATAGTAGAATTGGTAAAATTATTGCTCTATGCTACAAGTGAAGTAGGCTATATGCTATAAGCCCATTGTTTCAGGGGAAATAGTTGAAATTAGACTACTAATAGTGTCTAAGAGTTTTTATGGACTTCATTTACTAAGACATTGCAAGTAAGAGATGAGATAAAGAAAAAGTGATGGATTTAGTAAGCAACCAATAAGCTATCTATGGGATTTCCTCTTACCAGAGGAGTGGATTGAAATGTCAAAAATACTTAAAATTATGTGTATTTTTGTGTGCATTTTTAAATTATTTAATGTGTTCAGAAAGGCGAGTTTTGATAACAGAATAACCAATTTATATATTTTTAATTTAAATTTTTAAAATGCTAAAATATCAGACTCTATTGACTATGCTATGTACACATAAATACATATGTATATGATTATATGTATGTGTATGTAAGTATATATGTTATATTTATCAATTTATGTCCATTTATCAATTTAAATCGATATACATATATAAAATATGTAAAAATTACCTCAAAATGTTCATTATTTTCTTAACCATTGAGAATAACTTGCAGACTATATTCCTCATTATTTCCAAATATTTTGGAATTCTATTTTTTTAAAAAAAATTTTTCAACCACAGTATGATAGTTAAACTGAGAAAACTAGCAAAGATTGAAAATTATTTGGAATAAACAGACCTTCCACATCTATCGTCAATAGTCTCAATAATGTTTTTTGTTTTGTTTTGTTTTTGCCAAAAGCAAATTGTATAATTTTTTGCCTTTAGTTTTCTTGTTTTACTACTCTTATTCAATCTTAAGGAGTTCCTATGTTTTTATGTTCCTTAGTATAGACGTTTTTACAGGGTACAATTTTTACAAGGTCAATTATTTTATATAAAGTATTTCTCAAGTTGGAGTTTCTAGTGTGACCTGAGGATTAGAGCATGGTTATACAATTTTGGCAAGCATAATTAACAAATGACATATATTTATCCAAAACACATCATATCAAAAGGCTTATGAAATTGTTGTGCTCAGTATGGATGATATGAATTTTATCTAC
Organism: Spermophilus citellus; assembly: GCF_964194105.1. Taxonomy (NCBI): domain Eukaryota; kingdom Metazoa; phylum Chordata; class Mammalia; order Rodentia; family Sciuridae; genus Spermophilus; species Spermophilus citellus. The sequence continues at coordinate 59,092,164 of NC_138188.1, read as the reverse complement.
ATGGTTAAGGTAGAACTTGAGAGTTTTCTCTAATAGATAGGTACTATTTGTTTCTTTAATATTTCATTATAACCTTTGGAGAAGAAACTTTAATACAATAAAAATATACTCTTGCTCTTTAACTTTTCACCAACCAGTTTCAATACTCTAATGATTCAAAGGGCAAATCAAGATGGCTGGATAGAGAAGCTCAATTTCCTGGCTGTTTTGTGGTATAAAACCAAGAATGCAGATAGGCACCTTCTTTGCAAGGTGGATGAAAAAAAAAAAAAAGGGAGAACTTTCCTGGGATTTAATACTGGAACTTCAAAGTGGATCAGGGACTTAGAAGATTGGATACAATAAAAGAGGTTTATATAAGGGACAACTGGTTGAGAATACACACTTTGCTCTTCCCCACCCACTTATAAGACCAGCAGGTAGAGAGGTGCCTGTCCAGAAATTCAAAAGGGGTATGGGAGATAGTAAGTGGGGTCAACAGTTGATGTAGTGGATTAAGAATTGGCTCCTTCACAGCATGAATGAAGTCCAGGGGAGATGCCTGGGGTCCACTCTTCCAATGTAGATCAGCAACTGCTGGGACTGGAGGTGAGCTGATTTAAAATTTTCAGGTCAATCATAATTCAACTAAGAATGGTTTACCTAAGTCTAAAAACCACCTCGAAATTTCCATCTATGGGATTTCCTCTTACACGCCAAAATGCCACCCTGAGTGGGGAGTAGGTATTACATTCCATACCAAACCAACTAACACTGCTGAGATGTGAAGCTGAGAACCAGCTGAACTCTAATGAAAACAATTCTTTAATTTTTTATTAAGATTTTAAATAATATTTATAATAATAATTTTAACTTTTTAAAATTTGTTTGTGACCTAAATGGTTCATGGACACTTATACATATTCAGATTTTTTTTTCATTTCTACTATTTTTCATAACTTTTTAAAATTTGTTTGTGACCTAAATGGTTCATGGACACTTATACATATTCAGATTTTTTTTTCATTTCTACCATTTTTCAAACCAGTTATTTTTCATGGTTAAGTATTTTGAGAACCAGGATGTTTGATTATTGTATTTCAGTTTTGTTTGAATTCTTTTATTTATATTTTTAATTTAAAATTTTTTTTACTTTGTATATTTTCTGTCACTTTTTAATTCCCTTGACTCTCTTTCTCTATTTTCTTCTGCTGACAACCAATCTTTATTGTTTTCTTTTCCACTCTTTCTCTAAATTTTTACTTCCGTTTTCTTTCCTCCCCTCTCATGACCATCACATCCTACATCACTTCTGTTTTCTCCCTGTCTATCATTCAAAATTGTAAACCCTTTTGGAAATTTACTGTTATTACTGTGGACAATAACTGATCATGTTATTTTGGCTCATTGTGACAATTAACATTGTAGATGTCATAGCAGGAATAATTTGATTTAATGCAGTATATTGTTTGCGTTGTTTGTTTTTATTATTTGTCTCCCCCTAAACAGTGAGATACTGTAAACCTTGAGACATTATAAGTCCCCAGGGTAAACTCTACTGCCTCGGATCCATATTGTTAGAAAGAAACAACATGAAAAGCCACAGAAAAAAATCACCCCAAAAGAGAGGAGATAAACTAATAACAGAATCCACCAACATCACAGTGGAAGAAATGTCAGAGAAGGAGATTATATAATGTTTGTAGATAAATTGATCTGCAAGGAAAAGAATGATGTAGGAAGTGAAATCTGAAAGAAAATAAAGGAAGTGAACAATCACTTTTATAAAGAGGTAGATATTCTGAAAAAAATTAAGCAGAAATCTTTGAAATGATGGAATCAATAACCAAATTAAAATATTTAATAGAATCACCAGCAGACTAGACCACTTGGAAGGTAGAGCTTCAGGCAATGAAGACAAAATAAGCATTCTTGCAAATACAATTGACCATGGAGAAAAATGATAAGAGACCATGAATACAGATTCCAAGAAATATGAGATGACATGAAAAGAACAATTAAAGATGTATGATGATAGATGAAGGCTAGGAAACACAAACCAAAGGAATGCACAATCTTTACAATGAAATAATATCAGAAAATTTCCCAAAGCTTAGAATAAAATGGGAAATCAAGTAGAGGAGGCTAAAAAGTCCCCAAATATACAAAATAACTACTGACCTACTTCAAGGCACATTATCATGAAAATTCCTAACATACAATGTAAGGATAGAATTGCACAGGCTGTGAGCAAAAAACAGCAGATCATATTTAGAGGGAACCAACCTCAACACAGATTTTCAAATCTAGCAGGTTTTGAAATAATATAAACCCATGCTCTGAAAAAAAGTGGAAACCAGCCAAGAATATTGTACCCAGCAAAATTAAGCTTTAGAATTGATGATGAGATAAAAAATGTTCCATAATAAACAAAAGGTAAAAGAATTCACAACTAGAAAGTCTACACTACAGAACATCCTCAACAAAATATTCCATAAATATAAAATAAAAAAAGAAATATGAAAAGGTACAAACGGAAAAACTACACTAAAGGAATAGTCAATCAAAAGTGAAACTAATTCCAATTAAAAAACAGAAATAAATCAAAATGACAGGGAATAAAAAATCATTTCTCAATAATAACACTGAATGTAAATGGCCTCAACTTATCAATCAAAAGGCATAGACTGGCAAATTGGATTAAGAAAACAAGACTCAACAAAATGATGTCTCCAACAGACTCATTTCATAGGCAAACATTCATAGACTGAAAGAAAAATAATGGAAAAAACATATCATTTACATGGATCTTGTAAACAAGCAGGAATTCCTATCCTAAGATCAAATAAAGTAGACTTCAAGCCAAAGTTAATAAGAAGTGGTACCAATAAGAACATTTCAAACAGCTTAAGGGAATTATACATCAATAAGACATAACAATTTTAAATACTTATGCCCCAAACAATGGAGCAGCTATGTACATCGAACAAACTCTCCTTGATTTTAAGAAGCAAATAGACCACAAGTCAATAGTACTGAGTGACTTTAATCCATGTCTCTCACCACTAGATAGAACCTTCAAACAAAAACTAAATAAAGAAGATATAGAATTAAAATTACATTTGATAATTTAGACTTAACAGCAATATATAGAATATTTCATCCATCAATGACTGAATACACTTTCTTCTCAGCAGCATATGGATTTTTCTCTACAATAGACCACATTCTAAGTCGCAAAGCAACCTTAGCAAGTACAAAAAAATAGAGATAATGCCTTGTATTACCTCTATTATTCTGTCAGATCATAACAGAATGAAATTAGAACTCAATAATAAACTTAAAAATAGAAGCAACTCTTACACCTGGAGAATAAATAATATGCTACTGAATAACTAATGGATAGATGAAGAAATCAGAGATGAAATAGAAAACTACTTAAAGGTAAATGGGAATAGGGACAAAACTTATTAAAATCTCTGGAACACTATGAAGGCAGTGCTAAAAGAAAAGCTCATTGTTTGAGCTCACTTATTAAAAAAATAAAAAGTCAACAAATAAATGACCTAACATTACATCTAAAAGCCCTATATAAAGAAGAACAAATCAACACCAAAAACAGCAGAAGACAGGAAATATTTAGAGACAAAATCAAACAAATTGAAACAAACAAAAACAACAAAATAAACAATAACAATCAAAAACCCCAAAAGAAACAAACAAACAAAACAACTCAAAATACCACCTAATCAAAAAGGTGGTTCTATGAAAAAAATAAATGAAAGTGATAAATTCTTAGACAAGCTAATGATAAGAAAGAGAGAGGAAACTCTTAATTACCAAAATAGATGATTAAAAAGGAAATATCACAATGGACAGTACTGAAGTACAGATAATAATCAGACTATACTCCAATAATATAGAGAATCTTAAAAACATCAACAAATTTCTAGAGACAGGCCCCATATTGAATCTGGAGGACCTAGAAAATGTGAACATATCAATTGCAAGCAATTAAATTGAAGACACCATCAAAAGGCAACAAATAAAGAAAAGTCCAGGACCAGAGGAATTTTCAGCTGAATTCTACCAGACCCTCAAAGAAGAACTAACTTCAATCCTTCTCAAATTATTCCATGATACAGAAAAGGAGGAAACTTCCAAACTCATTCTATGAAGCTAGTATCATCGTGATACCAAAATCAGACAAAGACACATCAAAACTTTAGAGCAATATTCCTTATAGATGCAAAAAATTTTAATAAAATACTGGAACAGAAACACCAGAGCCCCAGAAGATTATGGAGGATCAATTCTAAAGTGATATCCAGGTTAGCCAACCAAAGATCAGAGGGACTCAGCTACTTGAAATTTTGTTATCTATGGGCCAAGTATAGTGTCTTATTGGTAACAACCTATCGTCACTATAAGTCTATGTCCTATTTGCTCAAGGTACATATATTCATGTATTATCAGTATACTAACAGATTTCAAATAACGGGAACAAAGTCTGGATTTGGCAACCTGACCAGGAAGTCTTCCATGAAAATGTGGTTGTGTCCCCAACCCTGAAACAAATTTTACTAATGTTATTTATATAATGCTCCTTAAGAATGGCGTATCACCACTCAACATCTCCAGTCTCGGGGGGCCCAATAAAGATGAACTGAATCCATATCAGTAGGGCATTTGTTTCTGTACATTTTTTCTCATAATATCCCCAGCAACAAGTTTCTTTCACTTTAAGCAAAATACCCAGCTTGACTTTCTATTCCCAACTGCATGACCATTTCTGAAGAATGAATTTCTGGGCCCAAATTTATGTTCCTTATGCAATGTTTAATACATTTTGCCAGCATTTCTTTCAGATTACATTATATTATATTATAACCTGAACTGGGGTTTAACTGAAAAAGAAACTTGCCAATTTAAGATGTGAAAAAGCGTATTTTCTTTTTAATCATGCCATTTGGACAGTAAAAATTCAAATTATTGGTGAAGTGTAAACGAAAATGGTTTTCACTTCATATTCATTCTAACACGATTTCCTGTAAACATTTCAATATGACATTTAAACATGTGTGGTTTGTCTGCAGACTTCTTAGATTTGAATGCTGGCTCCATACTTTGCTCTGTGTGAGATCTTTCATAGGTAACTCAACTGAAAGCTTCAGTTTCTTATTTGTATTTTGATATAATGCCAGGACCAACTTCAAAATATTTTGGGGAAAGTTAATCAATATTTTATGTGTGTATATTATATGGTTTACGTTTAATTGACTGGAATATAATCTGAACTTTAAACTGGAGAAAATGTTATTATTTTATGCCTTTTGCAATAACAGTATACTATGGAAAGTAACTCTGAACAAAAGGGAAGCAATGTGAATAATTCATAAAAAAATCTTTTATATTATGACTTTTCCACCAAATTCGTTAGAATGTTTTATTTTAAACATAATTCTTAAAATCTCTTATTTTCTAATTTACCAATGAAATCAATTGAGGTACTTTATTTGGTGCATGCTTTCATGTAGAATTATTTACTGTTTACATGATTTTTACAACATAGCCAAATTTAAATGTGCTGTCTGATTTTGTGCCAGAGGACAATGAACTCTATGCTGCTTTTCATACAGCTCTCCAATTGATTTTTAAAATGAAGGAAATGATGAAGATCCACCCACACTGTTGGCAAATATGTATTGCCTATGAAGGTAAAATAACTCATTTTACTAAAACACATTATCCTTACCAGCCCTTCACTTGCTTTGTAGAAGTCAGTCACATATTTTTCAAAGAAGCAGGTTCCATTTTGGCAGCTCTGACAAATTTTATAGTTTTCTTTGATAACATGCTTATAATTAAGCTTATGGAATTAATAATATTTAATTATGGATAATTAATTATAATAATAATTGTAATTATTGTATGCATTAAAATTGTAATTATAATAATTGAACCATTTTAAAAATTAACTTGGTGGATTCATTTTTTAGCCCTTTTAGAATAAAAAACATGTCTCTGACAATCAATATATTCAGTTGCTCAAATTTATAGATTAATAGAAAAAAATATTTAATGAATAAAAGCCTTATTTTGTTAAATTTATGTCTCAGTGCAAAAAGACACCATATTAGGAAATAAAATGTTAAATGTGGTATGTTTAATTGCAAGTCCTTTTATGTTACCTGTTAGATTTTTAGTTACAACTGGAAGGCTGTTTCCTGAAATTTTCCACCATTTTGTATACAAAATTTTGCTAATTTCTCTATATTTATTATTAATATGATGCTTTATATTTTAGATTGCTTCTATAATTTGCATTATCATTTAACCTCAAAGGAAAACAATAAAAATAAATATTTTTCCATATTTTCAAATGACATAGTTGAAATCCAAAAGCTGCTATAAAAGTTTTCCAAGAACAACTCAGTGGGTTTTGAAAGCATTAGTCATATCACATACTTCTTCCCTTCATTGTCTTATTAAAGCACATAGAGACCATCCTATGACATAGTCCTTCAATTTAGTCCTAACCATCTTCATTTTTCATCATATCACATCTTAATAATTTACTCATTTCTAGGCCATTGCACTGAAAGTCCACATTACTCCTGCATTACAAAAGTCCAGTTCCTTGGCGGGCAAATCCTCCTGGAAGTGAGTATTGAGATCAACTGGTGGTTCTCTTGTCATTCACTTTGCTTAAATAGTTCCAGAAATGTGTGAAATAGTGAGAATGCCTAAACAACTGACTCCACAGGCATAAGATTTTTAAAGAAGATCACCATAATGTACCTAAAGCATCATGTCTGTATTGATGAATTTTATCATCAAGACTTCAACTTTTAAGTTTATTTTTCATTATGACTGATCCACATCATTTGCCACATATTTCAATCTTTTATAGATGTTAACATAACAAGTATCTGATGAACTATACAATAAGATTAAATCTCAGTTAACTGCAACTGAAGCATTTGACATACCTCTATCTGCAGTTTTACTTATTTACTCCATAACAGAAGCTGAACATAAAAGAAGAACGATTGACCTCAAGCTTTTCTGGATTATATCCCTTTATATTCAAACTACTCATTCTCCACATTGTATCGGACTGCTCAATTAATTTTCCTATATATTTTTCTAAGAAAAATGAGAATAAAACAAAAAAAGAAATTTTATTCTTATATATACTACAAAGGATTTGGAGTTAGATGTAATGAGAGGGATCTATATTGATGACCAAACAGTAATGATGTGAAAGGCTGCAAACACATTCAACACGTAAAAGTACATTCAACTCCTTTACTGTTCAACTGAGAAATAATTGAGCTTCCAATCTTCTACTTGAAAGTATAATTTTTTTCCCATTTTTCAACTGAGAAGTATTACTTTTAGTAACATCATCACATAGGTAGTTTACATTTACTTTTCTCCTTATCCCTTGTAAAAGGGCATAACAACAGACATGACTATTGCCTATCCAGGTCTCCTCGGATCCCACTTAAATGTTCTCTGTGTCTTGCATCTTGACCGACACTTAAATGTGCATACACATATCTTTCTCCCTCAGGAGGAGAAACCAGGAAGGGCATGATACTTGATACCCAAAATGACTTGCTGGTAAGTAAGACTGAAATTCTAACTTCCTTGGCTAGGAGTCTGGGGAAAAAAAAGTTGAATTGTGATTGATATTGTCATGTTCACTATGAATACAGGTTGATGCAGCTAGGAATTGTCTGAGACTCCTAACCCTCCCCTATATTACTACATTTTACCTTAACTAAGAACCTCTGGGAATATTTCTTCAATAAATCGATTGTACAGGAAGTCTTGTCTCAGTGATTCCTTTTAGGAAAAAAAAAAGATAAAACAGAACTCCAGTATTTTAGTTTTAATTTGTCCAACTTACTCATTAGTGAATTTTCCTTGGCTCTTAAGTATCTAAATGCCTTGATACACATGTCCTACTCCAAAGGATTCCGGCTGCAGTATCTTCCAAACCCCAACTGTTAATGCCCAATACTTTAAGATCTCATTTTCAAAAACTATATCATTAAGGACATCAGCATAAGTAATTAGATTTCTATGGAGTTAAGTAGTGTATTTTTTAATTTGTCCTTTTTTTCAGAATTGTTTTGGCGGTTTTAACAAATTAATAGCTTTAAATATGAAATGTGTATTAGGTTATATTAAGTACTGTTTTTACAATCTTATTATATGTTGTCCATGTTAAATGTCATGATCTTGTTAAGTTTGAAAAGAGATGATTTTAAAATATATCCTTTGTTATCAAACAACAGATGAAAGCATTTCAACAAAATGATATTTCCCAAAATTACTTTAAAATATTCAGAAAAGTTAACACCTTGTTCTGTTTAAATCTTGACATTGAAGTGAATTAATGTTAACATATATAAATATATAAAAGAATGAATGATAGAGTAAATGGAATGTCATAAAATTAATTGAATTTTAGTAAATTGTATATGAGTGTTGATTTACTCTTTAGACTTTGCTATATTTGAAATCATATTAACACTGTTAACATAATTTTTAGGCAAAGTTCATATATATAGAAATCACCATTTTAGTTAAACTGTATCATTTCAGTAGTTTTAGAAGCTTTTCTTAAGGTATAGATTTTTTTTTCTTCAGTACCAAAAGTTTATTAAAAGGAAAGTGAATGCTTTGGGTTACTCAAGATTTAAAAAAACTGAAATAGAGTCCTTTCAAAATGGTTATATGCATTCTTATAGAATGTATAGGCAAATGGTATGTGTAGGAGATCCAGGATAACTGAATTTATACTGCATATTATCTGAATTGACACTGTTTTTCTTCTGGTAACACAAAGGACAATTTTTTCTAAAGTGAACCAAGGGATCTTATCTTCACTGTTCTAAAATATGATTTATTGCACATGTATATATTTTGCTAGTCTTAAAATGTATTATGCAAATATTTTTAAAAGCAAGATTAAATTGATCTATTCTATGCCCAGTTCCAGTGCAATGATTACATCCAATTCCTTCTTCAGGAATTGAAAATCACTTTTAATTATTATGTAAAAAGTCATTACAAGTACTAAATGTGCTTCTATTTCAAGACACTATAATTTCTATAATAAAATGCATACTTATGTTAAATCAAGCCTGGTAGCTGTGTTTTAAATAACAAAGTTAATTTTATAGGTGTTTTAAAATAATATAAGTGTAGATAGTTACCATTATTTATCTGAATACATAATAAAAGGCATATGACTCATCCTTATAAATCAAAGACATTGAGCTCTCTGGAAACAGATCCCTGATGTACAAACCACTTCATTCTTCTTGATAAGTTATTTCTGAATTTCTTGCATGTCACTTGCCTAAAAGGCACTTTCTACCACACTGCCTCTTAGTTATTGATGCCTCCTCTTATGAACTGCATTGTGTGTTCCCTAAATTCATCCGTTCATGTCTCCACCTCTCATAACTTAGAATGTGACCTTACGTAAAAATAGGATTGTTGTAGATACACTTAGCTAAGTATAAGGTCACACTGGACCAGTGTGGACCTGTCCACAATACTAGATGACTAGTATCTTTATAAAAATGGAAAATTTGACATCAGAAGATACAAAGGAAAAATGCCACATGAAGGTAGGTGTGCTACCACAGCCAAGGAATGTCTAAAAGCCAGAAGACAGTCCTGGAAATGATCTTTCTCTTCACAGGGAACATGGCACTGCCAACAGCTGGATCTCAGGCTTCTAACCTGTAGAACTGGAAAGTGATAAATTCATCCTATTTTATAGTGTTTTCTTATGGCACCCTGAGGAAATTAACACAAATGCCAACACCAGCTTTGCTGCTCCCTCATTCTGCTCACCCAAGTGAGCCTATTTCCCTGACTTGACTTTCATGTCATTCTGTTCTATGAAATTCTTATATTCACATTTCACCCTTTTGCATAAATAGCAAAAATAATATTTATGGCAACACTGGGTATATTATAACCCAAATTAAGGAAACTTGAGTCAAGGGAGAAGTTTACAAAAGCTCCACATTTATATTCCTTTTATTCTTTATGAAGAGAGATCCTGCCTACTGCATAGGAGATTTTAGGTGCTACATTTCATTGTTCTTTCTTTTACTATTTTTATATAACTTTTAAATGGATACCTACAAGGGAAGTTTAAAACATTCTTGACTCTATTTTATGCTAACACATAACTATTATGTGTTATATGTTCTAAGATTTTTTTTTAAACTGAGAGAAAAGTGACAATCTTCCAGCTGCCTACATAGGCATTGAATGAGGAGACACAATGGGTCAAACTTTCAGGATGCATGGTACAGAATGTTGAGGGGAGTACTAATAATTAGCACTTGAAATAAACACATGAAATATTGAGGTTTAAATATAATGTAAGTTTTAGGGCTTGATATCATAAATATAATTTTTAACAGTGAAAAGTAAATGAGGAGCTGAAAATTTTGGTATGAATTTTAGTTTTCTTAAAACTACAATTAAGGTCTGTTGTAAACAGAGTTATTGTAATATAATTCACATACCAAACAATATATCACTTAAAGTTAGAATTCAATGTTTGTTTGTTTGTTTGTTTTTAGTATATTCTCAAAGTAGTATGATAATCACAATGATCTAATTTCCAAGCAGGATCATTTTTCCCAGATAAAGGAACCACATTCCAATTACCAATTGCTTTCTGCCTCCTTGCCCTTGGTAACGACTAAATTATTTGTCTTTATATATAGATTCACCTATCATGGACATTTTATATAAATAGGTTCATGTGATATGGATATATAGGGGACTTAACAATGTTTTTTCACTTAGCACAATGTTTTAAAATTTATTCATGTGCCAAATATTAGCATTAAATTTCTTTATATTGCTGAATGATATTATTCCATAGATGTTCCACATTTATTGGCTCATTCATCAGTAAATAAACATTTAAATCATTTTTACTTTTTGACTGTTAGAAGCATGCTGTCATAAAGTTAGTGTACAACTTTTTATGTGAGCATTCTTGTAATTTCTCTTTCATATTATCTAGAAATATAATTGAGGAATCATACAATAATTCCATATCTATCAATTTGAGGGACTCAAACTTTTTCCAACATACATTCATCAGTTTATATTCTCAACAGCAATGTATGAAGGTTGAAATTACTCTATATTTTTGCAGTAGTTAGTATCTATATTTTTTATTATAGCCATCATAGTGAATGTAAACATTAATTGTGGTTTTGATTTGCATTTCCCTAATGGCTAAAAAATAATAAGCATCACTTTGTACACTCATTGCTTATTTGTAGAAATTTTTTTGAAACATGTCTATTCAGAACCTTGGGTCATGTTGTGATTGGTTTGCCTTTTTATTATTAAGTTGTAAAGGTTTATATATATATATATATATATATATATATATATATATATATATATATATAATCTCATCAGATGATTTGTGGTCATGTTCGAAAACACATCGTATTCCTTAAATATGTACAAGTCACATATTTTAATGTGTCAGGTTAAAGGTAAATTAAACTCGAAAAGGAATAAAAAGAAGAATAAAGAGGAGACAAACAAATAGATATGCACGAGAGCTATATAGCTCTTCATCTTTATGACATACTTTTCTTTGTTATCATGAATCACTGTTAGATTGTGTCCAATGTTTTTTTTTTCTGTCTCAATTGATATAATTATGATTTTTATTCTTTAACAAGTCAATCATATGGATTATACTGTTTGATTTTTAAATTCTGAACAAACCATCTATGTCTGGAATAAATTGTACTTGGATGTGGAATATAATTATTTCTAATATTTTTATTCATTTTCTAACATAATTGAAAAATTTTGTCCCTATAATAATGAGAATTATTGGTCTTATATTTCCCTTTCTTGTAATTCCTTTATCTGGCTTTAGTTTTGGAGCAATATTAGCCCTATACAATGACTTAGGAAGTGTTTCCCTCTGGTACTGTTTGGGGACAAAATTGTGAAGAATTTGTATTGTTTCTTATTTAGTACTTTGTAGAATTCATCATTAAAACCATATAAGCTACATTCTTTCTTTTGTTTTATTTATTAGTTCAACCTGATTTTGTCCATCTTGTGTAAGATTTTGTACTTGGATCATTTAAGAAATTGACTCACCTCATCTAAATTAATAAAAGTGAGTAATAATAATAATAGTTCATTATTATCATTTAATGGCTGTGAATTGGTGATGATGACATTGTTACTGATAATAGGTATCTTATATACTTTTTTTGGTAGTCTTTCTAGTTCACCATTTTTAACTTATAGTTTCAAATAACTAGCTACATAAATGCTTATATTATCTTTAATTTCTGCTTTAATTTTATTTTCATAGTTTCTGAGGAAAATTGTTCTCTATTTTTTGAGGTTGAGAATCAGGTTTAGAGATTTAATTAGAGATTTAATTTTGTTTCCATTTTAAATTTGTCTTTGCAATATGCATTTATTATAAAATTTCCTATATATACCAATTTTATTGTATCCCACACGTTTGGATATGTTTCATTTTTATATTTTTTGGTTTACATTTACATATTTTTTATGTTAACTTTCCCTTTTGATTTTTTTAAATTTTTTCTTTTTAGTTGTTGATGGACCTTTATTTTATTTATTTATATGTGGTGCTGAGAATCAAACCTAGTGCCTCACACGTGCTAGGCAAGCACTCTACCACTGAGCTACAATCCCAGCCACTCCATTTTGATTCTATTTCAATATATGTCTTATTTTAAAGTGTGGATGTTTGTTTTACTTACAAATGTTTGCAGATTTTCTAGCTATATTTATGTGATTGTTAACTGATTTAATTCTATTGTGTTTTGAGACCCTATGTAATATGAATTTTATGGCCTAGAAGGTGGTTGGTTGTCTCTCATGTTAAATATTTCTGAAGAGCTTAAGAAGAATGTACATTTGGTGCTTTTTTAAATTTTTTTATTTTTTTATTGGTTGTTCACAACATTACACAGCTCTTGACATATGATATTTCATACATTAGATTGAAGTGGGTTATGAACTCCCAATTTTACCCCAAATGCAGATTGCAGAATCACGTCGGTTACACATCCACAATTTTACATAATGCCCTATTAGTAACATTTTATTCTGATACCGTTCCTATCCCCTACTATCCCCCCTCCCCTTCACTACCATCTTCTCTCTCTACCCCATCTACTGTAATTCATTTCTCTCCTTGTTTATTTTCCTATTCCCCACACAACCTCTTATATGTAATTTTGTATAGCAATGAGGGTCTCCCTTCATTTCCATGCAATTTCCCTTTTCTCTCCCTTAACCACCCATCTCATGTCTCTGTTTAAAGTTAATCTTTTCTTCCTGCTCTTCCTCCCTACTCTGTTCATAGTTGCTTTCATTATATCAAAGAAGACATTTGGTATTTGTTTTTTAGGGATTGGCTAGCTTCACTAAGCATAATCTGCTCTAGTGCCATCCATTTCCCTGCAAATTCCATGATTTTGTCATTTTTTAGTGCTGCGTAATATTCCATGGTGTATAAATGCCACATTTTTTATCCATTCATCTATTGAAGGGCATCTGGGTTGGTTCCACAGTCTAGCTATTGTGAATTGTGCTGCTATGAACATCGATGTGGCAGTATCCCTGTAGCATGCTCTTTTAAGGTCTTCAGGGAATAGTCGGAGAAAGGCAATAGCAGGGTCAAATGGTGGTTCCATTCCCAGATTTCCCAGGAATCTCCATACTGCTTTCCAAATTGGCCGCACCAATTTGCAGTCCCACCAGCAATGTACAAGTGTACCCTTTTCTCCACATCCTCGCCAGCACTTGTTGTTGTTTGACTTCATAGTGGCTGCCAATCTTACTGGAATGAGATGGTATCTTAGGGTGGTTTTGATTTGCATTTCTCTGACTGCTAGAGATGGTGAGCATTTTTTCATGTACTTGTTGATTGATTGTATATCCTCCTCTGAGAAGTGTCTGTTCAGGTCCTTGGCCCATTTGTTGATTGGGTTATTTGTTATCTTATTGTCTAATTTTTTGAGTTCTTTGTATACTCTGGATGTTAGGGCTCTATCTGAAGTGGGAGGAGTAAAAATTTGTTCCCAGGATGTAGGCTCCCTATTTACCTCTCTTATTGTTTCTCTTGCTGAGAAAAAACTTTTTAGTTTAAGTAAGTCCCATTTGTTGAGTCTTGTTATTAACTCTTGTTCTATGGGTGTCCTATTAAGGAATTTGGAGCCCAACCGGACAATATGTAGATCGGAACAAACCTTTTCTTCCATCAGATGCAGAGTCTCTGATTTGATATCAAGCTCCTTGATCCATTTTGAGTTAACATTTGTGCATGGTGAGAGAAAGGGATTCAGTTTCATTTTGTTGCATATGGATTTCCAGTTTTCCCAACACCATTTGTTGAAGATGCTATCCTTCCTCCATTGCATGCTTTTAGCCCCTTTATCAAATATAAGATAGTTGTAACTTTGTGGATTAGTCTCTGTGTCCTCTATTCTATACCATTGGTCCACCCGCCTGTTTTGGTACCAGTACCATGCTGTTTTTGTCACTATTGCTCTGTAATATAGTTTGAAATCGGGTATCGCTATACCACCTGATTCACACTTCCTGCTTAGACTTGCTTTTGCTATTCTGGGTCTTTTATTTTTCCATATGAATTTCATGATTGCTTTATCTATTTCTACAAGAAATGCCATAGGGATTTTGATTGGCTTTGCATTAAACCTATAGACAACTTTTGGTAATATCGCCATTTTGATAATGTTAGTTCTGCCTATCCATGAACAGGGTATATTTTTCCATCTTCTAAGATCTTCTTCTACTTCTCTCTTTAGGGTTCTGTAGTTTTCATTGTATAAATCTTTCACCTCTTTTGTTAGGTTGATTCCCAAGTATTTTTTTTTTTTTTTTGAGGATATTGTGAATGGAGTGTTTTTCCTCATTTCCGTTTCAGAAGTTTTGTCGCTGATATACAGAAATGCCTTTGATTTATGTGTGTTGATTTTATATCCTGCCACTTTGCTGAATTCATTTATTAGTTCTAGTAGTTTCTTTGTAGACCCTTTTGGGTCTTCTAGGTATAGAATCATGTCGTCTATAAATAGTGATAATTTAAGTTCTTCTTTTCCTATTTTTATGCCTTTAATTTCTTTTGTCTGTCTAATTGCTCTGGCTAGTATTTCAAGGACTAAATTAAATAGAAGTGGTGAGAGAGGGCATCCCTGTATGGTTCCAGAGTTTAGAGGGAATGCCTTCAACTTTTGTCCATTCAGAATGATGCTAGCCTGAAGCGTAACATAGATAGCTTTTACAATGTCGAGGTAAGTTCCTGTTATCCCTAATTTTTCTAATGTTTTGAACATAAAGGGATGCTGTACTTTGTCGAATGCTTTCTCTGCATCTATCGAGATGATCATATGGTTCTTATCTTTAAGTCTATTGATGTGGTGAATAACATTTATTGATTTCCGTATATTGAACCATCCTTGCATCCCAGGGATGAATCCTACTTGATCATGGTGCACAATTTTTTTGATGTGTTTTTGTATTTGATTCGCCAGAATTTTATTGAGGATTATTGCATCTAGGTTCATTAGAGATATTGGTCTGTAGTTTTCTTTCTTTGAGGTGTCTTTGTCTGGTTTTGGAATCAGGGTGATGTTGGCCTCATAGAATGAATTTGGAAGAGCTCCCTCTTTTTCTATTTCCTGAAATAACTTGAAAAGTATTGGTATTATTTCTTCTTTAAAGGTTTTTGTAAAACTCCGCTGTATACCCATCCGGTCCTGGGCTTTTCTTGGTTGGTAGTCTTTTGATTGCTTCTTCAAATTCATCCATTGATATTGGTCTGTTCAAATTGTGTGTATCCTCCTGACTCAGTCTGGGCAAATCATATGACTTAAGAAATTTATTGATGTCTTCACTATCTCTATTTTATTGGAATATAGGTTTTCAAAATAATTTCTAATTGTCTTCTGTATTTCTGTAGCATCTGTTGTGATATTGCCTTTTTCATCCCGTATGTTAGTAATTTGAGTTCTCTCTCTTCTTCTCTTCGTTAGCATGGCTAAAGGTCTGTCGATCTTATTTATTTTTTTGAAGAACCGACTTTTAGTTTTGTTAATTTTTTCAATAGTTTCTTTTGTTTCAGTTTCGTTGATTTCCGCTCTGATTTTAATTATTTCTTGCCTTCTGCTACATTTGCTGTTGTTTTGCTCTTCCTTCTCTAGGCCTTTGAGATGAAGTGTGATCTCATTTATTTGTTGGTTTTTACTTTTTTTGAGGAATGCCCTCCAGCCGATGAATTTCCCTCTTAAAACTGCTTTCATTGTGTCCCATAGATTCCGATATGTTGTGTCTGTATTTTCATTTATCTCTAAGAATTTTTTGATTTCCTCCTTTATGTCTTCTGTAACCCATTGATCATTCAGTAACATATTGTTCATTTTCCATGTGATGTAGGATTTTTCTTTCCTTCTTTTATCATTGATTTCCAGTTTCATTCCATTATGATCAGATAAAATGCATGCTATTATCTCCACCTCTTTATATTTACTGAGGGTTGCCCTATGGCATAATATATGATCTATTTTTAGAAGGATCCAAGTGCTGCTGAGAAAAAATTATATCCATTTGATGATGGTTGATATATTCTATATATGTCAGTTAAGTCTAGGTTATTGATTGTGGCATTGAGTTCTATAGTTTCTTTATTCAACTTTTGTTTGGAGGATCTGTCCAATGGTGAGAGAGGTGTGTTGAAGTCACCCATAATTATTGTGTTGTGGTCTATTTGATTCTTGAACTTGAGGAGAGTTTGTTTTATGAACGTTGCTGCACCATTATTTGGTGCATAAATATTGATAATTGTTATGTCTTGTTGGCGAATGGTTCCTTTTAATAGTATATAATGTCCTTCCTTATCCATTTTGATTAACTTAGTCTTGAAGTTGATTTTATTCGATATGAGGATGGCCACCCCTGCTTGCTTACGAGGATCATGTGCGTGGTATATTTTTTCCCATCCTTTCATCTTCAGCCTGTGTATCTTTTCCAATCAGATGTGTCTCCTGGAGGCAGCGTATTGTTGGATTTGTTTTTTTAATCCATGATACCAGCCTATGTCGCTTTATTGGAGAGTTTAAGCCATTAACATTTAGAGTTACTATTGATATATGGTTTGTACTTCCAGCCATGTTTGATTATTTATCCTTTTTTAAAAAAATTTAGTTTGTTTCTCCATGATTATCTTTCCCCTCGCCCTCTGTCTTTACCGAGGCACTTCCCACTGATGGTTTTGGTTATTATTTTTCATTTCTTCCTCGTGTAGTGTTTTGCTCAAAATGCTTTGCAATGCTGGTTTTCTGGCTGCAAATTCTTTTAGCTTTTGTTTATCATGAAAGATTTTTATTTCGTTGTCGTACCTGAATCTTAATTTTGCTGGATACTGAATTCTTGATTGGCATCCATTGTCTTTCAGTGTTTGAAATACATTGTTCCATGACCTTCTTGCTTTCAGCGTCTGTGATGAAAAATCCGTTGTTAACCTTATTGGTTTACCCCTGAATGTAATCTGCCTCCTTTCTGTTGTAGCTTTTAATATTTTCTCTTTGTTCTGTATATTAGATATCTTCATAACAATGTGTCTTGGCGTTGGTCTACTGTGATTTTGTGTGCTCAATGTCCTGTATGCATCTTCAATTTGTATATCTGTTTCCTTTTTTTATTTCTGGAAAGTTTTCTGTAATTATTTCATTCAGCAGGTTACTCATTCCCTTAGTTTGAATCTCTGTACCTTCTTCTATCCTGATGACTCATAAGTTTGTTTTTTTTATGTTATCCCATAACTCTTGGATGTTTTTCTCGTGATTTTTTACCAGCCTTTTTGAGTTGGCTAGACTCTTTTCAAGATGATATATTTTGTCTTCATTATCTGACGTTCTGGCTTCTACTTGCTCCACTCTGTTAGTGATACTCTCAATTGAGTTTTTAATTTGGTTTATCGTTTCCTTCATTTCTAGAATTATTGTTTGATTATTTTTTATAATCTCTATCTCCTGATAAAGATGCTTAACTTCTTCTTTTATCTGTTTATGTAATTCATTCTCAATGTGTTCTTTCGCTGCTTGAATTTGCTGCCTCGTATCCTCTTTAAGGTTCCATTCCATCTGTCTAAGGTGTTCCTTGTGTTCTTTATATGACCATTTTTCTGATGACTCTAGGTCCTCCTGAATATTTAGGCTGTCCTGCATTGCTTGTACTCCTTTTCTTCCTTGCTTTTTCATGCTGCTCATTTTACTTCTTGTTCTGTTTGACTGCTGAGTTACTGTTTACTCCTATAAATTTATTTGATGCATGGGAGGAAAGGTATTAGAAGGGAAGGGAAGAAGTCACTAAAGAGAATGAGAGTAAGCAGGTGTAATCCAAGGAAGGGGGAATAAGAAAATTGAAAAGAAATGAAAAGACAAAAGAAGAAAAAAAAGGAATTAAAAAAAGAAAAAAAAATTTTAAGAAATAATAATAATAATAAAATAAAAATTAAAATTAGAAGAAAAAATTTTAAGAAAATTGAAAAAAAATTTAGAAAACAACAAGAAAGAAAAATGAAAATGAAATAAAAAACCCAAATCAAAAAAAAAGAGAGGAAAAAAAACTAATAAATGCAGTGTTAGAGTTTGATTAACTTCTCTTCCAGTAGGTGGCGCTGTGCCCACCAGGCCAAGTTTCTCCTGTCAATACGCGGGAACCAATCACTGTGCAGCAGCTCTTCCTCCCAGACTGGGCGAGTCTCCAATCCTGAGTGCCTAGGGCCTCCTCTTGTGTCTAGTCACTTCCCCACTTTTCCTCTAGCCAGGCCCCTCTCACGGGTGCCGCTCACCACAATACTGGCTACAAGCCAGGTCTGCTGTTCCCGGGAGCCCTGTTTTCATGAACGACTTGGCACACTCTCCCAGTTTGCCATTCCCTCAGACCCTAAGTTTATAGAGCTTGGGGCTGAGAATCTTCAGCGAATTTTTCTTGCCCTCCGGTAGCCACGCCCCTAGTAGCTGGTGCAAGAGACCTCAGTTGTCAGCACTGGTGGGATTGGTAGCCAGGAGTTCTGCGCCGCGGGTCCGTGCCACTTCTGCTTCCCTCAGTCTGGCTATCGCGCTCACGGGAGAGCTGGGAGGGGCCCTTAAGGTTTCCCCTGATGTGTGGAGAGGGAAGGCTAGGGAATTACACACCTGTAGCCGCAGGTTTCAATGAAGTTATCTCCTCTGCCGCAGTCTGGTGACGTCAGTTCTCTGCCATGGTGGTATCTCTTGCAAATGGCGACAGTTCGTTTCCCTTTGCCAGATGACCAATGCAATGGGTGGGTCCTTACTGTCTCTCCCAAGCCCCGTTTCAAACCTGTGGCCACTACCTATGAAGGCTTGGTTGGCATTTACCTCCGTAGGATCAGAAGGGCTGAACAGTTGTTTCAGCTGGATGGATTAGTGCTGAGTCACAGCTGTTTGTCTGCGGGAAGCAGGCGAACGGGAGCTTGAATTCAGCCAATCCTGGCTCAGTGTGTGTCCTGAGAGGCCCAGACTGTTCGCCCAAGATCCACGTCTGCTCAGCATTGCCTAGTGATCCTGAGCAAACAGAATTTAGATTGTTTATGACTCCCTATGCCCGCACAGCTGAAGAGGTCAGAGACTTGATCTCTCCTCGCCCACCGCCATGTTGGAATACATTTTGAGCTGTTTAATGTAATATTCTATAGATATCCATTGGTCAAATTGACTCATAGTTCTCCGAAGCCATCAGTACATTAATTGATTTTCTGTTTGTTTGATCCATGAAGCACGGACTGTGTTGTAGCCATTTTACAGATTAAAAATAATGGGTTTGACTATTTCTTTTTAAATATCTCTCAGTTTTACCTCATCCATATTTACTCTCTGTTAACTAAATTTTTATTAGGCCACGTCATTACTTATTCCTGATAATATTTCTTAAATTAAAATTAGATCAGTCTGAAATCAATATAAGTATGACAGATTTCTTTTGATCAATGGTAGATATTTTTCCATCCCTCTGCAACCTGAGTTTTTATATTTTAAATTTAAAGATGGCTTATGATACACATATATATGTATGTGTGTGTATATGTGTGTGAATCTATATCTTTTGGTTGGTACATTTAGGCCTCATAATTATTTTTTTATAGGCAAGATTTCTTCTTTCCCCTGACTTCCTGGGTATTATGGTTGTGATTTGGAATGTTCCCTCAAAAGCATGGTTGAAATCTTGGCCCCTGATGTAGCAAGACTCACAAGTGGGCTTTCAAGTAATGGTTGAATCATGAGGGTTCTGATTTTACCATATACCTGAGTGGACTAGTGGAAGGTGCTATCTCATCGCAGGAAGTAGATCACTGGTGACATGCCCTGAAAGGGTTTATACTTTTCCCAACCACCCAGCTCATGTATCTTGACTGCCATAAACTAAGCAGCTTTCCTCCACCATGCCTGTATGCTCTGATGTTGCTACGGAATGGGTTAACCATTGACTGAAAACCCTGAAACCAAGAGCCAAAATAAATCTTTCTCCTCTACATTGCTTTGTCAGTTATTTTGGCCACAGTGATGGAGAGTTGACTAACACCCTGTGTGTGTGTGTGTTTTGTTGTTGTTGTTTTGTTTTGTTTTTAATACCTTTATTTTATTTATCTTTATGTGGTGCTGAGGATTGAACCCAGGGTCTGGCATGTGATAGGTGAGTCCTGTACCACAGAGCCACAACACTACCCCACCCTGGGTGCTTTTTAACTGCAATTAATTGTTATTATACAGGAGCTATGTGGATGTGGTAGTAAGATATGGGGAAAGGGGAGGTGTTCTATAATATTTATATTAAACCTCAAAATATTAGAAGTTTATATCCACTGAAGATATGGGCTTTTTTATAAAAGAGTCTCTTGGATTACTTTACAATAGTTTCTTTTCTCCTGCCTCAGACATGAAGAGATCTTTTCTGTATCTTCATTGTTAGGACCCAGTAGAGGTTTTAAAGGTAAAATTGTATATATGTTGAAAAATCTTCTAAAAATATTACTCAATTATTGCTTTCATTCATACCAGACAATGCTGAGTCTCTAGAAATTTTATAGAATTACTATTAAAATGTTCTTGCAGTTAATGACTCCAAAAGTTTCTATTCCAGATAAACAAATTTCAGCTGTGAATCTATGTGTACTTTTCACACTGGATTTTGGGTGGAAGTCTGCCCTGAAATCTCAGTCCTCTGAAGTGGTCAAGAAAATTTATTGCACTGAAGTATATGTAGTTTTTTATAAAAAGGTTTGTGTGTGTGTGTGTGTGTAAAAGTAATAATAACATAATGACTCTCAACCTTTTTAAATCTTAGAGCTGAAACCAAGGTTTGTAAACTTTTGTTATAAATCAAAAATTTAGGGTAACATTATTTGCAAAATAGTACAAAGAATTATTATACCATTCACCCAACTTTCTCAAAAACATGTATAAGATATAATTTTACCAACAGTTAATACCAAGAAATGTAAAATGGTGCATTACAATTAGACTTTCTTCTTTTTCAGTTTCCAACAGTTTTATAATCACCCATTTTCTTTTTTTAGTATAATTTTATGAGAGTTAATATGCATATAGATGTATATGAACATAACAACAATCAGGGTAGAGAAA
Source organism: Spermophilus citellus (assembly GCF_964194105.1). Lineage (NCBI taxonomy): Eukaryota > Metazoa > Chordata > Mammalia > Rodentia > Sciuridae > Spermophilus > Spermophilus citellus. The sequence continues at coordinate 59,070,427 of NC_138188.1, read as the reverse complement.
TTCTGTCCTCACAAAGAAACCTCCAACAGTACCACTACATAGTCATTTTCTCCACTGAAAGATAGTCCTCAGCTGTTGTTATTTGAAATTAACTTAATTTTTAGAACGAGTAGGGTAGAGTCTGCACCCTGGTTTAAATTTTTAGTTCCATTTAAATTAATTTCAATTAATTAATTAAACACTTCTTCAATTTCCATAGGAATCAACTTCAATCTAATCCTTACTTCAAATTATCTCTTCAGTATCATATTTCTTTCTTCCTGTAGTATCTTTGCTACCTCTTTTTATTACGTATTGTACTGAATCTTTGAATATGCATACCTACGTATGTGTCTGTTAATGTTTGGTGATCAAAATTTATTTTTATTAAAAACAACTAGATTTCTGTAATGATATTGTTTTAGAATCATATTTTTATTGGTAATATGTCCATACATTATTATTTCATCTATCATCTTTATATTGGATCTTTAATAGCAAAATTATACATGCACACCTGTACACACATATCTCTTCCAAAGATATGGCCATGTATTTATTTTGAACACATTAGGCTCTGCATTTATTTACAATATTATATCTTGGCATTTATTGATTCAAGGAGTTCCTAGGAATTCTTTCATAATACAAATTGGAAGTTTCTCTCTCCTGGTATTCTAAAAAAAAAATTAATCCCTGGCTACCTGAAAAGCTAAAACATTAAGTTAAATTACATTATGTTTTGAGTGAGGGAAGAATAAAGTTATTTAGAGCAATTAGAGTTGTCAGCACATCAAAACAACTATTTGTAAAATGGAAGAGACCTTGGATGCTAGTTCATCTGGATGTTAATGAATATGGTAGTTTGAAAGGGGAATTAGTGTGTGTTTAGAAGCTAATTAAGGCACAGTTGTTAAATGTCACATCTGTTGTTAATAAAGCATATGGTTTTAAGATTTAATCTTGCACAGATCTGGCATGTTTAACCAATATCTGCTTGTATTTGAATCCAGGATAATATTATCCTCTTGTAGTTTATTGAAATCAATATCTGTAGGAAGAGAATCAATATCTATTGCAAAGCATGAATCTTTGCAGTATTTAGAGAAATTTTTTAAAAATTAGGTATATAGACTGAATTAAATGCTTATTAATATTAGTGCTTTAACTTAAAAATTATAATGCTGAAGAGTACTACAGGAATTATGAAATATTTCAACCCTGAAATGAGTGGATTTTTCTGAGGCAAATAATTTGAGATCATTTTAGTTAAAGTATTGTAAATGTTTATTCTTGATCCATATCCTTCATTTGCATATTTTTATTTAACATAAATTTGTCTTGATACTGTCTTCCAAAATCTAAACTGTATATAACCATGTGAAACACATAACATTTCACTTGGAATATATAAACCTTATAGAATTTTTCATGAAAATTTTAATTGAAATTCCACTATTTAGAGCATGATAATTTTGTTTATGTTCAACTAATATTATCTTTAATTGTTAGAATGTAATTTGTACTTTTTTGGTGTCTGAAACCTAGAAAGGAAAACAAAAACAAAATTACAATCCGCTACTTGACCTTTTTTCACATCTAATTTAGAGCATTGTTTCTGTGGAGATAATAGTTTCCATGGTTACTGTTACAGAGTTTGAAAATGTTTTAACAATGTTAGAGGAACCCATGAGGTTTTACTTTGCATTTCTGAAAATAAAGGAATTAATCCTCTGAAGTAATAAATTTGGATTAGGTGAAGTGAATTATAATGTCTATAGCATATCATAACAGACTTATACATGTGTATATATGTGATGATCCAATGAAAGACATTGGATCTAAATTCATAATTTGTTAAACTAAATGTTAATGGGTAGAACTGGGTAGTAGGGTCTTATCAGATCAATCTCTATATGCTGTTCAAATAATGTAGTGGCAGAATCCATCCTGTTATTTGCAAATATTTCAAAAAATGTCATATTGTCAGGGGAAATAAGAAATGTAGCTTAAAGAAATCAGGAGATGCTTTACAAAGAATAAACATTTTTTCAAACAAAAGTTTGTCTAAAATGAATACAACTGTAATTTTCCTTTTGGTAAATATTTTGAAAAACAGCAATTGAAGACGGATGGACAATTAAAGCACTATTACACATTTTAACATTCTGACCATTTTATCCATCATGCTTTTTCCAAATGTGTTCTGTTCATCAACGTGCAAATCCTAAAAGTTAATCCCATAGTTTTGGTTAGTTAAAGATTGTGGATTTTAATCTATCTATATAAAGAGAAAACTGGTCACTCTAAAGTCTTCAATTATAAAAGCCCTGTAATTAGGATATATTTAAGATAACTTTCATTCTTTTTCAGTATATTTGAATTGCAATTTTTGATCATTTGACATTAATAAGAAGTCAAAAATAATTCAATCTTACTAATATTTTTATCTAGGCATTTTAACCAATTTATTTTGAAACAACTAATGACTATATCTGTATTACAGTGATAGACCAGAGGAACAAACTGGAAGAAACAGAGCATGGAAATAATCCTCTGGAGTGTTGGTATTTTGTTTGAGAAGATTTATTCTATGCTCTGTTTCACCCATCCTCAGAGTCAGTCATTTTAATTCAAGAGCTTTGTGTCACTTACTCTTAAAAAAGTGTTTTCCCTATTAAAATTTAACTACTTTAATCCCAAAAGACTGGTCTTGGTTATTTTTTTCTTTCCTTCTAAAATTTACTGTCAATCTTCAATATATATATATATTTGATAAACATGGAAATATCAATGAAGTTTGTTTAAATTAATTTGACTAAATATTTAATAATTTAATATTGTAGCAAAAAATAAAAAGAAACAAGCAAATTAACAAAAATCCCATAACTTACCGAAATCTATTTTTATAATTTGTCATGTGTGCCATTTACACCTGTCAGTCTATGTGAAAGCCAATATTTGACTTATTATATTTTTTATGAAGAAATTAAGTAGGTATTCATAATGGTATCAATGAACACTTATTAATTTAAAAGTAATTTTTAATTCAAATTAGTTATATATGACAGCAGAATGCAATTCAATTCATATTACAGAAGTGCATAAAAAAGTAAATGTAATTTTAAAACATGTATAATGAGTATTCACTATTAGATATACTTTTTTTTTTTAAAGAGAGAGTGAGAGAGGAGAGAGAGAGAGAGAGAGAATTTTTAATATTTATTTTTTAGTTCTCGGCGGACACAACATCTTTGTTGGTATGTGGTGCTGAGGATCGAACCCGGGCCGCACGCACGCCAGGCGAGCGCGCTACCGCTTGAGCCACATCCCCAGCCCTGTTAGATATACTTTAAAAGTACTTACACAACTGTTACTGTGAGTCCTTTATCATGTATATAAAACATGCTGCATTTTTATTCCCAGTTATCAGTATACTATACTAGAAGATCTCATAAAAGGAAACAAAATCCATGCTATATATCTTATTTAGCACATGTATATCTAATTAAATTGTCTAAATATAAAAGGGATATTTTATTTATCTAAAAGTATATAATAGACAATGTTTTAACAAGAAAGAACGTTTAATTTTGTTTTATGAATGATTTATGATTCTCAACATACAGTAATACACAGTTTACTCTAGAGAAGATTTATAAAACTATGCACAACTTCAAAGTCTTCATACTCATTTTTATATTAATTTCTAATATACTTATGGAATTTTAGAATTTCATCAGAAGTGTTTGTGTTGAAATATCCACTTTGAGTGTATTTAAATAAAAATATGTACTTATCTATCCAGGTAGTTTGGTTGGGATGTTTATTATATTTCTAAAATTATATGAAACCACATGTTGGCAGAATCTAGATAATGCTTTACTAACTATGTTGTACCATATAAATGTTAAGTGGTAGTTATTTTTGTAATTATCATTCAGTTCAGGCAGGAATAATCTCTGGATTAGAGGGAAAGGAACCTAAATATACTTGGTAAGACAGTGGGTCAGAATTTTGACAGATGGTTCATGGTTCATGGCTGTTTGTAGGGATCATTTCCTTGTTTTCTTTCTTTCTTCTTCTTTTTTAAATGTTTGTTTTATTTTATTTATTCTACTTAGTTATATATGACAGCAGAATGCAATTCAATTCATATTACAGAAATACAGCACAATTTTTCATGTCTCTGGTTGAACACAAAGTAGAGTCACACCATTTGTGTTTTCATACATGTATTTAAGGTAATGATGTCCATCTCATTCCATCATCTTTTCTACCCTCATAACCCCTCCATTTCCCTCCCTCCCCTTTGCCTATCTAAAGTTCATCTATTTCTCCCATGCCCCTCCTCCCACCCCAATCCCCATTATGAATCAGCATTGGGATTGGAGAACTTCACTTAGTATTATATTCTCCAACTCCATCCATTTGCCTGCAAATGCCATGATTTTATCCTCTTTTAATGTTGAATAATATTTCATTGTGTATATATAACACATTTTATTTATCCATTCATCTTTTGAAGGGTATTTAGTTTAGATCCACAATTTAGCTATTGTGAATTGTGCTGCTATAAGCATTGGTGTGGCTTTGCTACTGTAGTATGCTCTTTTTATATCCTTTGGGAATAAACTGAGTAGTGGGATAGATGGGGTCAAATGGTGGTTCCAGTCCCAGTTTCCCAAGGAATCTCCATACTGTTTTCCAGATTGGTTGCACCAATTTGCAGTCCTACCAGCAATGTAAGAGTGTGCCCTTTTCCCCACATCCCTGACAACAATTATTGTTGTTTGTATTCCTAATAAATGCCATTCTGACTGGAGTACAGTGCACCTAATAGAAGAAAAATATAGGCCCAAATCTCAATCATGTCATATTAAGCCCCTACTTACTTAATAATACTCCTATGGTGCAAGAATTAAAATCAAGAATCAATAAATGGGATGGATTCAAACTCAAAAACTTCTTCTCAGAAAAAGAAACAATCAGTGAAGTGAATAGAGAGCCTACAGAATGGTAGCAAAATTTTACCACACGCACATCAGATAAAACACTAATCTCTAGGGTACATGAAGAACTCAAAAATCTTAACACTAAAAAACAAAATAATCAAATCAATAAATGGGCCAAGTAACTAAATAGACACTTCCCAGAAAACGATATAAAATCAATCAACGAACATGTGAAAAAATGTTCAATATCTCTAGCAATTAGAGAAATGAAAATCAAAACTACTCTAAGATTTCATCTCCATCTCTGTTTTCTTATCATCACTTTTTCTATCTTCCCCACATATATTACTGTCTTATCTTCTTGCATTTTAATTTTTTCTTTATTTAGATAAAAATGTTAAATATTGTATAGTAAAAGTGCACATTATGATATTCTGATATTTGTTTCCATTACGGAGAGATTACCACAACTAACATTTATCACCATATGTAGTTGAATTTTATATGTGAATAGCAAAATTACTTAAGATCTGGTCTCTCTGAAATTTAACATCTACTATTTGTTTTTACTGGAAATCATCACTATTCATATTTGGGCAATTTTGTTCCAAGAAACTATAGTCTACAAAACTGAGTACATTTTGTAATAGAAAAAAATCAGATATTCAGATGTAAATTAGTAACTAAAAGATAAAAACAAAATTTTTTACTCAGGGTTTAGGTACAAGCTTACATTATTTCTGAATTGATATGCCATCTGGTAATTTTCAAACCTAAATAAAGAAATTTCACAAGTTACTAGGGATGTTCTTTTTTTTCCCTTTTCTAATATTTTATACAAGTCTTTTTCCTCATACCACACATATTATGTATTAGGCAAAATGGTGTCTGCTGGTTACATGATGATAACAAAGCTGTTTTTCTCACTCATTTGCTAATTAATTCAGCAAATATTTGAATGTAAACTATGCTCCAGACACTGTGAAGCACTGGGGATAAAACAAACAAGTCTGGTCTCCATTGAGAGTATACTATAATGCAAATAACTTTTTAAATTTTGCAATGTGTCTAAAAGTGGTCTACAGAATTTGTTGTATACAACAAGAAAGAAGACTTTCTGGCAGTTGCTTCTTGAATAATTCCTTTACTAAGATGTTCTCTGACAGTGATAGTCCTAAAGTAAAGAAACAAACAAACAACAACAACAAAACAACAGTTCACCACCATAATATAAACTGTCTTTTGGGCAAAAACAGGCACAAAGCATCATGGCCCCATCAGGACAAAAAGGTACTCTGGCACTGAAACAAGGAGAGTCTCATGGAGGAGGTAAGATTTGTAGTTAAGTTCTGAGACTTGAGTATATGTTTCCAGGGTAAGAAATAGGAAGACAGCCTAGAAGTAAAGGGTTCCAAAAGAAAGCACAAGAAGTACATAGAAAGAGAGTCATGATAATAGTCTTACTATAAACATCACTGCTCAGATTTAAGCAAGCTTGTACTAAGTAACATATACTGCCATTCTTCTCTATTTTTTTTAAAGAGGATATTCACATATACTGCCTTTGCTTGTATGTAATTATGATATAATGATGGCCTTATTTTACTTTCTAAAACAATATTTAGAAAAAATAGAATTTTTTTCTGATTTTATTTGTTAGCAGTGTGACATTTGAATCATCCTTATCTCAGGTTAAGGCTGATAGTTCTGTTTTGAGGTCAACACTAGTCTGTTTGAATCAATTAAAAGGAGCCAGGTTAACAGGCTCTGTACTTCTGCTTTTCTGCCTGGCACTCTTCTTAATCCAATCAGTTATAATTGGTGGCACAGACATACATAGCTATTCTCAGAGGCTTCAGATGTAAATTTCCTTTTAAATTGTTACTGTCATTAATCACAGGTAGGATATGTTCTTTTATACTTCTTTCAAACAATATAAGAAATTAATGAGCATCAGTGAGATGAAGGAAAAACAACTAATGTTTGTTTCTCTTAACTTTTTTGCAAAAAAAAAAAATTCTATGTAAACTGCTTCTAAAAATGAAAACCTAATGAAGGTAAATGTCATCCTTGTAAGACAATAGAGTTTTATTTTTATATAAATCATCCAAAGTTCAGCGGAGGTCTTTCTATGCTAGCTACTTGTGACATCAATAATGGGGATCTGTCAGTTGTACAGAGACAAACTAATATTATTTTAAACAAAAATTACATTCCTAAAAAAAGAACAAAAGACAGAATCTGGGCCTAGAATCTCAAGATTTCATCACACCACACCTCTTCACTCTATTTCTTTTTTTTTAAATTTCCATACCAAAATGTATGTATACCTGGGTGCAATGGCTCACGCCTGTAATCCCAGTAACTTGGGAGGCAGAGGCAGGAGGATTGCAAAATTCAAAGCCCACCTAAGCAATCTGGTGAGGCCCTCAGCAACTTAAAAGATGTGTATCAAAATAAAAAATCAAAAGGGCTGGGATATAGATCAGTAATAAAGTACTTCTGGGTTCAATCTCCAGTAGCATAAAAAAGAAAAGAAAATATATATACAAATATAAATGTATACACACATATTCTTGCATTCTTGTGAAATTTACCACAGTACATGCATTTACTGCAAATCTACATTAATACTATGTAATCTATATATGTTAATTTATTTTTAATTTTATAGCTATAATTGTCCAGTTTAATTATAAATTTTAATTCTCCATTTTCAAAATTTTCTACAATTATATAAAGTATAATATCTGCCATCCATAATCAAGGTATAGAACATCTTGAGGTAATGAAAATGTTTTTACAGTAATTTTTATGGATCATACTATCTAACAATTATAGATCTCTACTAAAGTAGTCTTAATATGAAAATTGCATATAATATGCAGCTAATTAATGTCTTATGTAATAATTCAATTATGTAAGATATATGAGAGCAGAGATTTTCATCAGATTTGTGCTATTCCATAACTGCCAGTAACACTTTACATTAAATGGATGAACTAAAAGTAAATTACTTCCATGGATATCCCTTTTTATCTAATACAGCTAATTATCATCTTTCTTACTTCTAAATAATCCAATGATAACTAAAAAATAAATAATTCTTTATTAACTGTGCCCCTACTTGAATGTTCATTTGATTGCATTATAGAAAATAGTTTTTAATAAAAATTGATATCAACATTAATAGAATATTCTGTAAAATCTAATGCTTTATAACATATAATTTAAGTATTTTAGCCTATATGTAAATGTCATTCTTTCAACTCCCATATAATTTAGTTTACAAATGCTATCTATAGCTAATATTGATTTAATATTAATATTAATGTTATTTCAGTGTAATGTTCCTAATTCTAATTAAAAATTTGCTCAGTTTTTTAATACTAATGGATCATAGCCTGATTCAACTGATACAAAATTAAAATATTAAAGTAATATATCATTGAAAAATAATTATCAATCTCTAGATTATTGACTAGATTATTTAGTCACACATAGCAAAAATTGTCAGACTACTATACAACCTTATCATCCATACATAAGCAATTGTTTTTGTTGATCATAATATTAAAAAGCAGCAATTCATGTCTTTTTTTTAATCCTTCAAAAACATTCTGATTCCTAGAAAGTTGCAGTTCTCCATGACAACAGTAATTTTCAATGACTGGAAAATCTATTTGACTTACTGAGGTCAGGAGTTGTTATTACAGTAGCAACAGGTGCTTCTAATTTCATGATAGCAGAAAAGGTCTCACCAATTATGATTGTTATAAAATTATAGACAATAGATATTTTCATTCCTGAGCAACATCATTCTCCTCACAAAATAGCCTATTTCATTCTTTTATAACCATCATTGTCATGAAATTGTATTCTGTATTATTTTCTACAGCAAACAATTTTCTCCCATTCACCCTTGTCCTTTCCCAAAGAACTCCATCATTTGACAGCCCAGTCCTTGCTAAGCTTCACCAGCCCAGATGATGCTTACGTTCCAATCTCTCCACCACTTTAATCTGAGTTCAGATGCTCACCTAGCAGCCTTCAAGCTTTCGTGCTACATTACATATTCATTTCAGTAGTGTGTATGCCTGGCCAAATACTTTGCAAAAAGAAGCAAAACTAAACAAATATCATCAGCAAAATTAACAAAAGAGCATGATTAGAGGTTACATATATAATCAGTAGGTACCTTGCAATGGCAACCAACAGTATGTTTTTATTTCAAAGAAAAATAAAGGCAAATAAACAAACTAAACTGCAGTAGCAGGTGGCTTAAAATATCATGAAAGAAAATAATCTCTCTTGGACTGAAATACAATTCAATTTCTTTAGAGACTGTACCCCTGGAGTTTTGGAATAATTTTACTGGAAGCTTAAAAGATCATACTTTAGTCCTCAGGTAGAAATAAGCAAATTTAGAGGCATGTAGCAATTGCAGTTAAACTTCACTGCACTGGGAAATCTTTTTAGGAATGCAGGTGTTTCCAGTCTTCACTTTCAGAGTATATTTAATTAGCATTGGGGCATATCTATGTTAAAACTTCTATCTTTATTTCATGATAGGGAAGGCTATCACATACCATTGATCAGTATAATAAATAAAAGCAAAATCAGTGGTCACAACAAAGCTGTTCAGCAAAAACAATCAAAAAAATCAAAAACAACAATCAAAACAATTTTAAAAAAATGAAGTTAGTCCAGATCACCCATACTTTGTAAAAAGGGGCAATGTGTCTTCAAAATGATCATGCAATAACATAGAAAGACAGGATGACATAACCTTTCTTTTTCTTTTATGTGAACTTAAGCAATTCAAATCCCATATGAAAAAGAGGTAAAAAAGAGAGACCCTGAAGCTCTATTACCATATCTGTTCCTCTCAGCTATCATTCCCAATTTCATTATGTGATAAGAAAAAACAATGAATGAAAACTGTATCATACAAATTTTTATTTTAAAATAAAAGATGTAGGTGCTTAATGTGACTAAGCTTTTTATTAAAAAATCCATGTTTATTGTTTTCATATGAGAAAATGTGGAATGAATATAGATAATTAAGATGTAAGAGTAATGTACAAAACAGAAAATTTTATTTAAAAGAAAAAAGACTGTAAGTTAAACAATTTAGTCAAATGGATACTTATATTCTTCAATTTCTATCTACATACACTAGTACAGAGTTTCACGTAAAATAAATGGTAAATATATCTTGGAGAATAATAAGTAGTTAAATAAATGTAAATATGGTATGAATTCCTAGAAAACAAAAACTATAAGTAAGCATTCATATGTTCATTGAAGAACAAGTCATGCTGCAATATTTTATTTCATTTCAGACAGTTACTGATTACAGAGTCACTTGCTAAAAAGGTAAAATCAGCTAAATTGTATAATAAGCTAGATTTTAGTCTTTAAATAGATTTGTCTACATCTTTAAGCTGGAAAAAATTTACTTTTGATATTCACTCATGACCTTTATTTCTCAATTTTCGGTTTAATCATCTTACTTTTATTGTAGATGTCAACATAAAAAATAGAATTATCAAATATGCAGAGGATATATTATGTAGATTAGCTGATATGTTTAAGGTTTTCTGATAGACTATAGTAATAGAAATCGAGTTTAATCTTAATTGGGGCAAATTTTATGATTCATGAGTTTAATTTAGAAAAACAGTTATATACATTTAACATGGGGCAGAGTTGACTTACTTGAAATTCCAAAGAAAGGTAATAGGGTAAATTTAGTTGGCATGAAACCAAATGAACTTAAATGTAAGTGCAACAAAAATCTAATGCAAAGTGAAGTTTTCTTAGTTAATATATCATGTCCACATTTCTTGTATATTATTATTGTATATAATGAACACATATAAAATTATACTTAAATGTACATATACTTTCTTAGCCTTCCTCACAGCATTCCACAGCATTTGTTATCTTTTTCACATTTATTCTCTTTAATAAGTACATAATATATTGAAGAATACTCCAGGGTTAAACATTTATTTTCCCAAAATGTATTTCTATTATTTCATATTTTACTTATAAAATGGCTAATCTGTTAGGCACAAAGTCAGGCCAGCTCAAACTTGGCTCAAATACAGCAGAACTTTTGTTGAGGGGTATTTTATTACATTAAAAAATTGTGCCAGAAAGTAAAAAAGGAACAATGTTTGTTGAGCTGAATTTAAATTGTTAATGTAAATTAATTTTATAAACTGCAAAAATATCTAGATATTAAGTAGCTCAGATTGGATTTGCTCTGGTTTGCTATATTAAGACACATGGAAAATACAATGTTAGGGAATCAATTCACAGGAGATGATTCTGTCCAGTATGGGGCAAAGGACAATAGATTCTTACAAGTATAAGCACACAGTAGGTAGTGAAAGGAAATAATAGACCCTTGCTTCAAAGCTATTTTGTCAATCTGGAGAGTTTACTAAGTTGCTCAGGCTCAGTTTCTCTAGTTGTTTAATTATCATTTTGATGTGAGAATTTAATGAGATAATATGTGTGAAATATTTTGCAGTGCTTTTATTGATATTAAATGATCATTTCTATCCTCCCATAAACAATTCCATTCATTCTGCTCACCAGCTATCTTTCTTACATCATTGCCACATATTCGCCCAGCCACCACATATCTTCATGATAGAATTGCCTTGATTAACATTTCACCATGACTTCATGATATTCCACAAGCTGCCCCTTGCTCTTTTGACATTTCTAGCTAAATCTATCCTGAGGACATTCAGATGTTATTTCCTAATACAGTAATAAAGGTTAGAGGACACTTCTATAACTTAGGCATTCTGAAACACAAAATGTCACATAAAAACTAATTTCTCCAAAAATGCATTCAGATACAATTTTTCTATACATGATAAAATAGACATATTACACAAGTTCATTCATTCATCTTATCTTGCACATATTTTTTACTTTTGTACATTTTATAGAAAATGCATGCCCACTTTCAAACATAAAAATACACAAATTAGTAATTTTATTAAATAAATGCTAGAAAGGTTTTTTATATTGATTAAAATTAATCTATCTGTAGGTTAACCAAATATGTTACAGTGTACCAATTGAAAATAATATTTTGCAGATGGTACCAAAGATGATTATATTAAAGTTATTTTCATATATTTTGCACAATTATGAAAAAAAATTGGGTGATGCAAATTGCTGAATTAAAAATGAAATATAATTTGATTTTTTAGTAATGTTTGAGGATGAATACTACTATTTAATTTATTTTTTTATTTATAAGTATATATTTATTTACAACACTTAGTACCCTTTGATTTTCCTGGGCAATTCTATTCTACGAATTCTGTTCTAATCCAGTATCATTTCTGTAAGTGCAACATCTGCTCACAACCCCAGTGTTCTCCGACAGGAAGCAGGATAGCTGTAAATTCTGGGACTTGAAATGAATATTGACAGGAGACCTTGTTCAGAAGGGAGAACGAAGGAAATACGAAGGTGAAAAGAAGCAGACATAGGTTTGGTTTATCCTCATCAGCATAGCTAAGCATCACAGATTACTTAAGAAGAGAAACACCTTTTACTGAATCTACTAGGAAAACCAGAGCAGATCAAATTGAATATACCTACAGTGTCAGTAATGCATGGAACATTATTTACAGGAAAATTGACATCACTTTTTCCTTACAAAATTCCTATTGCTGCTTCTGGATGCTTGAAATAATATTTCAATGAGAACATAAGAGCTTCCAAAAACTTGTGTTATAAATAAGAAGCTTAATCACAACACTTCTAATTTCCAGAGGAGTAGGAGGTGAAACATGTTGCTGTGACTGAAAATCCAAAATGAGGTATTGTGGGAGAGGTAAGCCAAGGGAAACATTAATGGGAACGGTCTTTGTGAGCTGCACAATATTACTTAGACATTGTTTGATAATTTCATCTGTATGTTGACAAAAAAATAAGAAAAAAATCCTAGAGGAGTTTCCAATCCTGCTCAATTGCATTTAAGCTCGGCTACGTGGGAGATTAGTCTATAGTCATCTCCAAAGTAATTAAACTATAATAAAATGTCACTCTTGTGAAAATCTGTAATGTTTACAAACTCTCTCTCCTAAGGGTACTCAAAATGTTTTATTAATTATACAATTAAGACTGATAATTCCAAATTAAGAAACACTTGGTGTGCACTTCAAATTTAGTAGCTAGAAAAATATTATTTAGGTAGGACATTTTCTCAATCCCTTAAAACTTTCTCTACTAAGGTTTTTGTTGTTCTTGTTGTTTTGTTTACTTCTTTGGTGCTGAGAATGATCTTGATTTTTAACCTTTTGTTTTACTAACGTTTTATAATTTAATTTTTGACAATTGCCCTTACAATATGCTTATGTATACATATAAGTAGTTCAAAAATTTGACTTTTCATGCTTTAAATAAGTATTTCTCAAAGCCCATAATTTATTCAGATTGCTTTTAACAAGATTTTAAAATATCTATTATTTTGTTATTATTCAGCTTTATTTATGCGTCCATGCTCTCAGACCAATATGTTCCAGGCCTAAACTTTACACGGTAAAACTATTATTACTTTTATAGGAAGGGATTTTTTCTTTCCTGGATTGGATTAATTATGTCTCTTTAAAAAAAGATCTTTTTTTGAGGAGTGGGGAGTACCAGGGATTGAACTCAGGGGCACCTGAACACTGAGCCACATCCTCAGTCCTATTTTGTATTTTATTTAGAGACAGGGTCTCACAGGTTTGCTTAGCATCTCACTGTTGCTGAAGCTGGCTTTGAACTCAGAATCCTCAAGTGTCAGTCTCCCAAGCCACTGGATTACAGGCATGTACCACCGTGTCCGGCCAAAAAAATAATGTCATTTTTAATGTGGGTGGGAAACAAAATATTCTCTCATGGGCATTTGGGATATAGTAGAGATTCACAGTTTCTCAGAATCTTATTTCTCAGCCAGGGCACAATGGAATACCCCTGTAATCCCAGTGACTCAGAAGTCTGAGGCAGGAGGATTGCAAATTCAAGACAAGCCTCAGCAATTTAGTGAGATCCTAGATAACTTAGTAAGAATCTTACTCAAAATAAAAAAATAAAAGCAGCTGGGAATGTGGCTCAGTGGTTAACATGCAATTCTGGGTTCTATCTTACTTCTCAACTATTTTCTATTTTGTATAAGCTTAATCTCACTTGCATATTTGTGTTTTTAATATTGCACACTTAGGAAAGAAAAAGCTCACTTGGTATGTGTTTTCAGTCTTAGTGCAGGAGCAAATTGTTCTTTAACAGAACATGGAGCATGGATTAGGGATATTGTATTGGAATTAAGAAATATATGCTCCTAGATGGTGAATTTCTTATGAAAATTTACAAAATCTTTTACTGTTTTCTGGGATATTGAGTGGGCACTCAGGAAATATGTATAAGCAACTATTGAATAGATAGAACAAATACAGATTTACATTTGCCTAAGCTACTACACATTCACAGAAAAACAATATTATTTCAAAATATATTTATCTGTAACAGTTCTGAATAAGTTAAATGTCACTGAGAAATTATAAAAAAAGATATTCATAAATTCTAGTCTGAATATCCAGTTCATTTTGGAACATTGAAGGATCAAATAGGCTTTTCTTGGGATTCAAACAATATTTGTAGAAGTTGTTATAATGTAGGAGGAAATTTTGAACCAGGCAAGTAAGAAGTTTATGTAATTGCTCATGAAGCAAATTGTTTATCTTGACATGAGTAATTGCCTCTATCAAGTATGAGAATCAATTCACTACTTTCTGCAGTTGCTAGTTATGATTTATTCTTTTAGGTAGAAAGTTAAGCAGTACCAAATAGATAGAACAAATACAAATTTACATTTGCCAAATTTACATCTTGGCTCTTCTATTTCATGCATAATTAAAATATTTGGGTATAACCAACATTTTCAGGATCTCTAACCCTTGTATCATAATACTTAAAAGTTATGAGTCAAACCCGGGTATGTGATGCATGTTTGTAATCCCAGTTACCCAGGAGGCTGAGACAGAAGTATCACTAAAGCCCAGGGATTTGAAGCGAGCCTGAGCAACACAGTGAGAACCTGTTTCTAAAATCAAAAATTGTAAATTAAATGGCACTAACAGCTGGCCTTCTTTTCCTGTCAGGGCCCCCTCTTTAACTCCTTCCTCCATATGGCTATCTACTTCTGGTTATAAGATTATCAAATGAGAAGCCAAAGCTGCAGTTTCCCTTGGCAACTTCAGAACCTGAGAGGTTGCAGGGACTCCTGACCAATGTGACAAAACCTTACCCAATGATTAAGGATGACTTGGCCAAGCTGCCTAAGGGAAGACTTTGGAAGTTTCTCTTACCCACTTTTTACTTTTACAACTGTTAATTCCAAACAACTATGCTGAGAAAAAGAAGAAGCACCAGTGTGTGGGAAACCTGGTCACCCTCCACACCTGTTCTGGGTGGTGGTGGTAGTGGGGCCTCTTTTAAGCAAAAGTGGTTCCTCATCTTCAGATTTCCTAGTGTGGTGCTTACAATTTTCTTTCTCTTGGATACCCTCACATACTCTCAGATCTGCAATTTTTGGCTATGGGGTACAGGATGTCAAAGAACAATGGAGTTAAATAGGCACAGAAGACTTTATTCAAGACTAGTGCAAACTTCATTCTGCTGAAACAATGCATAAGAATATTCCAGTACTGGGGAGAGCTAAAGGAAAAGTAGTGGGGACATTAGGAGGCAGATTTGTATGTGTAATTAGGTCATCTTACTTATATTTATTTATTCCTAATTAAACCTTATGGAAGTTAGTTAGGCTCTTATCCTTTCATAGAAATAGAAGATAGGGACTCTGTCTCCTTAGATGGTGATGTTTCAGGGGGGTCCTATTTATAGTTTTTACCAGATACAATATTGAAGGGTCTTATTTCTATAATTCACTGTTTCCAGTCACCAAAGTTTCAAATGTTTTCAAAGGCTTTGATATCTAATATTATTAAATGTAAGACCTAGGTCAAAATTATCATGGACTGAATAAATTTATCATTCATCCCCAACTTGACTCACACACAACATTAAATTAATATATTGTTTACTTTTATACACATATGTCATGAGCTCATGAACAACAGATTGGCAAATGGCTGTGCAAAACCTCCATGTGAGTGTTTGTGAAATGTAAGAAATATATGAGAAAATTTAAGAAAGAATTTCTTCTACATGAGATTAACTTTGACTATAAATCCCTGTGGTTGAATCATCCTGATTATATGTTTCTTTGAACTTCAGCTATTTCTCTTTAACCCAGCATTCAATTTCATATATTTAATCAGAAAGGCAGGATACAGACATGAAGAAAGAACACATTCTGAATATTCTGGAAAATCCAAATAAATTATGTTTATTTATATCTGGTAAACAGATATGTAGAAAGACCTACATGTAGTAATACTTTCATTTTTTGACCTATCTTTTTAATTATAAATCTCTAGTGATACAAAATATCTGACTTCTAATATCACTAGTAAACTGAACTAACTCTCAGATTATAATATATTTAAAAAATCAAAAAGTAAAGTATTTATATTTAATAATTATTTTTTCATTCAACATTATACAAGCAGTCTTGTGATTAGAACTATATTATCAGGTTCAAGTTGACTTATAAATCAGAATTAAAATACTCAGTATGATAATATAAAAATAATTTATGATGATAACGATCAAGAAAAATTTCTAGTAGCTTCTATAGATATCTATAATGTTCTCTTGTCACAAGTTATATATCATTGTGGGAACAAAATTGTTGAAAATTTATAAAAATCATTATTAGTGTATAAAATGTTGGTTGAAAAATATGATCTATTAAATTACTAGAAATCTTGCTACAATTCAGATTCTTTAAACTCAACTTAGAAGTGTCAATAAATATTTCAAACTAAAGGTTCACATGCACTTTCATGGACAATAAGTTTGGGAATTGCAAACTACAGATGATGGGCTAGAGATGCTGCAATTTCAGATATGTGGTGCAGGAAAACTGCAACAAAGAAATGGAGGAAATGATAAATGTGGATTATGATTAATATACATCAAAAAGCACATGTGTTTGGTGCTGAATTAATAACTGAGAACTTTCTTCTACTAGTTATAAAAGATAATGATATTCAATTAAAAATATACACAGGTGGCTGGGTGTCTCAAAAAAATTAAAAATAGGCTGGGGATATGGCTCAGCAGTAAAGTACTTCTGTATTCAATCTCTAGTTCCAATAAACAAACAAACAAAAAACAGTGTGTGTATGTATGTATATGATATATAAACACATTATGCCTTGACCCTTAGGCTTTTCTTCAAGTTCATTAATGTAAAAACTTCTGGGTTTCATTTAAATTTCAAAATCATCCTCTTTCATCTCATCAAAGATATTTTGATATTTTAAAGGGCTGAAAATGAGCAGACAACAAATCACATATACAAATAAGTTACAGAAATAATATGTGACTTGCAAACCCTAATTTATGGACCATTAGAGAAAAAGTTTGCTGCCTTTGGTGTACTTGTTTGTCCAGCTCTTCTATGGTGGCATTTTCTTTCTTTCTTTTTTTTTTTTTTTGGTACCAGGGATTGAACTCAGGGGCACTCGACCACTGAGCCACATCCCCAGAACTTTTTTGTATTTTATTTAGAGATAGGGCCTCACTGAGTTGCTTGGTGCCCCACTACTGCAGAGGTTGGCTTTAAGCTCACCACCCTCCTGTCTCAGCCACTTCAGTCGCTGGGATTGCAGGGGTATATAATTTTTATACTGTGTGTCCCATATGTATGCACACATGATTCTACCCTAGACCTTTCATTCAAAATTGTGGGCCTTTTCCTTCTAGGTAGCTGACCAGACCTGGCCATTTAGCACCATCTATGAATGTGTATATATTCTCATCTTACGCTAGCTCTCTTTCTGTACAAAGTAAGTACCCTACTCTCAGCCTAATGGAATTATTCTCCTTCTCTAATGTCTCGGAGGCCCATACTTGAACATGACTTGTGAGGTTGCCGATGTCCCATTTTCAGCTTGTGCACACATATTCAACCAACCCATTCACAAACCTAGTTAATACTTTTCTCCTTCATCTGCAGATGAGTGGTGTTTCATTCCATTCTATAGAATTAGACAATTTGATTATCCACTCTCCCATAGCCAGACATTTGGTTCACTTCTTATTTTTTAAACACATTAATAAAGCTTCTGTGTACATTCATGTATGACCCTTTTTATTTCTTCTTTGATTGAATCTTGTGTATAATTTCAATTTTAAAAATATTTGATTTATTTCCATCTTGTCTCAATTACTTTTGTACTTCTTTTTTTACTTTTCCTTTAACTTTTTTGGTATTCATAATTGTTGAATAAGAGTTCAACAATCAAAAATAAGTGTTAATGTGGGTTGGGGATGTAGTTCAGTGGCAGAGCACTTGCCTAGCACAGGTGAGGCACTGGGTTTGATCCTCAGCATCACATAAAAATAAATAAATAAAATAAAGGTACTGTGTCCTTCTACAACTAAAAAAAATTAAATATGTGTTAATGTACTAAAATTTGTTCTGAATGGAGGAACAAGTGAAGAGCTATGGAGAAAAAAAGAAATGCTTTAATTAATGGTGATTAAGACTCAGAAAAAAGAAATTATAGTTAGCAATATGAGATATGTCTTGATAGGCATTCACACACTATCAATATCTATTGGAAAATATATTTGAAAACCATCCATACTGCAGTTCCAGAATAAACAGAAGCATGAGGATGGTAGCCCCACAGTGCTACAAAGATTAGGTACTATATATATCAGAGGAAGGAAAATTGTGGAAGAATGAGATTTAGGTTAAAATGAAAAATACACAGGGACTGGACTTTAAGATCACTGGATATAATTTTTTAAAAACTTTTAACACCATTATTTCTATAATTAGGTTTCTGTTCTTTTTTGTCTTGTCTTACTTTTGTCCATTATTGAACTAGTCCGCCAAAGGAATTACCAAAGCTCTCACATATAAAATGAGTTACATTCTAATATTCACATTCAATCACATTGGGGCAACCTTATTTCAATAAGTAGCTCTGAATTTTGCTGTTTATTTCTTATATAAATAGATTTTGACTTCTATTAAACGTAGTACAAATGTATCTATATTTCCACCCTAAATCCTATTTTCTTAATGAAAACCAACATACTATGTGCTTTACATGTTATTTATAGTATTATCTACAAAATCACATGAAAACCAATGCCTAAGAATATATCATAGAAAGCTCCTTAACCTCAACAATGAAATTTTAAAGTTTTAAAAAACATTATTTTGAAAATTTATTTTGGGATAAATGTAATATTGGAAAGGCTTATCATGTAGAGTTTATGTTTTTGTGTTCAGAGTTGTCTAAAAAATAACTTTATATAGTAATCATTGAAACAAATGCCATCAGCATTTAAAATATTATGTTGATAAAATATTAAGTCCCAATTGCTTATCTTTTCTTCTAAATATTTCCTGTATAAATTCTTTATTTATATTTAATGGCTTTTTATTTCATTTACTTTATCTGAAATCCTTATCATTTTTATTAAATATTCTGAAATTTTCTCTAGACTAATTCTGTGTTTTTCTACAATACTACATCTCAACAGATATATTGTTCTGAATATCTTTCATACTGAAGACAACAAATGTAAAATAAAACAAAAAATAAAATAAAAAGTTTCTGTGTCCATTTTTTCCCAAGTTATTGTCATTATATTTAAACTTTCTTTATCATCTCATCTTTAAATACAGTATAATGTTGCACATTTGAGTAAAACTACTTAGGAAGCTATTATTTTATCTCTAAACACTTTTACCTAAAGATTTGGCACATCTGTAACTAGATTTATCAATCAGCCTCTTATGTTTCAGAAGACAAAAAAACTATTGGTTAAATCAGTTTGTCAAACAATAATATTTCACATCTGCCAATGGCTTAAAAAGAGTGTGTTCTAACAATATACACTGGATAATGATTATTTCATAATTCAAATTGTTTAGTACTTTGCTATAGTCTTAAAACAACTGCACGACTGACCTTAAATCATGACTTTTTCATTCTGAAGGGCAGGACATAAAAAAAAGTGAAAGTGGCAAACTTTCCTAAAGCCATTAAGAAGATACATCCACAAGGAATTACTAAACTTTAATTTTAAACACTAGTGAATCTGAAATTGCTACTTTTATGAGAGGTTCCTTGCAGGTTTCTATTTCCAGTGACAGCTATACTTCAGTAATCATGTAACTATTTGCTACTGCCATAAAGATCTTGCTTAGCCCTGATCTCATGCTGTTTCAATTTTCTAGCACAAAATCAGATATAATGCTGCTGTTAAGTCATCACAATATTCTTTTTAAGGGCCATGAGAATAAAAATGTAGACAGGATTAAAAAGGGTGAATCCAAGACATAGATTTTCTATTAAAAATAATATGAAGCAAATTAAATCTATTTTCTCTATTATTCTGTCTTTTAAAATTAACTGGAAATATTTCTATACTTTATACCATAATTGAAGCAATGACTGAATTATTAAAAGTGGTATCTTTATAGCATTTTCTTTTTATCTGACCTATTTTAATAAACTTCTAAATAGCAAAATGACACACTAATAATCTTTTACTTGTGATTGCATTACATATTTGTGCAAAACTCAGTATTTTAGGCAGATATTGACATATGCAAAAGTTTTCATTTTAGAAGACAAAACTAAAATCAAATAATATTTAGAAAAGCTAAAACATGACATAGCATAATTAGATTTATGCATACATAAGAAGATATGGAGATATTACAAATAAATTGTTTTACCTAGTGCACTTGTGAAAATACAGTTAGATAATGTAAGATGCATTCTGCAGTGTAGAGGACTGAAGATAATACCAGGAAAGACTCAAGCTACTCTGGTAGAAGGGTCTTTCTCTTATTATTCAAACTATTCAGTAGTGCCAGGACTTGTGCTACAAAAGACAGAAGGGTATAAATCATTCAAAGACCTATAAGTAGTCCAGTCCAACTAACATTTCTTTGTTTGCATTAACACCATCCACAATAATGATAATTTCTTGGCTTCCACACTTGTTCATTTAATTTTTCTCTGCACATTTGATTCCTATTTTTTTCCATTTTTATTAGTTTTTTTTTTCATCTCCTTCATATTTTCCTTTCTTTTCTTCCTTCCTTAACTAGCAGCATGAGGGAAAAATGTGGTTCAATTTCATTAAAATCTATAAGCAATGGTGAGAATATTGAAATATATTAGGGTATATTTAATGCAGAAAATTATAGAAAATCCTGGGCATGAGAATGGATATAATAATACTTTATTAGTGAAATAGAGATAACCAATATATATATATTAGTGGGAAAAAAATGGGACTATGTCAGAAAAGCAGTTTCATTCCCATTAAAGGATTTGGTTAAGTCCTTGTCCATTCATAGAATCAATTTATTTATCTCAAAGTGGAGATGATAATAGCAATATGCTTATTTGTAGTAAGGATAAAAAGATCACATATGTAAAACTACCTTGTATACAAAAATATTACAAAAAAGAAGAGACTACTATGAAGAGGAAAGTTTTAATTGCCTGGAATAAGTATGTGGAGCACAAAATTATGAACACTTCTCTTAACCTAGTGATCAATACCCAAAGATTTTCCACAAATGAGTAGAGGTCAAATTATGTAACAAATAAATAAATTAATAAGCCAGCAAATAAACAAATAATGTAAATGGATGATTCAAAACCAATGAATAAAGATACCTTTAAACCAGTGTTTGACATTACCTAACACTGAATAAATAAAAACTAAAGTGTGGGTTTCTCTTTTTGCCTACTTAATTATTTTAACAAGTGAGTTTTCACATATGAATTGTTAAATATGTGAATATGCCAATTTTTAAAAAAAATGTAATTAACTTTAGAATAATGTGGGGTGTTATAGGCATACAATTATATTTTTATGTTTTGTGTTTCTTAATAAAATATATATAGGACATTTTAATATTGCTGTTTTATCTAATTCACTGTGTGATTGCTTTCTCTGTGAATACAGACCCATTAAACTGAGCTTGAGAGACAATCATTTCTTCCTACTTTTATTACTGGTCATTTTGAAGCTCACAGTTGGTTTTGATTAATTCTGCCTAAGAGGAGTATAATTCTAGCACTGTTTAATTGCCCTACCCCCACTCCCTACCCAATGGGGAAAAAATACCACAGTTTCTTGCAAGAAGCAATCATAAATGATAATATCCTCTGGCTTAATTATCATGACTGTTGCTTGCTGTGATGAAAATTAGAGAAATCAATTTTAGCAACATGCTGAGTCTATCTTTAGTGATTCTTTATATCTTAAGAGTAATTTAGATATCAAAATATCAATGGATCAACTGAAACATGACTTGTCAGGTACATCTGATATCTTAAAAATCATTAATAAATCACAAGTACTAATTTCTTTATGGACTTTCTAAAATCTAAATTAAATGATTAAACAATAATCTTCTAAGTGACTGCTTCTTTTACTTAATATTTTCACCTTGCCTAGAATTAGCATATTTATATTATTTTCAGTCAGTTTATAAAGAATTCTGTGTACATTACCATTCTTGCGATGAACAAGGTAGGGCAGCCACCCTTACTGAACAGTGTAACAGAAAAATGACTTTTCTTATGTAATTCACACAGATTTTGTGTTTTCATGCCAATGCCCCCCCCCCCCAAGGTAATACAGTGAAATGTACTCATTGAAAACAAGCAATAAATTTAGTATCACCTTAAATATGTTTCTTAGAAATTTTAAAATCTATTAAAATGTCATGCATCTATATTAAGCACATGTAATAAATGCTCTCAGTACTTTATACATGTCCCCTTGTCCTTATGGCTTCTAAGTATACAGGCTGGAATTCCAACTAGTGGCAGATGTAATCCACTGCCTAGAGGCTTTTATGGCAGCTGGAACCCAATTTGTCCAACCAAGTGGTATGTTAGAATTGCTGTGGAATTAATAACACACTAATCCACCAATGACTACCAAAATCTAGTAGGTAAATATTCTGAGTTCTTTGTGTAACAAAACCAACAAGGAACAGTGTTTTTTTGTACAGGCTTTCCAATTCTCCCCTGATAATCTTCATCTTAATGCAAATTTATCCATGGCTAAACTTCTTCCCCGACTACAATTTCATTCTTCCGTCACTGTTTTTAAAACAAACAAATCAACTAACTCACACAAAGTGCATTAAGGGTTGGATGCTGACAGAGCCAGGATTACAAAGCATGGTCCCACATGGACACAACATCAAGGATCCCCATAATTTTAATCAAAAGGAGAAGCGTATGTAAGTTACTGTTTCTTTTACTTATTATTTTCACCTTGCCTAGAATTATCATATTTATATTATTATGATTAGGACAAGAGTAACTATATGCAAGTCAGAATGTATCTGGTTTATCTTAAGATAATATCAAAGTGTGAGACATATCACTGACCCTGAAGTGCACTTGTGAAGTTCTGCATACCACTCTATTCATAGTGTGTCAGGAAACTATGTAGAAAAAAAGCCAAGTAGGGTTAATCTGGGGGCAATCATGGTGGTTACAACTCAACATGGCTGTAGTCATGTCAAGCTGAATCAATAAAGACATTAAAATCTTAAAGAATAACTATCATTCTGGTAAAAAAATATCAGATCATAACCTAAAGAAAGAAGAAACTATTTACATCACATTTTTTTTTTCATTGACTTTATTTCTTTTATGATTTTCATTGCCCCTATTTCTATTTTTGTGAAGCTACGAGGAGAAACTAGAAGAAAAATTTTTGAATAAAAATTGGAGCAAATAAGGAAAATGATTTAGAAATTTCCAAGAAATGACACAAGCTCTCTGTATAATTCTGACATAAATATATGCAAGCTATTTTGTTAAGGAGAGACTTCATTTGAACTATATTTTCAAATCATTTCACATATCTATACAGTTTTTAACATTGATGATAATATTTCCTCATGATTTTAATTTCAAACAATTTATATTGGATTCTTTTTATGACAGAAGGTTTTGCTCCTTGCCATCTATACTGTTTCTTTCCTATAAATATAGCTTATTAAAGATTTGTTATATGGGCTGGGGATGTGGCTCAAGCAGTAGCGCGCTCGCCTGGCATGCGTGCGGCCCGGGTTCGATCCTCAGCACCACATACAAACAAAGATGTTGTGTCCGCCGAAAACTAAAAGAATAAATAAATATTTAAAAAAAAAGATTTGTTATAGGATTTCAAATATCATAGTAAAATTGATTTTAACTGTTACTCTGCTCTTACCTTCACAGGTTTTTCTACTTTTTTAAGATTTTGAACTTTGTTTTTATATCTAAGGAAGCAAATATGTGATTGTCAGAATGTTTCAACATATTTATATGTTGAAATCCTACTGCAAGGTGATGGTATTAGAAGACAGGATCTTCTTTGGGAGGTGACTAACTCATGACAGTGGAGCTAAACCAGCCATCCCCTTTGTGTTACAAAAGTGGCCCTGTATAGAGGTCCCCTTCCCTTCCACAAAATGAGGACACAGATACAGTGTGAAGGTTTCATCTATGGACCAGGTACCAGCCCTCTCCAGACACAATCTACTACTACTTTTATGTTTTACATTTCAGCCTCTGGTAGAGTAGAAAACAAATTTTTCTGTTGTTTATATGTGACTCATCCTATATGGTATTTTGTTAAAACAGACCAAATGGACCAAGACAAAGGACTAATACCCAGTTTTGACAATTTATTAGGATACAGGCAACAGACAATACCATTCAAGAATCTGAAATCTTGTGATAATGATTGATCTGTACAACTAAGTTTGGGAATTGCTATTTTCTAAGAATAGACAGAAGATTCTTTTACAGAAGTCTATATCTCCAAGAAGACTAAATATGAAATGATCTGAAAATTGAAAATTATTAAAAGTTATTCCATAGTATATATAGTTTTGTCAGGAGTCAAAGATAACTTTCGAATATCCTATGATGTATTCTACTTCTTGGACTGTTAATCTTTTTATTTTCAAGAGTCAAGGAACCTTGCTCAATCCAGGTGTGCTGGCACATGCCTGTAAATCCCATCGATTTAGGAGTCTGATGCAAGGAGATTGCAAGTTCAAAGCCAGCAAATTAGTGAGGCCACAAGCAACTTAGTGAGAACCTATCTCAAAATAAAAAATAATTAAATAGAAATAAAAATGGCTGCAGATATGGCTTAGTGTTGAATACCCCTGGGTTAATCCCTGGTACCAACAAAACAAAACAGAAACCTCGCTCAACATTTTTGTCTTTCTGATATTTAAGGATGAAAACTGCAGTATATTTGTGTGGAAAAGTACAAAACAAAATTTTATCTAGAGAAGACCTTTGTAAGTAAAATTCCATATGTCACGTATCAGGCAATCTAAAAAAAAAGTATAAGAGAAAAATCAGGGAACTTGATCAGTACAGTCATGCACAAAGCCTAGGAGCCCAAGAATGGATATCTTTACATTCAGTAGTTTGGGAACAGGGAACGTTATTGAAGAAATCTAAGAAAAAGGTATCTTGATTCTAACAATCAGTTTTTATCAGTCTTCAAGATTGTGGCTATGCTGTCTCTGATTGAAAAGGAGGCCACTCTTATTTTTTCAACTTTTAATCTATAGGTGTTGGGTTACATGTAATACAACACTACACACATGGATTTTGAGATATTAAATGGAGGCAACACAATGTAATTGTTCATAAATTAATATAGGAAATATTTTAAAAGGAAGAGGAAAGACAACCTGATTCAAATGGAAGAGATCAATGCTAAGATAGAAAGGAAAGCAGTGAAATATTTGAAAAACTAATTTTCACAGTAGTTGTCACTCTGTAATTGATCAATGTATGCATACTATGAAAAAAGAAAGTACAGAAAAATAGTACCACTCACTCCTATAAACATAATAAAGTACCTAGGCAAACACTGTGAACATTTTTTTTGGCTTGTGAGAAAAACAACATTTATCTATGCAGATAACAATGTATATTTTTACATTTCTCTATACCCAGAGAAAGTACTTAATAGTAATTATAAGGAAACCCCATCATTATATTGCAATGTATAATAAAAATATTTGGCTCCAAGGAATGAATGGAACATACATCAGCATTTTTTAGTATCAGTAAACAACACTAATTAGGGTCTTATGGGAAAAAATGGACCTTCAGGAAAATGAGAAAAACATTCTTCACATAAATAATGGAGGTAGTTGACTTGCAATGTACTGTTTTGCAGAGTTGGCAAATCAAATCTATTCTATCTGATCACACAGTAAATACCAAAATTTTAATTCTTTCAGAATTTAATGGTTGCACCAGGACTTGAATAAGAAACATTATTGGAAACATATAAATCTAAAGTTTTCTTCTTCATGTTCACTCCACCCTAGCCATACACAGTCGTATTTCATCAAACATGCCTAATGCCTTCTTGATGGAGGACTATTTAAGTTTGTTTTCTCCTTTTCTTGAAAGAATTTTCCTGAGATATTGTTGATATAAGTCTCCTCTTTGTGTCTCTCCCCATCCCCTTTTCTTTCGGTCAAATTTTACCTACTTCCTTAGGCTGTGCACAGTGGCAATGTAATGTAGAGTAAATGCAATGTAAGAGGAAATGTAACCCCAGTTACTCAGGATAAGGCATAAGGACCACAAATTCAAAGCCAATTATAGTAATATAGCAACTTAGTGAGAACTTGCCTCAAAAAAAAAAAAAAAAAAAGAAAAGAAATAGTAATAATGATAAAGGGTTGGAGATGTGGTTCAATGGTTAAGTACCCCTTGTTTTAACCACAGTACCAAAAAAAAAAAAAATCACCTCCTTGTAGAAAATCTTAATTTAACTCCATTTAAAATATATCTCATCTTTGCCTTTCTGTGTTTTTATTTGTAGCATATACTGTCATCTGGTTCTTGTTAACTTCTAAATTCTCCTACTTGTTAACTACTG
Organism: Spermophilus citellus; assembly: GCF_964194105.1. Classification (NCBI taxonomy): domain Eukaryota; kingdom Metazoa; phylum Chordata; class Mammalia; order Rodentia; family Sciuridae; genus Spermophilus; species Spermophilus citellus. The sequence continues at coordinate 59,043,365 of NC_138188.1, read as the reverse complement.
AACCTCTAGTCTCTACTAGGCACTAGCAAAGGATAATTTTGCTAACTTTCCATGACTTTCAGGACACCATATTAAAAAAATAAATAGGGCTGGGGATGTGGCTCAAGCGGTAGTGCGCTCGTCTGGCATGCGTGCGGCCCGGTTCGATCCTCAGCACCACATACAAACAACGATGTTGTGTCCGCCGATAACTAAAAAAAAATAAATATTAAAAAAATTCTCTCTTTCTCCATCACTCTCTCTTTAAAATAAATAAATAAATAAATAAATAAATAAATAAATAAATAAAAGAAGAAGCCTACCCTGTCTAGTGACTACTTGTATCAAGTAGTCAATATTTTTCTTAAAAAAGAAAAAAAGAATCTCAGTCACCAGCTGATAGAGATGTGTATGCTCAAAACAAAGAAATATGTACATTCTCCTTTATTTCAAAGCAGGAAGTTTCCCAGGACCCCTGAGTCTAGGAGATAGGACTTGATGGGACAGGAAATGTGTCGTATACTTCCTCAGGTATGAAGGTATCTGAAGCCCACATGTGACTGATCTCTTGTAGCCAGGTAAATTTTCAGGGGAAAAATGGGCATTGAACCTGGTAGCAGCAGCAACTCCAGCTCTCTCTCAAAGGTACAGCTTTGCATAAAGAACTCAGGGTGAGCTTCCAGAGAACTATGAACACCATGGGGTCTTTGGGCCCATGTCTTAGTTTAGTCACTGGCTCTGGGTTACCTTAGACTGACTCTTTTCCAGTTTGTGTATCATTTTTCAGGTCTGTAAAACAGTTTTGGAGTTGGAGTTTCTTTTTACAACTAATGTTCTGGAAGGTCTTAAGAACAATGAGAGAGAGGGCATACCAAGGGCCCTGCAAAATGGGCTGACCTGCTTGAAAAAGGATTTCAGGGGATAACACTTTGGGAAGTTTTTCTCTTGAAAAAGGGTATAGCTATTTACTAGGGAATTTTTTTTTTTCTGGGAAATTAAGGTACAGAAAAACAAAGACCGTGTCTAAGGGAAAAACGACAACAACAACAACACCAGCAAACTTGGTCTATTGTGGACCAGTTCCAATCCTCTCTGTTTTTGTAAATAAAGTTTCTTTTGGAACACTGCTTTTAGCTAATAAGATTCTTCAAAGGCAGAACTGAAAATTGTAATAGATACTGAGTAGTCACAAATGTGTTTTAGTGATTACCTCTGTGTGGTGGTTATTATTCTACATTTTTAATAAATTTCTTTTATAACCAGGATTGCTTTAGGAACACAGAAAAAATTAAACTATGATTTTGCTTAAGCATTATTGTATATGTTTATGTTTAATCTTTACTATTAGCCATTTTGTTAATTTAAAAACATTCTATTTTCAACTAGATTTTTTAAAATTTTGGTATATTTACCTAAGCCCTAAGCTCAACAACTTGCAAAAAGAATCTTCCAAACATTTGGGCTTAACCTAAAAATCTAATTTTTCAATATCATATATTACATATTTTTTATTGATTATTTAAAACATTACATAGCTCATGATATATCATCTTTCATACATTTGACTCAAATTGGGTTTTGAACTCCCATTTTCACCCCAAATACAGATTGCAGAATCACATCTGTTACATATTCACATTTTTACATAATGCCATATTAGTGACTGTTGTATTCTGCTACCTTTCCTATCCCCTACTATCCCCCCTCCCCTCCCCTCCCCTCCCATCTTCCCTCTCTACCTCCTCTGCTGTTGTTCAATTCTCTCCCTTTTTTCCCTCCCCCTTGCCCCTCATAACCTCTTATAATTTTATGTATCATTGAAGGTCTCCTACCATTTCCATATGCTTTCCCTTCTCTTTCCCTTTCTCTCCCCCCATTCGTCTTTGTTTACTGTAGTCTTTTCCTCATGCTCTTCCTTCCTGTTCTGTTCTTAGTTGCTCTCTTTATATCAAAGCAGACATTTGGCATTTGATTTTTTAGGGCTTGGCTAGCTTCGCTTAGCATAATCTGCTCTAATGCCATCCATTTCCCTGCAAATTCTATGATTTTGTCATTTCTTAGTGCTGCATAATACTCCATTGTGTATAGATGCCACATTTTTTTATCCATTCATCTATTGAGGGGCATCTAGGTTGGTTCCACAGTCTAGCTATTGTGAATTGTGCCGCTATAATCATTGATGCAGCCGTATCCCTATAGTGCGCTCTTTTAAGGTCCTCAGGGAATAGTCCGAGAAGTGCGATAGCTGGGTCAAATGGTGGATCCATTCCCAGCTTTCCCAGGAATCTCCATACTGCTTTCTATTTTGAGAAGAGTATTATAATGAATTCTATGAGTTATGTTGTTGGGCCAGAAATTTTACATATTGTATGGATATTCATTAGGGTATTACATTGCTTTCTACAATGATTGTACCAGTTCCTAAGATACTAAGGAATTAGTAAGATTTAGTCTTATAACTTAGAGAAGCTTTATAGAAGAAAACAAGTAATGTGTTCCTCATAGGACTGAATTTAAAAAGTGGAAAATATTATTTATTCATCTATTCACTCATTCATAAACATTTACAGGTAATCCTTCAACAGATATTTACATTCCCCTATGTTTGCTAACTCTGTTTAGTATTCAGTAGGCATTGCTTTAAGATAAGCAGAGTAAAGTGAATTCATATATGTACATCGGTGCATACATGAGGATATACACACTCCATGAGAGGTGTTGTAGATTCCTATTAAAGTGAGATGAGGACAGAAAGCAATTTATTTCAGGTATTTAGGAAACATCAAGGTTGATGCAAAACCAGAAGTTAAAAAAGCTAGGCTGTGTCCAGGCACAGTAGTGCATGCCTGTAATCCCAGAGACTCAGGAGGCTGAGACAGGAGGATCTAGAGTTCAAAGCTTCCCTCATCAACAGTGAGGTGCTTAGAAATTCAGTGAGACCCTGTCTCTAAATAAAATACAAAATAGGGCTGGGGATGTGGCTCAGTGGTTGAGCCCCTGACCCCACAAGCATGCCCCCCAAAAAACTAGGCTGTAAGGAATTTGACTTATATTCCCTAGGGTTTTCATCTCATTTACAGGCAATCAAGAGAAATACAAGGCCTTAGGCAGGGTGGCAACATGGTTTGAAATACTGGAATTTATACTCTCTTTAAGGAGACTGTTTCAAATGAGCAAAGATTTAGGCTGCTCCAATGTAACTATGGTCATGGTAGTGTAAGGAAAATCATATAGAGAACACAGAAGCTGCTTAACATTTTACAGTTAAAAAGATGGGGAGAAAAAGGAGTAAAGATTTAAGTAGAAGTGGGATGGTAGGATAAGCTCTAGTAATCACATGTCTCTCTTTTTTTCTCTCTCTCTCTCCCCCTCTCATTCTCTCCTCTCCTTTGCTAAAAGGAAGGATGTCAAAGAAACTTCAGAGTTGAAGTGTGAAAATTTGAAATTTAGAATTCCTGCTACATTTATAAACATTGCTATTAAATCTACTAGCATTTGATGAGAACTGAAAACATTTTAGGAAATGTTATATCGATTGTTTTGATAGACACACGTATCAAATTATTTTTACTCATGTGAAAACATGCCTGTTTTTTTTCTTGTGTTTATTCAGGATGTGAATTATTTCAAAAATTATCATCAGAAAAAGACTCACATTAAAATTGTGATACAAAATCAGTAGGGTGCCGCAGTCTTGGCTGGGCACAGAATCACGAGCCACTCAAGCAGGAACAAAACTTTATTTTGAAAAAGCCGCCAATACTCTGTAGGCGCTGGCAAGCCAAACCCGGTCCTCCCATGCGGGCCTCCACCGGAACCGCGCGTTCCCCGGAACCGGGGGTCCCCCGGACCTCCCCCGGAATTCCCTCCTACTTTCCTTCCCCAACCAATGGGAACTCTCCATGAGTCCCGTAACATGAATCCGGTAGCAGGCCAAGGTGAACAGCGGGAGTCCAATTTCCATATGAATGTAAATCTTAACATAATCATCTCAGTGGCTAGCTGGTGTCACTTTACAGCCAAAGGTGCCATACATCGTATATTTGCTTGTGGCTCCTAGCATCTGCCCCCTTCTGTTTAATTAAGCAACAAGCAATGTGGCTAGGGACCATGCCTGGTAGGTTGTCCAATTTAACATATGGTTCTTACCCGTCATGGGAGAACTGACATTTAGGTGTCAGCTTCCTGTCTTAGGTTGAATCCACTGTAATCAGATCAACCCGTCACTGACTACCGGTCCAGCATTCAGCCATGCTTGTGGATAGGCCTATGCACCAGTGGGGGGGTGAGGTTCTTGTCTCACCTCTGTTGGCCCCCAAATTTAGCCTTGGTGCCAGTGGGGGGGTGAGGTTCTTTGCCTCACCTCTGTTGGCCCCCAAATTTTAGACCATCACTAGTAGAAGGGAGGAGGATACAGAAATGCCATGACACCAAGCCAATTGATGGCTCCTTTGGAAAAATTGCATCACTGGTGACACCATCAGCAAAGATATGCCAGTATTACCACAATAAACATGGGGTGAGCTGGCAAGGAAATTGCATCACTGGTGACACCATCAGCAAAGATATGCCAGCAGTACCACAATTCGGTGCACCAGATGATATTTCACAATGTATGCAACTGATATATAGTCCAGGCAAGTTCTGCAAGCAGTTCAAATTGGAGGAGTCTATCAATATGACCATTTCCTCCCAAAGTAAATCAAGTCCTTGATTGAGCATTACTTGTTGAGTTATATTCATTGATGCATCAGTTTATACAGTTTACTGTGATAGCTATCATAGAAGCTGTAGTTTGGTTTTATCTCAGTCTTCACCGGAATTGGGATTGAGATGGAAATTCTGGCAATGATGCTAAAGAGACATTATCCTGAACAGAATTATTAAATATAATGAAAAGGAAAGGTGAAAGTAAACAAACAGATCTGTTAAACTCCTTTAAAAACAATCCTTAACAGCTGTTTACCTAATTTAAATTAAACCATATAAATCACATGAATAAAGAAAAAATTCGGATCCATTTTTTCATGAGCGCTCCTCATATAAGAAATATGGACATACACACATGCAGACATACAACACAAAACAGAAGTGTGCACACAACATACAACACATAAGACAATAGTAAATAAAGGCCTTGTAACTATACCTAGGTGAAATCTCCATTGCAATGTTTAAAAACTCCACAGTCAAAAAAATAAAACACAGTCAAAAAATAAAACTGATCAGAAAAACATTAACCTAGGTTTGTATGAGCTCAAAATTAAAATAGAACTTTATGATTTGGGAAAAATGCAATAATAAAATAGATATTGAAAAAAAAAACACCTTGGTTAATCACTGTTGCAGATGTAAGAATAGCCAAGCTGGAGCTCTGGATGTAAGCTGTTATGGATTTGAGTCAAATCATCTTCTTTTTCTGTAGAAATTGTTTTAGTTAATCTCTCTGGAATCCAAATCGGTTGCTGTTCATCCTGTGGGAAAACACAGATAGTGCCCCGATTCCAGACTATCACTGGATCCGGGCCTTTCCATTGTCCTGTTAGAATATCTTTCCAAAGTACCTTAGGCTTATGTACATTTTTTGGGTACAAATGTCTTTCCCCAGCACTAAGTCCCGATGAATCCAAATTTAAAAAGTTTAGAGTAAAAAGGGTTATTTTAAGTTTATCTTTGGGGGATATATACCCCTTTCCAATTCCCTCCTTTTGTTTTAATAAGTACATTTTAATAGTTTGATGAGCTCTTTCAACTATGCCTTGTCCTTGTGGATTGTATGGAATTCCTGTTATGTGAGTAATGTCAAATGATGAGTAAAATTGTTTAAAAGAGGTGGAAGTATAACCAGGACCATTGTCCGTTTTTAGCTGTTTTGGAACGCCCACAGTGGCAAAATTTTGTAAGCAATGAGCTATAACATCTTTAGTTTTTTCTCCGGCATGAAGGGAGCCCATCAAAAATCCGGAAGAGGTATCAACTGTAACATGTAAATATTTTAATTTTCCAAATTCTGGCAAGTGTGTGACGTCCATCTGCCAAATATGGTTAGGTATCAGTCCTCTAGGATTGACTCCAAGATTAACTTGTGGTAAAAATGTCACACAATTTTGACATTGTTTTATTATATGTCTGGCTTGTTCTTTAGTTATTTTAAAACGTTTTTGTAAAGTATTAGCATTGACATGGAACCTTTTATGAAAATTTATAGCTTCTTCTATTGTGGAGAAAATATGTATGTCATGTGTAGATTTATCTGCTAGTTCATTGCCCATACTAAGGGCTCCAGGCAATCCTGTATGTGCCCTGATATGACCTATAAAGAATGGATCTTTTCGGTCCCAGATTAGACTTTGTATAGCGGAAAACAAAGAGAAAACAGTAGAAGAAGGTGAAATCCTACCAGCATCTTCAAGGGATACTATAGCATTAACTATATACTGACTATCAGAAAATAAATTAAATACAGAATCTTTAAACATCATAAAAGCTTGTAATACTGCATTAAGCTCTACCTTTTGAGCTGATTGCTTGGGTACTAAAAATGTAAAAGTTTGATCAGGAGTAACTACTGCTGCTGTACCATTGTTTGACCCATCAGTGAATATATTTGGAGCATTTATGATAGGGGTTTTTCTTGTCATTTTTGGAAAAACTACAGGATGCTTAGACCAAAAAGACAACAAAGGATTAGATGGTAAGTGATTATCAAATGAAACACTAGTTTTACACATGATTATTGCCCAAGTATTTAACTCATTAGCTAACTCATCAATTTGATCCATAGTATATGGAGTAATAATTTTATTGGGAGAAATCCCAAATACTCCCTTAGCTGCTTTTATTCCTTTGAGTATCAATTGTCCTACAGCCTCAGGATATCTAGTAAGAATAGTGTTAGGAGAATAAGATAAATGTATCCACAATAATGGACCTTCCTGCCAAAATACTCCTGTAGGAATATTTTTTGTTGGTAGTATAATAAATAATAAAGGCAAACTTATATCAATTCTATCCGAATGCATATTTTCCATATATGTTTCAATGATTTTTAATGTCTTTCTTGCTTCAGGCGTTAACATGCGGGGTGAATTTGGATCTGATGGACCTTTTAGAATATCAAATAAAGGTCCTAACTCTCCTGTTGGTATGCCTAGATAAGGCCTTATCCAATTTATGTCTCCCAATAACTTTTGAAAGTCATTAAGTGATCTGAGTTGATCTACTCGTATTTGAATTTTTGGTGGACGGACCATGGTTGAGGATAATAGAACTCCTAAATAATTAATTGGAAGATTTAATTGTACTTTATCTATTGCTATCTCTAGATTATAATTTTTCAATAAGTTTGTAAGTGTGGCATAACATTCTAGTAATGTGTTTTTATCTTTATGTGCCAATAACACATCATCCATATAGTGAAATATTTGTAGTTCAGGATTTTGATTTCTAAGTGGCTGGATTGCTTTATTAACATAAATTTGACACATAGTTGGGCTGTTAGCCGTCCCTTGAGGGAGTACTTTCCATTCATATCTCTGATCAGGACCTTCATGATTTAGTGCAGGGATAGTAAATGCAAAATGTGGACTATCCTCGGGATGAATTGGAATTGAAAAGAAACAATCTTTAATACCTATAGCTAAAACATGCCAGGTTTTTGGTAAAGCAGACAATTGAGGAATCCCTGATTGAGCAGGTCCCATAATAACCATCTCATTATTAATGGCTCTTAAATCTTGTAATAATCTCCATTTACCAGATTTCTTTTTAATGACAAAAATGGGAGTATTATGGGGGGATACGGAAGGTTGTATATGTCCTTCCACTAATTGTTGTCTGACCAAGTCATGGGCTACTTGTATCTTTTCTTTAGTCAGGGGCCACTGAGGAACCCACACTGGTCTTTCTGATTTCCAAGTAATTTTGATTGTCTCAGTGGCCCTTTCTGAAAACCCAATTCATGTCTATTTATTTCTTGATCTATTTGAATTGGTGCTGTCATACCTTGTTCTTGTTCTCTTAATCTTTTTTCTTTCCCAAAGCCTTGTTTAGCCCTAGTAGTGGGCGCGTTAGGATTGATGTTATTTGTTAATGTCAATCCTAATTGATCTAGGACATCTCGTCCCCATAAATTTACAGGAAGATGATCTAATACATAGGGCTGTATAGTTCCTTCACATCCTTCAGGATCCCTCCAATCTAATACCATTGCGCTTCTATCGGGATTAGTCGCCACTCCTAGGCCTCGAAGCGTTTGAGTGGCTTGTTGTAATGGCCAATGTTTTGGCCATTCTTGACGAGATATGATGCTGAGGTCAGCACCTGTGTCCAGCAGCCCATTAAAGTCATGTCCTTGAATATTTAATTTTAGCATTGGGCGAGAATCTAAATTTAAAGACAGCATAGCCCAATCTACACCTGTGGAGCCTAATCCCTTGGAACCTCTTTCTACATTACAACTGAAAAATTTATCATGCAGGCTGGGTATTATTAATAACTGTGCTATTTTATCTCCTGGTGAAATTACTGATATACCTCTTGGAGAACTAGCTATAATTTTTATTTCACCCTCATAATCGGGATCAATTACCCCAGGACTTATCATAAGTCCTTTTAGTGTAGAAGAACTGTGTCCCAATAATAAGCCTACTGTTCCCTGGGGAAGTGGTCCTTTTACTCCTGTGGGAATGATTTGAACTCCCATCTCTGGAGTTAGTACTGCTCTGGCAGAGGCGCAGATGTCCAGCCCTGCATTCCCTCTAGTTTGTCTGATGAGGGATTTAATGGATAATGCGTCCTTGGCACTACCTTGATGGTGCTGTTGGGTTCCTCCATTGCCCCATATATTTGTGGTTTTGGGCCCCGGGGCATTGGGCCCTCTAGTCCGTTTTTTGGCAATGGAGCCTGATACCTTTCTCCACGATATCGTGGGTAAACACTTGGTCCTTGTCCATTTTTTGATAATGGAATACCCTCTATGGTGGTTTGAGAACGGCATTCATTAGCCCAATGTTTCCCTCTATGGCATCGTGGGCAAATACCCGGTATTCTATTCCTTTGATACCCAGCTTTGTTAAACCCTCCTCTTATGGGGCAACTCCTTTTAAAATGTCCTGTTTGATTACAATTATAGCATGTTTTTGGCCTGGCATCTAAAGCCTGTTGTACTGCTGCTAAGACTTGCCCTTGTTCATTAATGTCTCTACATAATTTAATATATGTGTTTAAATCTTCATGTCTCCATGGTCTAATGACCTCTCTGCAGCAACGATTTGCTTGGTCATAAGCCAGTTGTTTTATAAATGGCATTACCTGTTCTGTATTACCAAATATCCTAGAGGCTGACTGAATAAGTCTATCTACAAATTCAGCGTAAGGTTCATTAGTTCCTTGTATTACCTTAGATAATTGACCTTGTAAGTCTCCATGCCCCTGTAAAGTTTTCCATGCCCTAACTGCATCTACAGCAATTTGTGCGTATACGCCAGGGTCATATTCAATTTGCTGTCTTTGACCCTCATAAGGTCCCTTTCCCAATAGCATCTCTATATTACTTTGAGGGTAACCAGCTTCTGCATTTCGTCTAGCTGTCTCCATGCAAAATTTCTCATTGGCAACCTTCCATAACAAATATTGTCCTCCGTTTAGCACAGATCGACACATGTTAGCCCAATCTGCTGGTGTCATGTCCAAGTTGGTAACAGATTCGACCATGCTTATTGTGAAGGGAGCTTGCGGCCCATAGGTTGTTACAGCCTCCTTTAATCGCTTTATTGTTTTGAAATCTAAAGTACGGTGAATTCGTTGCCCTCCTGCCTGCTCAAGTACAGGGCATGCTAATCTTTGGGGTTCTGCCTCAGAATTCCGTCCATCAACTACGGGAGTTGAGGGCCGCTCAGCGGTAGATGGAGCTGTTGGTTGAATTACGCCCTCTGGTGATAGAACGGAGTTGGTAGCAACCTCCTGTTGTAATTCTCCACCTGATGGCTGCTTTTCCTCTAAGCTTGCTTTCTTTAAATTTTCCTCTGTCTGACTAGCTTGAGAGACCTTCTCTTTTGCTTGACCTAGCGTTTTTTCTACCATAGTCTGGACCTCTAACAATTTACTTAACAGTTTTTCGGTTTGTTTTTTACTGGATTCTAATCTACTATAAAGGTAACGTAACCCAATAAGATAGGATAAAACAAAGCCGAAACAGAATGAAACAAAAACGGAGCAGAGAATGGTTGTATCGATTTTCTCTTTCTCAGGGCCGAATAACTTCAAACCTTGAGCCAACCATTTTTCCCAGTTCGCCTGAGAAAATTCTAGGGCTAGGGAGCTCGAAATAAAAACAAAATAAATCAAAACAAGAACACACTGTTTTTTGAGATGGTCACCCATCCTGTCGCCTTCCTTCAGGGACGAGCAATTTTACTCACCTCTAAGCTTCAGGCGTTCCCCCGCACGGGCCGCCAAATGCCGCAGTCTTGGCTGGGCACAGAATCACGAGCCACTCAAGCAGGAACAAAACTTTATTTTGAAAAAGCCACCAATACTCTGTAGGCGCTGGCAAGCCAAACCCGGTCCTCCCACGCGGGCCTCCACCGGAACCGTGCGTTCCCCGGAACCGGGGGTCCCCCGGACCTCCCCCGGAATTCCCTCCTACTATCCTTCCCCAACCAATGGGAACTCTCCATGAGTCCCATAACATGAATCCGGTAGCAGGCCAAGGTGAACAGCGGGAGTCCAATTTCCATATGAATGTAAATCTTAACACAATCATCTCAGTGGCTAGCTGGCGTCACTTTACAGCCAAAGGTGCCATACATCGTATATTTGCTTGTGGCTCCAGCAGTAGGGTATACTTGGAATAAAAATTTTTCAAAATTCTAAATGAAGCATAGATATTTTGGTAAATTTTATGTGGGATTCAAAACAAAAACAGTGATTATTATTCTGTAATAATAGCTGAGTATGCTATTATCTGCCAAGTTTTAAATAAACAGTTCTAAGAAATTCTTTGAGACTACCATCTTGGGAGTGTCTTTACTTGAGAATCTCTATCTGGGTGCTTCTCATCCAGTTGCCTCATAAATTATGGGAAACTTGTTCCAGTTGCTGTATCATAGCTGGCCAAGACAGTTCCCAAAGTAGATTTATCTCAGCGTAGATCATTTTTTCAAAGTTAAGTGTTTCCCTAAAATATATAAATTAATATTAGAGTGTTGTTTTAAATTCACTGTGAGATATGTGTATTATATCTAATCTTTATTTTTCAAATAAAAAAGGGCTTCCCTCTATATCCATTATGATATTTATATAATGAGACTGAATAAGAAAGAAAAAGGTATTTACAATACCGAACAAACCCTCATTTTGTGTGTATGTGTGTGTGTGTGTGTGTGTGTGTGTGTGTGCACGTGCACATTTTATTTATCTTTTTCTTTTGGAAGGAATTTTAGATTGTTTAAATTTCAAATACTACTATTACACTCTTGCATTTACCTGTCCTTTTGTGCATGTGAACATGGGTTTGAGTTGTAAGGGATGAGTATTTACATTACTATTAGATCTTTTAAATTTACTCCTCAAACTAACTGTTCCAATTTGTTATTACCATCAGCAATGAATGTATAGCATACATATTCTGTGTCCTACCTTAGTGTTGGTTTAATAGCATTTGCCTTTTGCTGTATAGTCATCTTTTATTCCTAAGTGTTTTAAACTCTATATTTATGTGATTTTAATCATTCTCCTTAATTTGTAACTTATATTTTAACTAAGTCTGAATGTATTTATTCATCTTTATTCTACTCCTGAATAGTACAATTTAACCAGAGTTTAATTTCTTAAATTCTAAGGTAGTTTTTCCCTAGCAGTTTAATTATAACTGCATTTACATGTCTCTAACATTACTGTTATTCTACTAAAATAATATTTTTAGGTGGGCCAAAATGTCCTACTGATTTCTTTCATTATATTTCAGTACAAAGATTTATATATTCTTGTCTTTGATGTATATTTATAATTTCCCTGTATTTTATAGGCTTTTGCTCTTTTTATTTAAGAGTTCTAATAGTATGATCATTTATGAAAACTGCATATATTTTTACTTTTACATTATTTTAGTTAAATTCACTTTAAGAATATTAAGCTGTAATTCCAATTTCTCCAAAAAATTTTTGAAGTCACCTCTCACTGTAGTTTGTCACCTATTGTTAATAATCAGACTTCTTTCAGTTTATAATATCTTTTGTTTTCCTTAATTAACAACAATTTTAGGACAATATATGTCAATGTTGATCTTCAAAATATGCTTTACTCAATATTCACTGATATTTTTCAATATGAGGATTTAGATGGTTCTATAATATAGGTAGAATCTGTAAACTGATTTTTCCTTCATAATATTACAGTAACACTTAAATGAACAATGAAGGCTAAACAAGAAAAGATAATTTATTAATAAGAATTATTCTCTTCAAAGAAATAAAGAGTATTAGTTTATAGGGAACTCAATAAGTATTGCATGTTGTGATAACATGTTTCAATTCAAAACTTAGAGATATATGGCAATTGATTAAAAAAAAATATAGCATGTCATAAAAATAAATAAAATAAATAGTAAGAACAAGAGCAAAATTAAGCTGCTAGTTTGTCTGGATTTGACTCCAAATCAAAATCTGATTAAAGGGCTGCACTTAGGTTATTCAGGAATTGATGTCTCAGAGTGAGGGCCAGGAAATTCAGAAGAATTTAAAACAGAAGGAGAAAAGGCCTATCTAAGGGTGAACCATTTATTAGCTTCTTAGGTGGGAAAATGGAGACCATTTTTGGTGAGATATATAGTCCAAGGACACTTTCATAATATATTCAAGAATTTTCCTTCTGAGATAATGAATTTTATTGCTTAAATAAGAGTTAATATGTCCTTCCCACTTCTGGGTTTATAAATGTAAAGATTTCCTTAGTTAAGATATTTGAAGAGATTAAGAAGATACTCATGTAAAGCTAATATTATTATCACAGTCTGGTCCAGGAAGAGGAAGAGAAGGCAGGTATCAGAGGTCCCACTGACGTTTTTGCACAAGCTCCCAGGGGCATGGCACACAGGCTCTACTGTGTCCAGCTTGGACCACCAACATATGTGTGAGGAATTTTCACTTCAGGAGAGGTCAGAACAGAAGATTTACTGAGGGTTTTATCTATCCTCTGGCCATTTAGTCAAGGGAAGCTGACTTAACTGATTAGGCCAGTACTAAATCATCAGTAAAAAACTGATTTGGAGACTGATCATCAGGAGAGCTTCAACTTTAAACTGCACATTACAGTCTTGTAATTATCCTAGACAATAGTCAAAACGCAGACATCTAGGCATCCTCAGAGATAAAATAAAGCTTTTTCACTTCAGCTGCAAATGAGCTCTGTATCTATACTTCATATGTACAAATGGTAACGCAGACTCCCACAGGTTCAAATAGTACAGGAAGAATTAACCAAGGCATAATTAAAAGATTTTGGATCTAACTAAGGAAATATTGTTTAGGATAAAATTTAAATATTATCTGTTACAACAGTGGTAAGCACAAAAAAGTGGGTGTAAGTATAGAAGGTAAGGTATAAAATATCTATGCATAGAAAATGCAAAGTCATTTATTGTAAAGGATCTTAAATTATTTTATTTATATTATATGCCTATAAATGTAAACTTTCTTAATATGTAGCAATTCATTTACCTTACAGAAGGAAACCTGAAGATGGTAATATGTGATACACTGTCAATACTACTATGGCATTTCCAAGTTCTTTGCAGAAATTTTTCATGAAGAGTTTAACAGCACCCTTTGGAAAGAAAATAATAATAATAATAGTAACGAATTTTGTATTTTTTAATATCAGGTTCATAATTAGAAGAAGTACAATTTTCTGATTGTAACACATAAAATTATACTATATTCCCAACGTGTGCATAAGTTGGCAGCTGCTAATACATATAGATACACAACGAGGGAAATAAAAATTAATAATTTATACATTTCTTTGGGAACTTTTGGTGATATTTAACCTTTCTAGGCATACAGAAATATAATTAGTGGAAGGAAAATACCAGGAGTAATTTCTTTTTGAAGGAAAAACATACTGTAATATTTTTAAAAACCTACACTTATTAAATGAGTTGAGGAATGTCAGAAGATGCTTTTTAAAAATTTAGAAGGTCGATTGAAGTACCTTGGGTCAATTTATGAAAATTAGAAATATTAATAATTTTTAAAGAAAAGTAAAACTTTATTTAGAAGTTGCTCTGGGACTAACATATCTTCACTTTTTAAAATATGAGATAGATTTCACCTCACCACTTATACAAAACAAATGTCCTGTCTAAAAACTGCAGAGTCATCCATGGAGTTGACATGTTGTGTATATCATTGTTTTTGTGTATATCATTGTTTTCCTTTGGTGAAAGTATCTGCAATAAATAATAAATTCATCACAAATTTAGACATGTTAAAATTTAAATATAATTGCACCATAGAAAATTATTATCTAAATGAATTTGTAAAGAAAAAGGAACCTTCATTTAACATAATTGTAAAGTTGTATCATAATCATATAAATGTATTCAAATCCATAGAAGTGATGTAAGAACAAATTATTGCAATATATAATGATGAGTAAGTTCAATCTGGAAAAAAAATGAAGAAAGCTATTTGTTCATGTTTCAGTGAATATTAAGAATTACAGAAAATAGGATGTATCAGTCAAAATCTATTTAGGCAACTAAACTTAACTAGTAACTTGAACAAAAGACCTAAATATCAATAGTTATTAATTATAATAATCAATTAATTATAAAAGTTTATATTCAACTCAAAAGAATACCATATATCTAAAGATAAATCCAAGGATAGTAAATTTGGAGAAGGGTCTGTGCCATCATTGAGACTAGGAGTTGTCAGGAGATATTCTTTCTATTACATATGGATTTCCAATTTTCTGAACACTATTTGTTGAAGAGGGTATGTTTTCTCCAATTAACGCTATTCTTGACTTTGTCTAGTATGAGATAACTGTATTTTTGTGGGTTTGTCTCTGTGTATTCTATTCTGTTCCATTGGTCTTCTTGCCTGATTGGTGCCAATACCATGCTGGTTTTTTGTTTTGTTTCTTTACTTTTACTATAGCTCTATAGTATAATTTAGGTCTGTTATTGTGATGCCTCTTGCTTTGCTTTTCTTGCTAAGGATTGCTTTGCCTATTCTGGGCCTCTCATTTTTTCAAATGAATTTTATGAGTGCTTTTTCTATTTCTATGAATAATTTCATTGGAATTTTAATGGGGATTGCATTGAATCTGGCAGGAATATTTCTGGTTGCAACTCACTTGATGCAAAGAAATTTTCTGAGTCATCCCATCATAACTGTCCAGTGATTAGGCCAATGTTGGTATACAATAAATTACTGAAGAATGGAAAAATTAAGTTCTCTTATTAGGGTACCTGACGGTGTAGTCTGGTGAGTAGGGAACCTTACCTGGGTCTTATAAACCAAAAATATCTTGGTGCAGGGTGCAGATTAGATCATCCATGGCCAGGGAATAATCTACTGAGCATTTGTTCATTCAAAAAATTGCCACAGTAACTCATGGGAGGTCAAAGTGACTGCTCATAGACACAGGATAACAAGAAGAAAGAAAATGGAAACACACCAAAACCAGGCAGACACCCTTTTCTACTTCAATGTCCCTCCAGTGTCCTCTAATGAAAAAATTTAGTATTTTGCCAGTTAAAAGGAGAAATGCTTGAGTCCAGCTCCTTTTTGGTAAAGTAGTCAATAAAATGTGTCTTTGGAGCTAAGAATCAATAAACTAATAACCGGGAAGCAGTAATCATTTTATTGGAAAAATTGTAAACAATAATCAGATTCTGTTGTTTTTTTTTTTCTAGGAAGAAACTTTTATCACCAGAAATAATTAATAACAAATGAATTTGTATATAATAACTTTAATAATACTAATAAATGTTTGACTAATTTATTTCATATTGGAAACAAATAAACCAGTGATTGGAAATGTTTTTAAAAATGTGTCCTAAATGTTCTAAGAACAAAAAGTCAAATACAAAGTAATGGTTCTGATAGATTAATGGATGATTTATGCAACAGCTATTAGATTTAGATGGTTTTACAAATGTTTACGTATCAGGAACATATGTTTGTAATTATTTTTAGTATTATTTTCATGGTACGAAATTGATAGTACACAGTTTAGTATACTTTACATCATTCCATGTATAATCATTATGATGAGAGATATTGCTGGGTAATTTACAAAGAATTACTGAATATTATAATAAAAAGAAATTTTGTCCTATAGAATCTTTGAATTATAGCTATACTGATATATAGTAGGAGAAGGTATAGAAGGCAAATCCTGGACCCTTTTGCCAGATCTCTTCTGGTAACTGTTTCCTCTTTCAAACAGCTAAAAGTAATGAATCTAGAGATAAATTTTATATTGGTCAGAACTAGAGAATTAAATAAGAGTAGTTATACAATAACAATAGTTTATTCCAATTTTCTGATCAAGATTGCATACACAACCTGACACAATCCCAGACTATGATCCCAGACAAATAAAAATATATATGCTCTCTTGTTAGAGATAAATTTCTTTAAAAAGGCTAATAAACCAAGCATGGTAGCATACACCTGTAATCCCAGTAGCTTGAGAGGCTGAGGAGCGGGATTTCAAGTTCAAAGCTAGCCTCAGCTACTTAGTGAGTCACTAAGCAACTTAATGAAACCCTGTCTCAAAACAAAAAATAAAAAGGGATGTGGATGAGTGTCAGTAGTTAAGCACCCTTTGCTTCAATCCCCAGTACCAAAAATAAATAAATAAATAAATTTGAAACATTAATAAATCATGAATCATTTATTAAAAGATTGAAAGATGTGCCTAATTTTGGTTAAAGGTGTCTGCTAAGGACTATTTAAAATAAAAGTAAAATCACAAGCCAAAAAGCAGCAGAAAAAGTATTTACCACAAATGTATTTAGATAGAAATTACCTAGATTTGTAAGTAATTCTTATAAGGTTAGTAAGGAAAATAAAATCAACTCAGTAAAAATAGTGACAAAAGTTAAGAAAGCATGTTTTATGTCAGAAGAAATACAAATTGCCAATAAAATAAAGATATTTATCCACAAACAGATATTAGGGAAATGCAAATTGAAATTGAAATAAAATGTGGTTTGAAAATGAATATATATTGTCACAGACTAGTAATCAAAAAATGCATTGATGGTAAATGGTTGAATCAAAGTAGAATTATTCTAACACTCAGACTTGGTTTGATTATAAATGGATACAATATCTTTATAAACAAGTTCTCATTATCCAGTAAATGTGAGTATTTCCATAATATATAATTTTGGAGTTTCTAAATACATTGGGAGACATAAAATCACGATTAAATATGAACGATTTTATTAGCTTAAATGCCTGTGTCGCTGAAAACAGGGAGTTCTCCCATCAACTTTGTCTATCTGAGGTATCCCATCTCTCCCAGAAGGGCTCCCACCTGATCATTACTGCTGTACTCCATTCCTGGCTACAAACAGCCAATGGCGACACTGCTAATTGTTGGAGGTCAGTAGGTATGTTAATGGCCACTACTACTCACTATTTGTGCCATGCCAATCTTATTCTCTATTCAGGTTCCCTTCTTTCTTTGCCTAAAAGAGATTAATGAAATGACTAATACCTCCCATCACTTCAAATTATCTTTGAATTATTACTAGTACTCATCATCTCCCCATCCAACTATACATTCTAATATTTCTGTATTGTATTTCATCACTTAGGTAGGTCTACCTGATGCTGTGTCCTAAATTGTCATTGCCAAACCTCAATAATTGTGGCCTGCTCAGGTCAAGTTATTGTACGCCCCCATTCAAACTCAAAATGGATCAAAGGAATTTCAGGAGGCACTTAAGTGAATTACTAGACTTAGTGAATTCCTTCTTACCCCTACATAGTTCTGTTCATCATACTATGCTATTACTGAAACTTTATTTTATATCTGTCAGCACATGGAACACAGAGATCAAAATGTCTTGGAAGCGGCTGTAAAGCATAACTCACTAACATCTTGCTTTGTACACTCGTGAGTGTACACGTCTTTGACAACTACTTCTAAAACTTCAGAGACAAGGTTTATGTGAGGGGAAAGCACAAATGCCCATGGTAATTGAAGTCCCTCCTGCTTTACCTCTAGAGCCAAAGACCAATATGATCTTTTCCTTTAGCATATAAATCCACATTGTGGTTTCTGTAAGGTCACACAGCATCAACCAAAAGAGGCATATTTAAAAAGGCCACTGAATGAGGCTTTACTGAGATTTTGCTCTGAGGCTAACTCTGAGACTAGCCGAGTGGGTTTAAGGAGAAGTGCATGGGGCTCAATCCAACTGGAATTTTTATTGGGCTTAGGACAGGAAGGGAGGACTTGTGACAGAAAAGGAGGTTTTTAGAGTCCCTTGTCCTACTGGGGTTAATGTGGGTAGCTGGCTAAGAGCCAGGATTGGCCAGGAGACCCCACTGATTGACAAGTGGTTCAGTCAGTGCCTGATCACTGTTTCTTTCCCCCATGGATTGCTTGGTGCTTTGTTCCTTAGTCACCTCCATCAACCTGACAGTTTCTGTAGGTTTCTACACATGATTTGACTAGTAGATGACATGGTTATGGATCCATCACTGCATGAAGTAAGATTCCTTGCTTTTGTAGGTGACATTACATAAGCCTCAGAGAGTTGTAACTGAGAATTTTTTAGCAGTCCTAAAACATCAGGAACAGTGCTATAATCAGGTCTCTTATGGGATTAAGTCTATCATAGCATACAGATGTCTTCCTTTAGATCCATCTGGTTTCTTCATAAGGCAAAATGGTGATTTCAATGAAAATGATAGCGTTTCCTTTTTTTTAAAGTGCCACAATTTAAGTTTTTTTTGTTATCTTGTCATTATTATTTCAGAAAAGAATACTAGGGATGTAGAGACCCCTTATAATCACATCAAATCAAGGGGAACATCTTAATCATATGATTTATGATGTTAATTCTGATTAGCTAATGGTTTTCACCTTGAATAAGGTGATTTCTATAAAGTTACTCTGCAGTAAACTTACTAATTTTCTCTTTCAGTTCTCTCTTTGTTGTAAATGATTCACTACATAAGTCCAATACTCAAAGGGAAAGAAATCAAATTCAGTGTCAAAGAATTCACAAGCATATGTTGCAAACATCACAGTATTTTTTTAAATGTAGTATGGACCTTGAAACTATGTAAATTTTCTTTTTCTTAAAGTTTAGTATTTTAATTTAATCATTCAACTGTGATTGCTGCTTACAGTAATTATTAATGTAATGTTTCTCCATTTTGAATGTTTGTCCTCTCCAAAACTCATCATGACACTTAATTGCCAATGTAATGACACTTTTTGGAGCTAGAGGAATTAAGAGGTGATTAGAGTATAAAGACTTCATCATGTATTTAATACTTTTGTGAAAATGAGTTTTGAGAATGGACTCTCTTCCCTGGAGTCTTCAGCCTTCTCCTTCAGAGGACACAGTGTGCAAGGCACCATTTTGGAAGAAGACAATGGCTTCATGGGACACACAGACACAAAACCTGCTAGTATCTTGACCTCAGATTATCATCATCTAGAACTGTCAATAATACATATTTGTATCAATTAATTATTCTTAATTATAATGTTGTATCAGCACAAAATGGATTAAGATGGGTATCCAAGGGGATTTTAAAAAAATTTTCCACATTATTTCTACATTTACCATTTGGAACTCTTTAAAGAAGATTTATTAATTCTCCTTGTCAATTAATGAATTAATTATACAATATTGTATTGATTGTCTATTGCAGCATAGCAAGACTCTGTAAACTTAGCAGATTAAAACAACACATATTTATAAGCTTGCAGTTCTGTAGGTAAACATTCTTAGAAGATGTGAGTAGCTTCTCTGTTGAGAGGTAACAAGATAGAAGTAAAAGTGTGAACCAGCGAAGTTCTCTTTTAGAGACTTCAGAAATAAATACCACTTCCAAACCATTTTTTTTAAGCAGAATTTATTTCTTCATAGTTGTAGGATGCTAGTGCTCTTTGTTTTCTGTCTTGAGAAGGAGGTTATTCTCATTTTCTTGAGACCAATCTCAGATTCCACTGAAGTGGCTCCCAAAGAACAACTCAAAACATCAAAAAAAAATTTTTTTTCTAGGACCGTTTTAGTCAGCTTTCTTTGCTGCTCTGACTAGAGTGGACCCAACTAAAACAATTGTAGGGGAGGAAGAGTTTATTATTTGGAGGCTCATGGTTTCAGAAGTCTCAATCCATAGACAGCAGGCTCCATTTCTTGGAGATAGAGGTGAGGTAGAAAATCATGGTAGAAGAGTAGAAGAGTGTGGCAAAGGGAAGCAGTGAACATGGTGATCAGGTAGGGGAGAGAGGGGGGGGGGAGAGAGAGAGAGAGAGAGAGAGAGAATATCTCTCTAGAGAGAGAGAGAGAATATCTCTCTAGAGAGAGATATTCCAGTTTCATATACAAAATATATAACCAATAGCTACGCCCCCAATGAACCACATTCTCAGGCCACACCTCACCTGCCTCCAGTTACCACTTAGTTAATCATATCAGGGATTAATCCACTGATTAGGTGGTTAAGGCTGTAACCCAATCATTTCTCCTCCAAAGCTTCTTACATCATCTCACATGTGAGTTTTGGGAGATAGCTCACATATAAATGATAACAAGATCTGATGGAAAATATCTGTGAGATTTTGTTTTAGTGGCCAGCCTGATTTTAAGAATTGCCCTTTTTCAGAGTCGATCTTACTGTGTCATGTAATTCAGCCAGGAGAAAAATATCCACTGCAGTCATTGTCTTGGACATCATGCAGAATTTGTATGTGAGGAGGATGGGGAATCTTGGGGCCCATGCACTCTTCAACAAAATAAACTCATAGTTCTTTATATCCATTGAGTTAAAAGCTACTATTTACTTTGTAGCATTTCCTATGCCTATATGCTGTTTCAGAGCCCTTAAGTTTGGATCCTATATCTTTGTGATATACTCATATCCTTTTGAAAAGAATTTATTCACTTTTGGTACAAAACAAAGTCCCACTTTGTATATTTCTTGACCAGATCTAGAATAAGCCTTTCCCAAATAAATATAATTATTTTTTATTGAATAGTTGTATGTAGAAAACGAGATCTGAGTGAAGGTGTTCTTTGTTTTTTTTTTTTTTTTTTTTTTTTTAGGTTTCCTTTAATTTTTTTTTTTTTTATTGGTTGTTCACAACATTACAAAGCTCTTGACATAACCCACTTCATACATTGGACTGAAGTGGGTTATGAACCCCCAATTTTACCCCAAAACATCGGTTACACCTCCACATTTTTACATAATGTCCTATTGGTAATTGTTGTATTCTGCTACCTTTCCTATCCCCTACTATCCCCCCTCCCCTCCCCTCCCAGCTTCTCTCTCTACCCCATCTACTGTAATTCATTTCTCTCCTTGTTTATTTTCCCATTCCCTCACAACCTCTTGTATGTAATTTTGTATAGCAATGAGGGTCTCCCTTCATTTCCATGCAATTTCCCTTTTCTCACCCTTTCCCTCCCATCTCATGTCTCTGTTTAATGTTAATCTTTTCTTCCTACTCTTCCTCCCTGCTCTGTTCATAGTTTTGATATAATAAGGTGTTCTTATTGATCCTGAGATGTCTTTGTTTCTAAAACCTCTTAGCTAGCAGACGAGGGAAATATTTGTAGACTAACCCATACATATATGCGTAACTATCTATATATACACATTTTTAATTCTTTTTTCATTTCTCTTTCTAATCTCTCTCTCTGTGTGTATATATATGTATTATATATTAAACTATACATAAGTTTTATATATTAAACTATACATATGTGTATAGTTTAATATAAGTTTATATATATCCCTCCTATTCCCATCCACTATAACATGGTTCATTCTGAACATCTCCTCTTGACTATAGGTATCTCTGACTCTGGAATTGAAAACTCTGGCTCCACTACTGAACACATTTTTTTTCTTTAATTCATCAATTCCAGGGTAGGTGCATAATGACTTCAAATAGTTTACTGATATTTTAAAGGGAAACCAGATACAAGGCTTATACATTGGTTCTTTAGACTTACAAATTTCCCTCTTTTATAATGGTATGTGGGTGTAGACCTTCAATGAAGTTCATTCATTTGTAATTCATTTAGATATTTTTCTTCCTGTTTGTATTATATTTTATGATTTCCTAATCACCCAAATGTGTGCATGTGTTTGAGGGGGAATTAGTGGCTACATTAAGCAATGGTCTTTATCCAGTAACATTTCATGGGTGTTAACAAATGCGCAGCTTCATGTATCTACCATTGTAATTTTTTTCAGAGAAGTTTCACTACCCTTAAAAATATTCCCTTTAGGTATTCAAACCCTTCTTCCCTACTAATATTAATAATCACTGATCTCTTTTATTATGGCTAGAATTTTGCTTTTTCCAAAATATGATATAAATGGAGGTATATATTATATAATTGTTTTAGATTGCCTTCTTTAATTTAACATATGCATTGAAGAACCATCATTTTTAAATGCTGAATTTTAAATGTCTGATATTGCATTCTTTTTTGTCACTCAATACTAGTGCTTGGTATGGTGATAAAAGTTTGTTTTTCTAGTCATCTAAAAAAAAGGATATTTTAGTTGTTTCCAGTTTTGATGATTTTGCATAATCCTCCAGCAAAATTTACATCCAGAGTTTAGTGTGGACATAGATTTACAAATCAGTGGCACCAGTGACAGAATAATTAAAAATATTGAAAATAACTGAAAATTGTGATTTTTCAGTCATAGGGAAAGGCCTTTTTAGTTTTGTGAGAAACTGACATTCTTCCAAAGATACCTGAATGGTTTAACAATTTTGATTTTTTTTAAATGTACAATTAACAAATGTTCCTAATGTTCTGTATTGCTGCCAGTAATTAGTACTGTCAGGTTTTTGGATTTTAACCATTCTGTTTATAATAGCAACTCGTTGTTGTTTAAATTTACATTTTCCTAATGACAAGGGTATGGACTAAATATTTTCTAATCCTCAAATTCATATGAAAGCCTCTATCTCCAGTGTGATGGTATTTTGAGATGTAATCTCTGAGCGACAATTAAGATTAAAAGAGGTCATGAGGGTGGGGCATTCTCAATGGGAATGAAAACGTGAGAGAACTTGCTCTTTCCACCATGGGAGAACAAAGAAAGAAGAGAGCTGGCAGCAACCCCGGGAAGAGAGACAGTATGGAATTGACCATGAATTTGATCTTGGTCTTCTCACCCTGAAGAAATATGAAAAATAGAGTAGTACTCCCTTATCCTTGGAAAATGTGTCCCAAGGTCCCTGTAAATTTCTGAAATCATGAGTGTACTGAATATTGTATAAATTATGCATTTTCTAATGCATGCATAAACAAAGTGAAGCCTAACATAGCACTTATCACACAAGGTGACCATAACTTTTCCAGGTTAAATGGTGATAGAAAAACTAGCATGAATTTCTTTTTTCCTCTCAATTTCACAGTTAGAAAATTTGTTTTTTTCATAAGTCTAAGCAACTTTAGCTTATAATGTTTCCTTTATTTTTGTATTCCAAAAACTGTTATCTATACATATAGGTAAAAGAAGCAATTTACAACTTAACATTGCCACAACAGAATTTTCAGTATTTCTACTCTTGTGATTTGGAGCCATTATTAAGAGTTACTTGAATATAAGCATTGCCATAGTATGAAAAAAGAGTTGATAACTGAGATCACAAAGTGATTAATGGGATAATTCTATAAAAGTGTGTACTTGACAAAGCCATCATTCACTTCCCAGCATAATAGAGAAGGATGGCATGAAATTCCAGCATCCTGCTCAGAATGATAATCAATATAAAACTCATGAATTGTTTATTTCTGAAATTTTTTCATTTAATATTTTTGGCCCATGGATAGCACTGGGTAACTGAAACTGTGAAAAGTGCAACCTCAGATAAGGGGGAGGTGTGACTATTGTAAATTTCTGGGTTTTTTTTTAAGCTATCCAATCTATGTTTCCTTCTTTCTTTCCTTCCTTCCTTCCTCCCTCCCTCCCTCCCTCCCTCCCTTCCTTCCTTTCTTCCTTCCTTCCTTCCTTCCTTCCTAACTTCCTTCCTTCTTTTAAATTTTTTTTTATCAAAAAATAAACCCAGGGAAACTTAACCACTGAGGCACATCCCAAGCTGTTAATTTACTTTTTATTTTAAAGATCTTTTTAAGTTGTTGAGTCTGGCTTTGAACTTGAAATCCTCCTATCTCAGCTTCCTGAGCCACCAAGGTTATAGGTCTACACCTCCACACCAGGCCCAATTCTATGGTATTTTCTTATGGCCAAATGAGATTAGATAGATATTGAAAATTTTTTCATGTGCCAAATTTTCATGTGTATATTCCATCATCATCTCTTTAGATCATCTTTTCAATTTTTAATTGATTTATTTACTTGTTTTGGACTTTCAATTCTTTGTATATTTTGGATGTAATTTCTTGTCAGAAATGTAGACTTATAAATATTTTCTTTCATTCTTTAGTTTGTTTTGTCACTCCAACACTTATTTTAGAAAACAGAAGTTTTTATTTATTTATTTATTTTTTTAATTTTAACGAAGTCCAACTTGTATTTATTTCTTCCATTGAATATACTTTTGGTAGATAATCTATAAATTCATCATCAAACCAACTTCATATCAATTTTATCCATTGTTTTCTTCTAGATATGTTATAGACTTACATCTTAAAGGTGAATCTATGAACATTTTGAGGAGACTTTTGCAAAAATTGTAAGGCTGTGTAGAGCTTCATAGTTGTTATATAGAAGCTTCCTTTCTGTCTTCCTTCCTTCCTTCTTGTCTTTGAGGACAAGTTATTGAAGAGATCATCTTTTCTTTATTGAATCACCATCTCAACTATGGTCAACAGTTTCTTGACTAGTTATAAGTACATCTATTTGCATTATATATTTCCATCTTCTGACCTGTGACATTGTTCTTTTGCCAATTTACTGCTTTAATTATTGTAGACATTTTAATTTTATTTTTCAGGTACTCTTAATCCTTCAATACTCATGGAAATATACTCTATGATGTTTGCACAATAAACAAAACTCAACTAATAATGCACTTCTAAGATGCTTTACACATCATTGAATGGCATGTGACTGTATTTATATTTTAAGTGGATTTCTTGTTAACTAGATATCCTTGGGCATTGCTTTTCAGAAATTCTTTTACTATTTACTTTGACACGGAGCATATCATTCTGCAGCTGCTTTCTATTTGTTTTCTTTATTCTTTGTTTTTCTCAATTCTCTTCCTTTTCCAGGTTTTATTGACAAATTTTTTCTAGTCTATTTATAACCTTTATTAAATAATTTATATTAAATGATCTTTTTAAAAAAATTTCATTTGTTTTCTTTTTAATGGATATATAATAATTGTATATATTCATGGATTAGTGAGCTATTTTAGTACATGTATATAAGGTGTACTGATAAAATCAAGGTAATCTGAATTTCATCCCCTTATTATTTTTCTTATTTTTTAAAACATCAAGCACCTCTATTTAATTGCTTATGAAATATATAAAGTATTACAAAAAACTATAGTAGCCTTACTAGGGTATAAAATACTAGAATATTTTCTCCTTTTCTGTTTTTTATAATATCTACTTTAAAACAAGTTCTGTATTTTTATGATTACTTTAGGGCTTATAGTGTATTTTTACAAAAGGTTGGAAGCAAATTTCAAATAATATTAAAATGCTTTACATAGTATATAAGAAATTTATAATATCAAATTCTTGTTTTCCTCCTTTATTGTCTTACAGTGCCTTTCTTATGAACTATAAAACTGCATAATGTTGCTTTTGGTACCTCTAGTAGTACATGGTTTATAGTAGTACAAGGTTTATATTGTAAAAATAATTCTGCATAAAATCTGTCTTTTGCAGCCTTCCTAGATATATTTCGTCATTATATTTATTAAAAGCCTATTAGGTTTGTGTTGGGTGGGCGTGGGTATTGCAGTTCTCTTTGGTGTTGTAATTGGAGTCTTGTCCTTCAGTATTTTGCCTTTCATAGATGCCACTGTTCCCCCCACAGGCAATGCTGCCCCCAGCATATTGTCCTCCCCCTTCTGGATGCAGTGGATTTCTTTTCTGCACCCAACACTATAGCCTGTTGTTTCCCTTTCTGTTTTTTGCCTTTTACTCTGTTGATTAAAACTTTCCTCCATAAAACAGCTGAGGAGATGGGTATAGGCAATTTCTTATGAGCACATTATTTTGGATCACTTTTAATGAAAGTAATTTTAATTTGTAGCAAATAAATGATTTCTAGATGTGAGATTAAAAGCTTATGTTTCAGTGTAAGTACAACGGCAATTTTGTGAAGCTGTAAATCTAAGAATTAATAAACAAGATAATGTCTACTGCTAATTGTCGATTAGTATATTATTTTCCTCAGCCAGTTGAATGGCTAAAACAAATGTGATTTAGTTGTTTCTTTCCATTCTTATAAAAAGTAATAATCTCTGAAAATGGAGAGTCATAAAAGCATAAATAAATCTTTATATATGTAAAATGCAGTTTTCACAGAATTTTAGTTAAGAACTCACAGTTAACATAGACTGTATTGTTATGAGAAAAAATGTCTCCCATGTTCTACCTGAAGTCAGGAAATGCAAGGATGAATCCTAATACATTCATAATGCATACATTGAAATATAACTGGTTTTCATTGTTTCATAAAATTCACACATTTTTAATTTACAGACATAAAAATAAATTTTTAAAATGTGAAATATTGCTGTAATTAAAATGTCTCTATTAAAGTGCACACTCATAAGCAATACACTACTTAGGAAATACTGGAAGAAAACACATAGGTGACAGAAAAATGACAAGGTATGTAAACAGATGACACTGACTTTCAAAATAGGGTTGAAGTAACTCCATTAAAGATCAATCGTATTCTTTGGAGAGATTTCTTTTTTATACTGCTGACAATGAATTTTAAGAAAATTCTGAAAAAAATCTATGGATATTTACCTCATTTTTGGAGGAAAAAAAAACATTGATTTTAAAGTTGGGTTAAAGTTAATGAAATAAAAATTTAGAAGTTCAACTCACACATGTATTCAAATGTTTCTAGCACATTTTTTGGTGTGATTTTATATAATTTTTGATGATATTGTTTATCCGTGTTTTTTACTCTAGCAAAGACAGTGGACAAAAAGCAACCAGCAAGATGGCATGTGCACTATCAATTTAATCATCTAAATTTAAACAGAATAAAAAGTTTTTTGTTTGTTAGTTTTTTTCACCAAATAACACTGAATGACTATTTGACAGTAGAAAACTGAGTGGCCAGTTCAGTAATCCTTATATAATATAAGCATATATTCACAAAGTGCTGTACTTTTGCTTTGGTTCTTGGAAAGATATTTTTACTAAAGAATGGAGATTGTTTTGTAAAACAGTACATCAAATGATTTGATTCTTAGAGCAACTCATTTTCTTATGTGACAGGCAGCAGAGATCAACATATATTAAACATTTTTATTCCCAAAATATCATCATGCTGCTCTTCTTTATAGTATTTCTCATTGTATACTTTTGCAGAAATTTGATATTTTCTAATTGATTGCCTTATGATGTCAACATGCTCAACTTCCTGGAACCAGTGTTGAAATGATGAAGTCAAATTTGTATATATATTCATGTTCTAAAAAATAATTCCACTGAAATTTTGAGGTCAGATTCAATGAAATCTTTCCAATCAATTTAAAGAGTACATGAGATAATCAACATATATTTAACTTTAAGCTATTCCACTGATTTTTTCTGTTTATATTAATAAGCTTCATAACAATTCTTACTTTGCTTTACCAGAAGCAAGATATTTTTTCAAACATATTTTAAATTAAAAATACCCTTAAAAGAAGAAAAATATACATAAAAAGAAAAAAAATATGTTGCTGTTTACTTTTTTATTTCTTAGATCTTCTTTACTGCCTTTAAAATGTTTCATAGTTTGATTAAATATATGACATGACTACATTTCTCTTCATTAAAAACAAAAAAGAAAAGAACTAAATTTTTAAAGTAGCAAAAGATATATTTTCTAGAGCAAGACTTCTTGTAGGAGGATGAAAATCTACTTCAATGATTCTCCCACTCGGTTTTCAAATTAAGCCTTAGAGTCTAAAGCAATTAGCCTGAAAGTGGGGAATTGATGGCTAGGGTGTCCTACAACACGACAGAGTGAGCTAATACACACTAGCCCCCTCTCAGGCGTATTAAAAATACATAGAAACTCTGGGTAAATGTTTCTAATCTATTTATCATATTGGACAAAAAATCTTAACTTCTGGAATTAAGTAAAGGCAACACCATAAGGTAATTAAGGGCAGTATTAATGCAGGCCAGACTATCACATCTAACTTAAGTTTCAGACACTGTTTTTTGATCTGAGGTTGGAATATTGGTAATTACTAAAATCAATGTCGTGGAATGTGTCAGAAAAAAAAATCCATAGACAAGAATTAGGTGAAAATATTTAATTAAATTACTCTCAGTGCAATGCCTGGTTTGAAATATTTTTATTGATTGTGCTATTTTGTAATGGTATATATACACAAGTTAATACTGGTCTCAGATTTTTATTCTAACAACCCTCAAAATTCTATAACAAAATAAAAATAAAATTAAAAAAAAATAAAAACTATTTGCAATTATTTAGACCAAGCACCTTTCCCCAAACTAGACACTGAACAATCTGCAGTTTCTATGAATTTTTAACTAGACCTTGAAAAACTTCTTTCTAAAGTGGGGCAACAAAGCAAAAAAATATAATTTGTCATGCATTCAAGCCTGGTTAGGAAAATATATGTCACTCAAAATATATTTTAAAAAATTATGAAAGAGCATGGGAATTCTATTTATATGATTTAATGACATAAGATTTCCAAACAGAAATAAGCTTACAACTGACTTGGTCTTGAAGTTTCCCTCAAAGGCAAATTCAAAACCACTCTGTAGTTATGCATCCATAAATAATTAACCCAAAACTCAAAAATATTTGAAAATATAAAGGTTAAAATTATATATTTAAAAAATTATTTAAAAAAAAGACAAAAATCATCTATCATGATAATAAATAGGTGTTCTAGAATATTCTAAATAATATTATGAAATACAAATGAAAAGTTAAAAAATTTAAAAAATGAATTAAAAAAATAAAAATGAATGAATAGATTTACCATTGAAAATGGGTGCAATTTGACTAAACCTTGAAGATTAACTTAATTTTCATGGTTTCAGTAGATTGAAATACATATCTTGGTCCTATACTCAGTAACCTAAAGCTTAGAAGTTATTCTGTGCAATAAGAGAACACAGATTAATATGTTTTTTCCACAATTGCTAGATATTGGACCCTTAAATCTTACTTAACCTTATCCACCTTTACATTTTACAAAAGGGAAATGTTAATAATATCTATTGAATTACTGTCAAAATACAAACTACATAAAGTAGAATGAATAATAGATCTTAGCTATAAGTATTGTATTAATGTTTTCTTTTGTCATCACTCAACTCTTTGTGGAAGTTAATTCCCATATACATAGAAGTATTATTACTTTCCTAGAGAAAATAAATTTCCCTGTATTGCTGTTGTCCCGGGCTTCAAAGATATTTCTGGAGAGAATATATTTGTCTTAAACTAATTTATACTTACTACCAACCAGCTAGATCAGGATAGCATAAATTATAGCTAGATGGAATAAAAATAGCTAACCAGAAACAAATTTTACTTTCTTTGCTTTTGTTAGAAGTAAGTTTATTTAAAATGAATGATTTGGGGATTTCAAAGAATATATCTTGATATTTCTTTGCCTGTGACACAGATTTTAATAGACCTAAGTCAAAGTATTAGAGCAAGGATAAAATTTATGAATATAAAAATGGAACATTCAAGATATTGAGAAGTTATTATAATTGAAATGCATTTGGATTATTTGTTTTTATTTATCAATGAATGTATGATGAACAATGAAAACTCAATGGAAAAAATGTAAAAAAAAAATTCTCCATTATAAAATTACTAACACGTGAATTTTTCCAGGTGTTATTAAATATTTGAAGAAGAGTTTAATCAGTTCCTCTCTCTTTCTGATCAGAATAGATCTGAGATATCTCTTGTTAATATTTAACTATATACTTTATATTGAATGACATTATTTTAAACTTTGTAAAGGATTTTACTTGTTTACTTACTTATTCTCACTTAAATTTCATTTTATTATGTTTTCAAAAGTATTGTTTATATTACCAATCTATAAAAATGATTTTGTATGAATTTTTTTGATTAAATTTTAACACATAAGTAAATTTGTGTCAGAGGGCACAGAACAAAGAATTTTAGCACCCCAATAATTCCACTTGTTCTTATTTTAACCCTATCCATCTATGACCACTGTTTTGTTCTTTGGCACTGTCATTATTTTTGAGAATACCATATAATGAAATCATATAGTATGTAACTTTTAAATCTGAATTTTTTCATTCAGCACAAATCTTTTGAAATTTATTCAAATTATTGAATGTTCATTTTTAAAAATACATGTACTATACATTTATTTATTTTTTAATAATTGGAGGGAATTTCTTTTTCAAGTAAATTAGGAACAGACCTAGAGGACAGGTATACCAGAGAGATTGGTGCTGCCACTGACTTTGTACCCCTCATTGATTAAATGACTTGGTTCATGAAAGGAAATCCATGTATTTACCTTTGCCATTCAAATAATTTGAAAAATGCTCCTGGACAGATATAGCCTTAAGTCATCTGTAATATGGAGAAAGTTAAACAGCCACTGGAATAAACTGCCCAGTAAGTAAGGGTCCAATATTTTAGGGCCCTTTTTATCAGAAGGAAATGCAATATTAAAACAAAGTACATGTTTGATATTAGGAGTCTTCCCACAGACTATTTGGAACATGAGATGTTAAATACTTCACAGGAATTTAACTTGGAAGAAAATGATTCCAAATGAAAGATAGATATATGAGTTAAGGACCAGTATAGTGTAGTGTTGTTCATAACTGGATGAATCACAAAGAGACCAGGAAACCTGTGCCAAAACTGGGGGGCCAATCTACAGGCCAATGAGCAAGGTAAGTCACTGAGTAGGAAGGCAGACCTCATATTCTTGGAAATTTGTCAAAATAAATAAATAAATTAAAACAAAACAACTGTGAAACGAATAGTAGATTTTCATGTAAGTAGCTGTGTATGGGATATGGGAAGCTGAGCAAAGTAAGTGCTATTTAAACCTCAAAATGGCAATTATTTACAATTATGGGTTGCTGAGAGGGTTCAAAGGTAAATATGTCTGTGTTTAATATTTATAGGTTCTAGCATTATAATTTTTCTCATACACTAAATATTCATTAATCATTATATAAATAAATGGAAGATAAAGGAACCTTCATAATGGCAAACAATATAGGTCAACTTAGAGACAGTTCAAATTATAGACTAATTGACAGTACACCGAGAATATCTTGTTATTGTCATCTCTTAATTCTTTCAGTTAATCTTCATTGTTTGAATTTAACAATGAAAGGGGTAAAGTTGAACCATATTAGGAATACAAAACAATCTTTTAAAATTTTCATGTTAGATTATAATTTTCTAAGCAATTCGAATATATTTCCTACACAATAAATATTGTAACCAACCCAGGTATTATTCAAGTAATAGAAAAGTGGATACTGTATTTGTTAACACTTTTGATGAGATTGCACCCTTTTTCTGGGAGAAATGATCACACTTATACCTGCACCTCCCCAAGTACATGTGACTGACTTCTTTTTTTTTTTATTGTGGTTTTCTTTTTTTTTTATTGGTTGTACAAAACATTACAAAGCTCTTGACATATCATATTTCATACATTAGATTCAAGTGGGTTATGAACTCCCATTTTTACCCCAAATACAGATTGCAGAATCACATCAGTTACACATCCACAATTTTACATAATGCCCTATTAGTAACTGTTGTATTCTGTTACCTTTCCTAACCTCTACTATCCCCCCTCCCCTCCTCTCCCATCTTCTCTCTCTATCCCATCTACTGTAATTCATTTCTCTCCTTGTTTATTTTCCCATTCCCCTCACAACCTCTTATATGTAATTTTGTATAACTCTGAGGGTCTCCCTCCATTTCCATGCAATTTCCCTTTTCTCTCCCTTTCCCTCCCACCTCATGTCTCTGTTTAATGTTAATCTTTTCTTCCTGCTCTTCCTCCCTGCTCTGTTCTTAGTTGCTCTCATTATATTTGGTATTTGTTTTTTAGGGATGGGCTAGCTTCACAAAGCATAATCTGCTCTAGTGCCATCCATTTCCATGCAAATTCCATGATTTTGTCATTTTTTAGTGCTGCGTAATACTACATGGTGTATAAATGCCACATTTTTTTTATCCATTCATCTATTGAAGGGCATCTGGGTTGGTTCCACAGTCTAGCAATTGTGAATTGTGCTGCTATGAACATCGATGTGGCAGTATCCCTGTAGTACGCTCTTTTAAGGTCTTCAGGGAATAGTCCGAGAAGGGCAATAGCTGGGTCAAATGGTGGTTCCATTCCCAGCTTTCCCAGGAATCTCCATTCTGCTTTCCAAATTGGCCACACCAGTTTGCAGTCCCACCAGCAATGTACAAGAGTACCCTTTTCCCCACATCCTCGCCAGCACTTGTTGGTGTTTGACTTCCTAATGGCTGCCAATCTTACTGGAGTGAGATGGTATCTTAGAGTGGTTTTGATTTGCATTTCTCTGACTGCTAGAGATGGTGAGCATTTTTTCATGTACTTGTTGATTGATTGTATGTCCTCCTCTGAGAAGTGTCTGTTCAGGTCCTTGGCCCATTTGTTGATTGGGTAATTTGTTATCTTATTGTCTAATTTTTTGAGTTCTTTGCATACTCTGGATATTAGGGCTCTATCTGAAGTGCGAGGAGTAAAAATTTGTTCCCAGGATGTAGGCTCCCTATTTACCTCTCTTATTGTTTCTCTTGCTGAGAAAAAACTTTTCAGTTTAAGTAAGTCCCATTTGTTGATTCTTATTTTTAACTCTTGTGCTATGGGTGTCCTATTAAGGAATTTGGAGCCCGACCCCACAATCTGTAGATCGGAGCCAACTTTTTCTTCTATCAGACACAGAGTCTCTGATTTGATATCTAGCTCCTTGATCCACTTTGAGTTAACTTTTGTGCATGGCGAGAGGAGGGGATTCAGTTTCATTTTGTTGCATGTGGATTTCCAGTTTTCCCAACACCATTTGTTAAAGATGCTATTCTTTCTCCATTGCATGCTTTTAGCTCCTTCATCAAATATAAGATAGTTGTAACTTTGTGGATTAGTCTCTGTGTCCTTTATTCTGTACCATTGGTCCACCCGCCTGTTTTGGTACCAGTACCATGCTGTTTTTGTTACTATTGCTGTGTAATATAGTTTGAAATCTGGTATCGCTATACTGCCTGATTCACACTTCCTGCTTAGAATTGTTTTTGCTATTCTGGGTCTTTTATTTTTCCATACGAATTTCATGATTGCTTTATATATTTCTACAAGAAATGCCATAGGGATTTTGATTGGCATTGCATTAAACCTATATAGAACTTTTGGTAATATCGCCATTTTGATGATGTTAGTTCTGCTTAACCATGAACAGGGTATATTTTTCCATCTTCTAAGATCTCCTTCTACTTCTCTTTTTAGGGTTCTGTAGTTTTCACTGTATAAATCTTTCACCTCTTTTGTTAGGTTTATTCCCAAGTATTTTATTTTATTTTTTGAGGATATTGTGAATGGAGTGTTTTTCCTCATTTCCATTTCAGAAGTTTTGTCGCTGATATACAGAAATGCCTTTGATTTATGTGTGTTGATTTTATATCCTGCCACTTTGCTGAATTCATTTATTAGTTCTAGTAGTTTCTTTGTAGACCCTTTTGGGTCTTCTAGGTATAGAATCATGTCATCTAAAAATAGTGATAATTTAAGTTCTTCTTTTCCTATTTTTATGCCTTTAATTTCTTTTGTCTGTCTAATTGCTCTGGCCAGTATTTCGAGAACTATATTGAATAGAAGTGGTGATAGAGGGCATCCCTGTCTTGTTCCAGATTTTAGAGGGAATGCCTTCAATTTTTCTCCATTCAGAATGATGCTAGCCAGAGGCTTAGCATAGATAGCTTTTACAATGTCGAGGTAAGTTCCTGTTATCCCTAGTTTTCCTAATGTTTTGAACATAAAGGGATGCTGTACTTTGTCGAATGCTTTCTCTGCGTCTATCGAGATGATCATATGGTTCTTATCTTTAAGTCTATTGATGTGGTGAATAACATTTATTGATTTCCGTATATTGAACCATCCCTGCATCCCAGGGATGAATCCTACTTGATCATGGTGCACAATTTTTTTTTATGTGCCTTTGTATCCAATTCGCAAGAATTTTATTGAGGATTTTTGCATCTAGGTTCATCAGAGATATTGGTATGTAGTTTTCTTTCTTTGAGGTGTCTTTGTCTGGTTTTGGAATCAGGGTGATGTTGGCCTCATAGAATGAATTTGACAGAGCTCCCTCTTTTTCTATTTCCTGAAATAACTTGAAAAGTATTGGTATTAATTCTTCTTTAAGGGTTTTGTAAAACTCCGCTGTATACCCATCCGGTCCTGGGCTTTTCTTGGTTGGTAGTCTTTTGATTGCTTCTTCTATTTCATCCACTGATATTGGTCTGTTTAAATTGTGTGTATCCTCCTGACTCAGTCTGGGCAAATCATATGACTTACAAAATTTATCGATGTCTTCACTATCTTCTATTTTATTGGAATATAGGTTTTCAAAATAATTTCTAATTGTCTTCTGTATTTTTGCAGCATCTGTTGTGATATTGCCTTTTTCATCCCGTATGTTAGTAATTTGAGTTATCTCTCTTCTTCTCTTTGTTAGCATGGCTAAGAGTCTGTCGATAGTATTTATTTTTTCAAAAACCAACTTTTAGTTTTGTTAATTTTTTCAATAGTTTCTTTTGTTTCAATTTCGTTGATTTCCGCTCTGATTTTAATTATTTCTTGCCTTCTGCTACATTTGCTGTTGTTTTGCTCTTCCTTTTCTAGGGCTTTGAGATGAAGTTTTAGCTCATTTATTTGTTGGTTTTTCCTCTTTTTGAGGAATGACCTCCAGGCAATGAATTTCCCTCTTAAAACTGCTTTCATTGTGTCCCATAGATTCCGATATGTTGTGTCTGTATTTTCATTTATCTCTAAGAATTTTTTGATTTCCTCCTTTATGTCTTCTGTAACCCATTGATCATTCAGTAACATGACTGACTTCTTAATGAATAAAAAAAAATATTTTCTCCCATATAACTAATGTTACTACTAATGCTACTAATTCATTTTAGACTATCTTTCAATCTAAGAAGAAAAAAAGTAAATTACATGTTTTTAATGATTCTTGGATAAAGATATGGGACTTCAGGGTCAGGCACTTGTTTTGCCTGATCAAATGTTCTCACTTCTAATGGAACTAAAAGGTTTCAATTCTGGTAAAATTCTTCTCCTGTCACTAAAATCCTAAATATCAAATGGGTATCACCGTATTTTTCAAACCCTGATATTTATTCATTGTTTATTTACTAATTGAAAACATTTTCTTGGTTATTTGAATTCATATCTAAGAAAACTTTCCCTCTCTGCAATGGGTGTAGGTAAAGCACAGACTGCTTACCTGATCATCTTCACACATTTGATAAAATTTCATTGGTAGTGAAAGCAAGTGCAATAACCATGTTGAAAACAAGACCATTCAGAAAGGAGGCCCAACTCTGATAGCTGTAGAATTCCTGATGCTAATTTTCACTGTAGAACAGGTGTCTTACTGTTTTCCCCTACAGTTTGTTCCTAAACTCCTTTCTGTGTAAAAGATTCCAGCATCCTTTTCAAACAAGTATTATATAAGCACTAGTGAAAACTTTACTTTAATATCATGAATGCAAAAGAATTATGACTACTGTAAAATTTAAAAGTTCGTAAAATTAAAAAGTTTAAATTTTTACACATACATATATATATATATATATATATATATATATATATATAAACTATTACATACTTTTAATAATCATTCTTGGAAAAATAAAACATTTTCTAGAATTATTTTCATTTTCATTTAAGTCACTGAAATATGACCATATAAAGACAATACAATATTTTATGAATTTGCAAACCATAACTTCTTCTAACATGGAGGGATGGATAAAATTTCTTTAGTCTTTCCATTACCAACATATTTTATTTATCATGGAGAAGAGAGGTACTTACTGTAAACTGGATGTGGTGGTGCATACTTGCAATACCAGCAGATTGGGAGGCTGAGACAGGAGGATTGAGAGTTCAAAGCCAGCATCAGCAAAAGTGAGGCACTAAGAAACTCAGTGAGACCCTGTCCCTAAATAAAATACAAAATAGGGCTGGGGATGTGTCTCAGTGGTCGAATGCCCCTAAGTTCAATCCCTGGTACCCCACTCCCACAAAAAAAGAGAAGTACTGTTACCAAAATTGTATTTGAAAAAATCTAAATTTAATATTTTAAATGATAAATTTTCCTACAGCATAATTTTTGAAATAAGCAGCAAACTATTGTTTATTTATTTTAAAAAAGACCAGTTTCATTTATGCTGTATTAAGGCATGCTTTTACAGCAATCTTTAAAATTTAATTAAATGTATTATACATTACTGGGCATAATCATTTTGTGCAATTGGGATTCCTTAGCAAATATTTTCTTTCATTGCAAATACCTGTGTTACATTTTAGCACTTTTATGGTTGCTGAAGTGCATCACAATTAACTGTGTATTTGTACTAGTTCGAAGATTTAAACTAATGATCTGAAGAAAAAAATATATGTTCATATATAATCATCAGTTTCTCATTTCATTTAAAAGAACATTTCTTTGACAGTGAGAATAAATTTTATAACATAAAATGAGTGTTATTAATTTTTTTCAGTATTAAAAATACTTTGAGAAGTATTTAATGTTCCACAAATTAGATTTTGAGGATTATTATTCTTTTCTTCCCTTTATATGTATTTTTAAAAATGTTTTATTCTGATTTGTTACATATGACAGCACAATGCATTACAATTCATATGACACATACAGAGCACAATATTTCATATCTCTGGTTGAATACAAAGTATATTCACACCATTCATGTCTTCATACATGCACTTAAGGTAATTTTATGGTAATGGTGTCCATCTCATTCCACCATATTTTTTACCCCCTTTCTCCCTCTCTTTCCCTCCCACCCCTTTGACCTATCTAGAGTTCCTCTAATCTATCCATGTTCCCCTTCCCAACCACATTATGAATCAGCCTCCTTATATCAGAGAAAACATTTGGCATTTGGTTTTGGGGGATTGGATAACTTCACTTAGCATTTTATTCTCCAGCTCCATTCATTTACCTGCAAATGCCATGATTTTATTCTCTTTTATTGCTGAGTAATAATCCATTGTGTATATATACCACATTTCCTTTATCCATTCATCTACTGAAGGGCATCTAGCTTGCTTCCATAGTTTAGCTATTGTGAATTGTGCTGCTGTAAACATTGATGTGGCTGTGTTCCTGCAGTATGCAGTTTTTAAATCCTTTGGGTATAGACTGAGGAATGTGATAGCTGGGTCAAAAGGTGGTTCCATTCCCAGTTTTCCAAAGAATCTCCATACTGCTTTCCATATTGGCTGCACCATTTTGCAGTCCCACCAGTAAAGTATACGTGTGCCTTTTTCTCGCATCCTCGCCAACACTTATTGTAGTTTGTATTCTTAATAACTGCCATTCTGACTGGAGTGAGATAAAATCTTAGAGTAGTTTTGATTTGCATTTCTCTAATTGATAGAGATGTTGAACATTTTTTCATGTATTTGTTGATTGATTGTTCATCATCTTCTAAGAAGTGTCTCTTCAGGTCCTTGGTCCATTTATTGATTGGGTTATTTGTTTTATTTATGGTTGCTGAAGTGCTTCACAGTTAACTGTGTGTTTAGCGTTTTGAGTTTGTTATGTATCCTAGAGATTAGTGCTCTATCTGATATTCAAATGGTAAAAATTTGCTTCCAAGCTGTAAGCTCTCTATGTACCTCACTGATTATTTCTTTTGCTGAGAAGAAACTTTTTAGTTTGGATTCATCCCATTTATTAGTTGTTGACTTTAATTCTGGTGCTATAGGAGTCTTATTAAGGAAGTTGGGGCCTAATCCAATATGATAGATATCAGGGCTTACTTGTTCTTCTATTAGACATGGGTGTCTGGTTTAATTCCTAGGTCCTTGATCCACTTTGAATTGAGATTTGTGAATGGTGAGAAATAAGGCTTGAATTTCATTTGTTGCATGTAGATTTCCATATTACAGTACCATTTGTTGAAGAGGCTATCTTTTCTCCGATGTATGTTTTTGGCACCTTTGTCTAATATAACATAAGTGTAATTATGTGGTTTAGTCTCTGTGTCCTCTATTCTGTACTATTGGTCTACCAGTCTATTTTGGTGCCAATACTATGTTGTTTTTGTTACTATTGCTCTGTAGAATAGTTTAAAGTCTGGTATAGTGATGCTATCTGCTTTACTCTTCATGCTAAGAAATTTTTTTAGGTATTCTGGCTCTCTTATTTTTCCAGATGAATGTCATGACTTCTTTATATATTTCTATGTAATTGGGATTTTGATTGGAAAAGCATTAAATCTGTAAAATGCTTTTTGTAGAATGGTCATTTTGACAATATTAATTTTGCCTATCCAAGAACAGAGAAAATCTATTTATCATCTAAGGTCTTCTTTAATTTCTTTCTTTAGCTTTCTGTAGTATTTGTTGTAGAGGTGTTTCACCTCTTTTGTTAGGTTGATTGTTGATTCCCAAGATTTTTTTTTGAGGGTATTGTAAATTGGGTAGTTTTTCTTGTTTCCCTTTCAGAGGACTTATCACTGATATAAAGGAATGCCTTTGATTTATAGTGTTGATTTTGTATCCTGCTACTTTGCTGAATTCATTTACTAATTCTAAAAGTTTTCTGGTCGAATTTTTTGGGTCTTGTAGGTATACAATGATATCAGGCTTTCGAGTTGTAAATTCTTTTAACTTGTTTATCATGGAAGGTAACATCTAAAGCTTAATTTTGCTGGACATAAGATTCTTGGTTGGCATCCACTTTCTTTAAGAGCTTGGTTTATGTTGTTCAGTTTCTTCTAGCTTTCAGGGTTGGAAAATCTGCACATAATCTAATTGGTTTCCCCCTTTATGTAATCTGATTCCTTTCTCTCATGGCTTTTAATATTATCTTCTCTGTGTTAGGAATTTTCATTATAATATGCCTTGGTGTTGATCTGTTGTGATTTTGTACATTTGGTAACATGTAAGCCTCTTGAATTTGGTTTTCAAAATCATTCTTCATGTTTGGAAATTTTCTGATATTATTTCATCGAATACATCACTCATTTCTATGGTTTGGAATGATATTCCTTCCTCTATCCCAATTACTCTTAAATTTCATCTTTTTATGCTATACCATATTTCTTGCATGTTCTGTTCATGGTTTTTTACCATTTTCACTGTGGTGGCCTACATTCTTTTTAAGATTATATATTTTGCCTTAATTGTCTGAGGTCCTCTCTTCCAAGTTGTCTACTCTGTTGGTGATGTTTTCAATTGAACTTTTAATTTGGTTTACTGTTTCTTTCATTTCAAGGATGTTTTTTAAAGAACCTCGATCTCCCTATTGAAGTAATCTTTTGCTTCCTGTATTTGTTTATGTAGCTCTTTGTCAAAATGATCTTTTGCTGCCTCCATTTGCTCTCTCATATCAACCTTTAATTCTGAAAACATTTTAATCACATACATTCTGAACTTCTTCTCTGCCCTTTCTTCTGCTGTGCTGGCCATGGATTCTAATAATTCATGTATCTTGGTATGTTTGGGGCACTTTCTTCCCTTGTCTTTTCATATTGCTTGTGTGTCTTCCCTTCTAACACTGTGGATTCAAGGTGCTACAGTTTTTACCCTGTAGGCTTATAGTGCCCCTGTAATGATTCAGTATCTCTCCTTTGAGGTGAAGGACAATGTTATCAAATCCCAATATAAGTAGTATACACTCTAAAACAAATGTTTGCTATTAAGACATTGACAGTTTGTCACAATGTACATAAATGGTGAATTCAATTATTATCTACAATGTACTCAGTAGGTTTGTAGAAGGGTTTACAGTTTCTGATGGTGGACAAAGAACTGAGGGCAAGAAGTAAGATAATATGCTGAGGAGGTAGGAGGTGAGGATATAGAGTTGTTATATCTTAGAAAGTGTGAAAGAAATATCTAAAGAGAAAGGTTAGTAACAGGAGAAGGGAGAAGAAGTAATTTTGGGTAGACAAGTGAAAAAGCAGTAGAGTTCATAAAAAAAACCACACATATATATTAAGAAAAATTTAAAAAATGTTAAAATAGTAGAAATTGTAGGATAAAATAAAATATAAAGAATATATGACACAGCTGTAATATACTATTCAGATGTCCCAGACCTCAATATCCTAATTCATGCAAAGTCCTTGGTTTCACATATGCTGGTGATGTGAGGGTGCAAGAATAGAGAGGGAGAGGGGAAAAAAATCTTGAAGGAAGAAGCCAGATTGTTTTGGTTGGAAATTCTTATATTTCCTGATTCCTTTCTCATCTGTTGTTAGCTGGTATCTCCACCCTTGGGATGGTGAAGGTAACCTGGGCGTCATTGTGCTGGGGTAGCAGCTACTGGAGAGAGGGGTGAGTTAGAAACTGGGTACATGGCCAGTCAGAGTTCCAGACTGGATGTTGCCCCCCACTGAAGATGGTGATGAAGGTGACCCAAGATGGAGGCACCTGCTTTCAGCAGTGGGCTGTTGAGTCTGGCCGTGTGGGGAGGCTCAAGCAATGGCGTTGGAAATAAGTTCAGAGACGAGCTCTGTGGCATGCAGTGTGTGGCTGTTGGCTGATTTCAGAGCCTGTGTAAAGTTCTCAGGTGCAAGCAGGTCACTACATGTAGTATCTCTGCTTTTACAGAGTCCCAAGATGATGGCCGAGGATTATTATTCTTAATAGTAAATCTTTCAGGTTGCCTTGAATCATTTTAAGTGTTTCTGAGAATCTTGTGGAGGAATATTTAGTTTCTCTGTATTGGTCCTCCCAAGGAATTTGATAATTTTTTCTTTTTTTAGTTACCAGAGATTAAACCCAGGGGTGCTTGGGCACTGAGCTACATCTTCCACCCTTTGCATTTTTAAATTTGATACAGGTTTTACTAAGTTGCTAAGATTGACTTTGAACTCACAATCCTCCACCTCAGCCTCTGGAGTCCTCAAGATTACAGGCGTGCACCACTGCACCCTGCAGATTTGTTGATTTTAAAGTTATAATTTTTGCGTCTTATGCTAACTCAAAGAAATAGTTTTCTAATCACAATATGGCTTATATCAGAGGAAATAACAAAGTCAAGATGTTAATTTTATATTTCTTTTTTGACAACTTTTTTTATTATCATGTTCATGCAAAAAGTAAAATTAACAAGATGGATGATTTAAATATAATTTCTTATATTTGTACTTGGAAAATCTTGATTTGATAAATCACCAATAATTGTAAAGAAATATGTAAATAATCCATTAGGGTTTTAGGGATAAACAAAATTATGTAAATTTAAGTTACAATTTCAGAAATCTTCTCTAAACTTCAGTGTTTTGAGATACTCAGTGGGAAGAATTTACCACACATGACCAAGGAATAGTTAATCTGAATCTTCTCTGAATTACTAGGATGAAAGTTACCAGTACCTTATGGTTATGTTGATACATGTCTAGCAAAATCCTTCTGAAAAAATGAAATCTCCCAAGACACCTGACACAAAATATATTCAAAATATCTAAAGACTCTTTAGTATTAACATTTTGTTTCACCAGATCTCAATCAACTACTGAGTTATAGTATCAATAAAAAGCCAGACTGAGCTTGAGGTTCATTTTCCTTATCAGACAAACTGTCCCAGGCAAAGGCAAGCCCTTATTTGGCCATGTAACTAGGAGCCAGGCCAGGTGTTGGAGGGAGAAATGATTTCTGGGATTGCATTCAGCGTTGTGATTCTCACCTGAAGAACAGGGCAAGGAAATTATATGGTGATAAATATCATATGATGTCCCTGAAATATATTGAATGGAAAGTTCAGAAATCAAGTTCAGATTATTAAATTGAAAGATAGGAGCCAGGCCCGGTAGAAAAGCATGCAAATGATCTTATTAAAAAAATTTCACTTCTAACACAAAGTACTCCATCCGTTGATCTCACTGTCATAATCTCTAATATTGCACTATTGTTAATAAGTAAATAGATAAGGCATAAAATAAACAATTGCATACTCTTATCCACAAAATATATGTGTGTGTGTATATATAAATAATTATATATAAATATATATTTAAAATATATGTATATATATATACACACACACATATATATGTGTATATATATTTAAAGCTTACTTGATTTGTGAGGAAATAAAATATTATTTAACAAATAAGAAAGAGAAGAAGTTCATTTGGTTCACGGTTTTGGAGATTTCAGTCTGTGATCAGTTATCCCTGTTGCTTTAGGACATGTGATGATGCAGATCATCATGGCAGGAAATGTGTGCTGGAGCAATTCACTCATCTCATCACCAGAAAGTAAAAAATGAGAAAGAGGAAAAGACTGGGCTTCTACTATACACTTCAAGGGCTTAGTCCCTGTGACCTGAAAACCTCATTCTATGATCCACCTCTTAAACTTTTCTTCACCTTCCAATAGCATCACTCCATGGAATAAGCCTTTAACACATGGGCCTTTGGGGAACATTAAAGATCCAAATGATGAAAGCAATGTTAGAATAAACACAAAATAAGAATTTTTCAGTCATGCTGAAAAACATCATATGCATGAAGTTCAATGAAACACAAACAATAAGAAAATATAAACAAAGAACAGAAACGGCATTGTAGAATGAAGATAAAGATCCTTCTTCCTTCCCTCTTTTCCTTTTGTTCTCCTGGCCTCCTTTCTTGCTTCCTTTCCTTCTTTACCTTTTTCTTTATCTCTTCCTTTAAAAACAAAAGTATTGTGTGTATTGACTATAGTGGTAGTTAAAATCCAGAGTTTTAAAAAGGTCAATATTTTATGTCAATTTGATACCTAAAACATGAAACAGGTGAAGAAGAAATAGGGCACTTTATATTCATGTAACAATGTTGAAAATAACAACAATTGTTCCCAACTAATACTATGGATCCTAGCATCAAAGAGAAGGACTTTTCCTTGCTTTGTTTTGCAGTACTTGGA
The DNA here is from genome assembly GCF_964194105.1 of Spermophilus citellus. Taxonomy (NCBI): domain Eukaryota; kingdom Metazoa; phylum Chordata; class Mammalia; order Rodentia; family Sciuridae; genus Spermophilus; species Spermophilus citellus. The sequence continues at coordinate 58,999,769 of NC_138188.1, read as the reverse complement.
TGGAACTTTGGGTCTTGCATATGCTAGGCAAGTCTTCTATCACTTAGTCCTTTTTATTTTTATTTATGTATTTATTTTTATTTTATTTTAAGAAGTGGTATTGTTAGGTTTCCTAGGATGACTTCAAACTTGGATCCTTATTACTCACCTAAATAGGTGAGATTATGGGTATGAGCCACTGCACCCAGCAGAGAATGACATTTTAATAAATATCTTCACCCAGGTTTGAATGTTATATTTGGACTTCTTTCCATTTGTTTTAGTTTTAATTTTGCAATTCAGTTAAAGAAGATTCTGTTAACCTTTATTCAACCTCATAGATTTTTCTTCAGCTGTGTGCAGTGTACTGATTAGCCCTTCAAAGACATTCTTTTGTTTCTATTACAAGGTTTGTTTTTCTAGCATTACCATATCTATAATTGAATTATCAATGCATTATTTTATGTGGTCTAATTTTTTCATCATAGTCCTTAGCATAGTAATCATAGTAATTTCATATTTATTGCTACTAATATTATTTTTGAAAAATAAAAACTGATGCATTTATGAGGTACAATGTGACGTTTTGACATCTGTGTACATGTCAAATGATTAAATCAACTAATTGACATAACCGTTACTTACTTACATTTTACTTACCTATATTTTTTTTTTACAGTGAGGCATTTGAAATTTACTTATTTATTTTCAAGTATACATTATTAACTATAGTCAACTATAGTATGATAATTTCAAAACCTACTTCTATCTAAAACTTTGCCCTTACATCAAAAACTACCTATTTCCTCCCTTTGACACCTCCAGTCTCTATTATTATTGTCATTTCACATTCTAATTCTATGAATTCAACATTTTTAGATTCTACATATATGTGTGATCATATAGTATTTGTATTTTTCTTTCTGTCCTCACTTATGTCCCTTAGAATGAGGTTCTCTGATTCTATCCATCATATCACAAATGACAGGTTTTCCTTCTTCTTTGAGGTTAATAGCATGCATACACAATTTTTAAAATTATCCATTGATGGACATTTAGGTAGATTTTAATTTCTTGGCTACTGTGATTATAGTTTTAATAAGCAAGGTAGTACAGCTATCTCTTCAACATATTGATGTAAATTTAGATAGATATATATCTGGAAGGTAGATACTGGATCATGAGGTAGTTGAATTTTTAGTTTTTGGGAAACTCCAACCCATTTTTTTACAGTGATTAATAATTTACATTTCCACAAATAATGTATTAGGATATTATTTTCTTCACATCTTTGCCTAGTTGGTACTATTCATGTTTTTGATAAAATCCATTCTCATAGGTATGAGGAACTATCTCCTTATAGTTTTCATTTGCATTTCCCTAATGATGAGTAACAATAAGCATTTTTTTCATGAACCTATGAGCCATTTGTATGCCTTTTGAGAAATATATATTTCACACCCTGTTACAGATTGGACCTGGAATATCCCACCAAAGCTCACATGCAGCTTGATTCCCTGTGGAACAATGTAGGGAGATGGAGCTTTGGGGAAGTAATTGGATTATGAGGGCTGGAACCTCATTAATCCATTGTTACCTGATTATACTTCTGGGAGTTGGTGAAAACTGTAGGAGAACTATAGGCAGTTAGAGCATGGATGCAGGCAGTAGGTCCTAGAGTCATGCCCTTAGGGACTATATATTGTCCCTGCTTCACTTCACCTCTAGTTTCCCAGCTGCCACAAGCTGACTAGCTTTCCTCTACCATGCCCTTCCAAAGTGATATCCTGCCTCATCTCAGGATGAGAGCAACAGAGCCAAGTGACCATGGACTGAATTCTCTTAAATTGTCAGCCAAAATAATTCCCTCCTCTTCTAAGTAGTTTTTCTCAAGTATTTGTCACAGCGACAGAAAACTGACTAATACAGGCCCATTTTCCATTTTTTAATTGGGTTATTTGCTTTCTTGCTATTTGTTGGAAACATGAATAAATGTAAAGATACTTAATGTTCATTTTTTAGAACACTTAATACCAAGGAAATGTACATACTAGAGAAAGCTAGATAGGGATTCAGTAAAATCCCTATCAGAATTATAATGTCATTTTCCACAAAATTAGAAAACAAAATCCTTAAATTTGTATGGAATAAAGAAAGATCATGAATATCTAAAATTTTTTAAAGTTAAAAGGAAAAGTTAGTATATGACTATTGATTTCGAAACATTTTCCAAAGTCATATTGAAACAACATAGGACTGGCTTAGAAACAGACACAATAGAATAGAATCGAGAGCCATAAATATATAGTTAAGTGGTTTGGGGAAAGATTCAATAAATATACAATGTGGAAAAGACAATCCTTTTAATAAACGATGTTGCAAAAGCTGGCTATCCACATGCAGAATGATAAGATTAGATTCTTATCTCATGCCATTTACACATATCAACCCAAATTGCTTTAAGCCTTAAATATAAAATATGGAACTAATTTTGCTGGAAGAAAATAGAGGGAAAATGCTACAACATTAATACTGACAATGATTTTTTTAAATGATCTCAAAAGTATATGCATGAAAAGCAAAAACACACAAATGTAATTGCATTAAACTAAAAAGCTTCCAATGCAAAGGGGGAAAAAGTTAAAATTGAAGAGACATCTTGTATAAGTGGAAAAAATATTTGCAAATTGTGGTAGAGCACTGCCTAGCACTGGGTTCCATCCTCAGTACCACATAAAGATAAATAAATAAAGTTATGTGTCCATCTACAACTAAAAAATGTTTTAAAAAGAATTTATATGAAAAATATGAAGGAACTTAAACAAATCATAGTTATTTTATGGTTTCTTTCTAATAATTTGAATATCTGTGCAATATCTGACTCTAGTTCTGATGTTGCTTTTTTTGTTGATTTGTGTTTTGTTTTGTTTGCCTTTTTGCATATCTTTTAATGCTTTCTTGAAAGATCAATATGTTGGTGCGTGGTATAAATTTCTAATAATTTCCTGACATGTATGACCTTGAGTTTAATCCCCAGTACCACCAAAAGGAAGGAAGGAAGGAAGGAAGGAAGGAAGGAAGGAAGGAAGGAAGGAAGGAAGGAAGGAAGGAAGGAATTCAGATATTTTTGTGTTTAATTCAAATATGTTGCATTGAGCAGTAAAGGATTAGGTATGCAGGACTTTAGTGTTAGGATTTATGCTGTTCTGGCCAGGAGTTGGGATTTTGTTTACTAATTTCCACAGCTGTATGTACCAGTCTCAAATTTTCTCTAGAATTTTATTTATCTCCCCTTTTGAATAACAGAGAGTCTGTGTTTTGCAACTCTTTCAGTTATAACTGTTCATGATACTAGAGGCTTGGTGGGATGACAAGATATGTATGGAAGATAGTGTTACATATCCATTCAATTACTTCAGACTTTAGTGGACCTGTTTCTATGGCCCACGCAAACATTTTTTTCCCACATACAGAGATGGAAGGTTTTATTTTATTTATTTATGAAAGAAATGTAAGTGATATAATGTGGTTTCTTTTACTTTTTAAAAAAATTCTTTTTTTATACAGTCTATTTTGACATATTTATAGAAACATGAAAGATAATCTGTAATATTAACATTATAAATTAGCTGCCTCTTGGCTAAGTGTGCTTAATTAAAGGCCCAAATATGAATATTTTAACTGTCATATACTCTTCAGAATGAGGTGCTATTTTAAATTTCATTAATAAAATCAATGACTTCAAATCAATTATGTTTTATTCTCAATATCTATTTTTATTGAATCCATTATTATTTTTTGTCTATCAAAAGAAGCATTGTTATCTAAGGAAATTATCATTGAAGAAAGCAAAACACTTGGATTCTAAAATAAATTTTATATATAACACATCTAATAAATTATCTTAGAAATGCTGTTTTTGTAAAGAATAAAGAAAATCACTAATGAAAGAAAATAAAATAAAACTACAATAAAATATACACTTACTTTTTTACATACATGGTTCAATTTATTTGCAATAGTAATAAAACTTTTTTAATAATTTAATAAAAAATTATGATTAGAAGCAAGATCTATTATGTTAAGAAGGTAAAAGTTACCATTTTAAGTTATGTAAGTAAAAGTTTTTACTGTGTAAGATAGTAAGACTATTAAGATTCATAATTTTTATACTGAAACTAATTATAAAAAAGTTCTAATTAGTGATGTTTCAGTAGAGAAAAAAGACTGATAGGAATATGTATATTCAAATATCTAAAAATATATGATAAAATAAATATTGGGTTTTCTGCATTTAAAAATGGCATGTAACATGTGAGGCTATGCATTTGTAAATGCAAAACTACTAGACATTTTCTTCAAAACTGGAAAATTTCAGATTTGTTCATTTCTTAAAAATACTGCATCTCAATGAAGAATAAACTACCAATTTTATTGAAGGTCTTTAATCATTCGATAACATTGTAACATTCAAGCAAGTTATTCTTCCTTTTGACCTTCCAGGGATAAGCACTACAGTGGGTTTATTATTTGGCCCTTGATGATAACAGTGTACCAGAACTCTACAATTTATGGCAATCCTACGAAAGTGCAGCTCAAAGGCTATTAAAGTTGAATCATATTAGTAACTCATGAAAGATTACTGAAAAATTATGTTAACATAGTGATATCTTAAATAACATCTTTTAAAGATTAAATTTGAATAATTCAATTGTTCATTCCTATTTAGGCTTAAAACTTTGTGGCTTAGTTCTATCAAAATTCTTTCTCTAAAGTTCTCTGTGTGTAAACTATAATTTGTCTTTTTCAAGTGGTGAAAAAATACAGTAGACATAGAAAATTGGAATGTAGGCTTTTATTTGAAAAGTGCGTGTAGTTATATTAGCTTTTCAATGCATTTCAAGAAAGTTGCAGGAGTACCTTAGATGGAAGTAAATATGTATATTAAACTTGGCATGAAGGAGAGAATACATATTTACATTTGGTATTGTTTTGACTTCGCATTTCAACCTATATAAATCCTTAGCAGGTGAAAACACCAGGAGAGCCATCTGCTGGTATAAACTGGACCTGTGGATATGACTGTTTCTTCTGTTACTTAAGGAATTGAACACAATTTATTAACTAAATAATCAGTTCAGGTGGAACCATATTAATGCAACAATACTGATTGCATTAATAAAGCAGATTACAGAAACAATAAAGCAAGTTGCCTAAAATACATATTGATATTTTTTTCTGATAGTTAAGGACCATAAATTTTTCTATTTTTTTTTACAAACAATATATTTCTAATATTGTATTTATAGTCATGTGTCCATCTGTCACCAAATTGCTAAATAGTTAAATTTTCCTTATATTTAGCATATTGTAAGCTTTATGAAAATAAGGATAATTTATAAATAACAACTTTTAGCTTTTGAATTCAATTTTTCAATTCTCATTGGTCCGGATTTTTAAAAAGTACCAATTTTCATTAGTTCTTTTATACCTTTATTTTTAAAACAGCATGCTAATTTAATATTCCTGTTAAATTTTTTTATTTTTGTCAATTTAATACTGGGGTACAAAATCTCGGCAATAATGAGGATTTATTTGGAAAAGTCTTGGCATTGTCATGATTTCCAAAGACCTAGACAGTAGAGTTCATTTTGTTGTTATTTATTTCATGTTTTATGAAGAGATTAATGATGAGCAGAAATGTCTTTTCTCTTATATTCCGGAAGTCTGATAACAATTGTATTAGAAATAATTTTAAATTGCATCATTGATTGTTAAATTAATGAAGCTTATTTGCAAAGGAATAATTTATAAAAGTCAAGTGAATTCTGGAATAAAAAATGACACATAAAAATACCCCATGATGTTTATAGACATAGAGTTAGGAAACAGAAAAATTGAATGAATTTGTTTGATTGAACAGTGTATTTGAATTTTTGTGGATAACTAATATTTCTGGATTTGACTGTTAAATTACATGGAAAGGATGCCAACAAGTGTTAGTCATTAACATTGATTACTATGTATTTTTAAGGATTGCTAATTAAATGGTCAAACAAGGAGGAATAATTGGTGTTATGTTGGGTATCTCCTTCCATGTTTATTAAAGTATGATTGATTTTCAAAATATGAGGCTTTGTTAATTTGAAAACTTTGCATTTTTCATTTTGATTGTAAGATAATCATGGGACCTTATAAATTTTAATTCACTAATGAAGACTAAACTGTTCATCATAAACCTTATCTAGGAATGTTGCATCAAAAAACAAAAAAAAAATATATTTACTTTAAGGTTATTTCTATAGATAAGTAGAATGGGAGCAAGGGAAAAAATTCATAGTCCTATGATAAACCACTGTCATGGAAAGGATCAGAACAGTGTACCAGAAAATGCCTGCAAGCAGCAATTCTGAATGCTCACATTAGGAGAGTTACTGCAGGTGACATCTATTCCACACTCAAATGTTATAAAGACAATGGTGCAAAGGGAGAGTCAGCACTGGGTCAGCAGATACTGAAAAGTAGATTTAGAAGATGTCAGCATAAATGTAGTAGTAAAACTCATGAGCATGAATGATGGTGCCCTGAAGAAGCATATAAATATATACACATTCAAGTGGAATTTTGAACGATCCCTGTGTGATTCCCTGAGTAACCTGGGTAACACTAGTTTAATACAAAGACATAATACATTGTGAAAACTAAAACTTATTACAGGCCATTGCTCTAAGAAATTTTATATAAAACCAAAATAAATTGAATCCAGTCTGTATAAGTAACTATGTTTTGCAGCTTATGAGAGAAAATGAATTTTTAAAAGAAATAATTGTACCTGTTTGTATTTTATAAAATATCATACAATGGAAATTGTTTTGCTTTTCATAAACTTATTATATATATAATATAACATGCATTTATATAACATGCATTTCTGATGAGGAAACAGATATTTTGATTATTGAAAAAATATAAATAAATATTTATTTTAGATAGTATTTATAATGTTTCCCATGGGGAAAAAATAAACAAGTATTGAGGTTGACTCTTTCATGAGATTGAGTGTATTTTTTTAAATATCTGTTAAGAATGCCTTGGAGTGTCATTTTCTTCATCTGGTACATGATATTGATGTCAAGTATAAACAATAACAGCCATCATATTTGGAGTCCCTGTGATTTTCTCACATTAAAAATCAGTGTGGTAGTAGACTCCCACTTTATGTTGACCAATTCATCTTGATTATCCAGGGATATTTCTGGGTATAGTACTAGATATTCAGCATCCTGAGAGCCTCACAAACCACAGGCAAATAAGATCAGATAATCAATCTTTCTCTGCAGTGAAGGCAATAATACCATTTTCAGATGGAAAACATTATAACACTACTGAGGTGGTTGTACCTGTTATCAAATTTTATAGATATTTATATAAATTTTTCACTTTAGAAACAAATTTTGTGATACTTCTACAGCAAGACAGATGGAGTAGACTCGCAGAAAAATAAGAAAAGCTATATTAAGAAAATCTGTGTGCAGTAATCAGAGAAATATTGATGCCTGCAAGACGGGAAAGACCAAATTGCTGGTGAGAGGATTATGGCAGACAGCTGAAATGACATTCTGAAGTAACTTTTTCCATTTTCCATAGGTGTGTGGTTTTTACTAATCTGGATCTAAGGCATAAGACAAAATCTGAACTTTTTCTGGATGGAAGTATTAGGGATGGTGTTCAAAATTGTAGAAAGAGGGCCAAAATGCTAATGAGCACAAGGAGTTTGAAAGATCACTGTGATTATCAGACTATCCTCCGTCACACATAGATATAAGTGTGATTACACACACACATGCACAGAAATACACACATACATACTCTGAACTTGCATGTATCCATATTGTAAAGACCATTCAGAAATTCATTATCTGTAAAACAAGAGCATAAAATTTCTGAATCTTACCTTTCCAAAGAGGAAAGCCTTAGAGATTGGATCCTCTATTTCCAAATCAGGGGAGTGCAGAAGAAATGGATTTGTACCATACAGGTGCAGCCTAACCAAGTGTGATGGGCCCATAAAAGATGTCTCCCAATAGTTTTGGAATATAGAAATATATAATAGAAGCTGTTTTCACAAATGAGTGGTTCAGCTTCTGTTTTGATTCAATAAAGTGTATCAGGCATTTTTAAATTGAATCAGGATGAGAATAATATGACATCCTTTAAGAAATTTTATCCGTAGCTGAGGTGTGCATTTCTTTTTCTTTCCTAAAATTTGAATGACTCCCTAATTTATGACAACTATGTAAGTAGGTTAATGTGAAATGGCTACATTGCATCCTAGTGTAAACTGCTCCATGGCACCATTAACCATAGAATATCCCATGTTTGTAAGAGTCCTCATTAGTTGGAGAAGATGTTAATTTTCTTTCAGTGTAGTTCTGTGAGATTTACACTTAAACTGAAGACAGAACACACACACACACACACACACACAAAAAAAAAAACCTGTGGATTTTAACCTAAGTACATTATATAGCCTACATAGTCCTAAATTGTCTAAAGTTTCTACTTTTTTTTTTTTTTGTGGTGGGAGAAGGAATGGGGGTTGAACTCAGAAGCAATCAACCTCTTAGCCACATCCTCATCTCTATTTTTTATTTTATCTAGAAAAAGGGTCTTACTGAGTTGCTTAGCACCTCTCTGTTGCTGAGGTTGGCTTTGAACCCTTGATCTTCCTGTCTCAGCCTCCTGAGCTGCTGAGGTTACAGGCATGTGCCACTACGCCCAGCTCTACTTACTTTTTTATTTTTTTGTTTTCATTAATTATACATGACAGTAGAATGTATTTATGCACTTTGATATATCATACATAAATGGGATATAATTTCATTTTTTCTGAGTGTACATATTGCAGAATCATATTGGTCATATAGTCACATATATACATACAGTTATTCAATAAAGTGTATCAGTCTACTGTCTTTCCTATCCCCACATCCCCTCCCATCACTTCCCTCTACCTAATCTAAGTTTATGCTATTGATGCTGTTTATAGTATATTTTAAAACTATGTTGAGCACAGTTTATCTTCTATTTAATTCAATAAAATGAATGTTTTAGAGAAAAATCTAAGTATTAGGTACTTTTAAAATGCTTTTCATGCTGAACAAAATAATTTATATAATGCTAATCATTACTTTGTGTAAAATTCTTCTGAAAATTGATGGCTAAAGTCAATATTTCCCCTTTATAATTCATATTTTTATTCTTTTCCTCTTCATTTATAAGATGTTTGTATCTATATCTGTGTCTCAATCTCTCTCTCTCTCTCTCTCTCTCTCTCTCTCTCTCTCTCTCTCTCTCTCGTGTGTGTGTGTGTGTGTGTGTGTATGTGTCTCACAGGTAACCAGCATTCAGTTCCATGACTTCCTGCTAAAAACAATACAATCCATTAAGACAAATGTTGTGGTGAGATAAATCACTGCATTGTTCAAAAAAAAAAAAAGCAGAAAAAGATCAGATCCAACTGGGTCAGATTGAGAAAAATGTTTTGAAAACAAAAGTGAAACAATTGCTTGTTACCTCATCATCCCTGGTCAAATTTAGGACACTTAACGTAAGTGGCTTTCTTTGGATGGATGTGTACTTCTGCCTGTCACACATATTAACTAGAGAAATATTTTAGTAGAGACTTTCTGTTACATTTTTTGTTACACTTTAAGCAGTAGAAATCAATAGCTTAGTGTCTTCGAGCAATTGCTGTAATCTTTTTTCTTTCTCTTAGTGACTGTTTTCTGAAGCAACAATTCACAACCAGAGTAAACACCGTTTGAATTGTAGTCACATCAACTAAGATTGTTTGCATCCAGTCTGTATACAACTATAGCTCATCATTTTAAGACCACTGATCTGTGGACTATCAATTTCTCTGGAATTTTAAGCCTGTCTTTATGAACATAACAATTATTATATAACTCAGAGAAATATTTTGATAACAAAAAACAGACTGGAAATATAAATGATGTAGTATTATTATATTAACATTAAACCCTGGAGAAAGTTTAAAAACATACTTTGATATTAGAAAGTTACTTAGAGACTATTAAATATTACAATTTTCAACTTAAATACATTTTACTTCATTTTCATATCAAAATATAGTATTCAAATAAAAATATGATTTTTTTCTTATAAATGCTTTATTTTAATAAATATGTCATCAATTGGGAGAGTATTTACTAAACACAAAACCATGTTAGGAATGCAAATATAATAAATTATAAATCTGCGAGTTGTAGCATTTTCTAAATCATGTAGAACAATGACAGAAAATACAGTTAATTGTTCATTAAACTGTTGTTATATACATAAATAATATATATGTACCTTTGAAATTAGAGTTTCTGACTATTAGATACTATTTATACTTCAAATTATTTTTTCTGGATAACATTTCTCTTCCACAATTGGTGCTTATAGAAATTTCTCTTGCTTTATACTTACTGTAATTTGCTTTTCCAGAGCAACTTTTCTCCACGTATCCTAGAACACTTTGACTTTCATTTCATCATTTATAGATTTTATCATAAAATGATTTAATCCTCAATCTAAAAGCCTCTTACTTTATTGGACCCTTTATTCATTGATCTTAACTTTTTATTGTCACTGACTGACTCAATTACTTCCCACCATTTCGTACCTAACTGCTATGAGGAATCTTTAGAAAAATCATTAAAAATTACTTTTTTTGCATTGCTTCCTTAATGTTTTAACAATATATTGTTCTACGTTTAGCAAATCCACAACACAAGCTAATTTAGTTCATCAGGGCAACATGTATGAGCCTATCGTGGTAGGGGAAAGAGCATACAATCAAGATATTCTGATTTTTCACACACTATCAAAATGATCACTTCAGGTGAATTTTAATATTGTCTTAAAAGTAAACCACGTAACATTTGACTATTTACTCTCCAATTTTCCTAAGTAATTTATTTTTGTTTTAAAATATATTTTTAATTGTAGAACAATACCTTTATTTTATTTGTTTATTTTTATGTAGTGCCGATGGTCAAACATGCATAACTAGGCAAGCGCTCTACCACTGAGCCACAAACCTGGCTCCTCATTTTCCTAAATAATTTGTATACTATTTTCTCTCTAAGTTTCTGGTATATCTGTCCTGTTCAGTCAACAGGAAATATTTTATTTCACTGATAAAAGAAATGCAATCAGAAAAGGAGTTCCACAAGCCCCATCATCTCTTTTTCTTATTGACTTGAATATATGTGCATGTAATGCTAACGTATTTCATTTTATCCTGAATGAGTTCCAGAATTTTGAACTAAGACCAAACTTGCACTTGCTTACTCATGGATATTGATGATGAAATTTTATTCTTACTTTGTTAACATTATTTTTTACTACAAAATGTATTAAACTGATCAATCAATAGAATTATTATTTTCTGAACAAAAATAAGCAACCTCAAAATTCTTTGAACCTACTGCTTTTCCTATGTCTATTATCTCATTTTCTCTACTTTACGGAAAGATTTTTGTGAATTATATATTATTCACTCATTTAAATTCTTCTTCCATGTTCACTCAAAAATGACACAATCAGTATTTCTAAGACATGTCACATTATGTACCTTGGGTTTTCTTAATTCATCCACATCTTCCATTTTTAAAAACGTAATAGTCATCTTACTTCTTTAAGATGTTTGAGTCAAGGGATCTGAAAACAGTAGGTAGTATATGATGCTTATTCTCTAAGGAGAATACCTTTTAATTTTTAAATAAAGTATAGTATATCTAGTATAAAATGCGTTCTGTCATTTCTAGAATGCCTTATTCTTTTATAAACCATCTAAGAAATTATTCCATAAATTATACTAAGTGGTCAGTAAGCCACAGGGCTTACTCCATAACTGGCATAGTAGTGTGGTAGAGTGGTTAAGTAACCAGTGTATAAATCAAATTATTCTGATTTACATAAAATGAGTCTATTTTCTCTTTCATGTGAACTTGAGGAAATTGATATTTCTTTAGCTTAATTTTTAGAAATCTTATAAATTTCACATTAAAACAAATATAATATTTGCTTATTTTCTTTATTACATTTAGATTTTACATACAAATGTGCTGAGTTTGAAATTTAAGTACTAAATATTGAAAAACAGTCCACTATTTTTTACTTAGTTTTTAAAGAATGGTGTACAATTTTAATATGTTGAGGACTACTTTACATCTACTATGTAAGTGTTGCCTTAAGATGTTTCCCATTGTGGGGATAGTATAGACACCCCATTCTGGTACCACAGTCAGAAATGAAAAGCCCATGCCTATGCATAAATCAATTATTGGCAAGAGATTTGAAATTTCAAAATTGTCTTAATTTGCCCATTTTGTGCAAAATGTTGTCTGTGGCAACAATAACAGAGCCAATGAATTGTTTCTTAAAATGAAACTACCCATTGCCTCATCTGCATATGTAAAAATGAAAAAAAAAGTGTTAATAATGAGAATTTTTGTAGTTAAGAACAATTAAACATATCATGATAGCTGTCATATTTTGAGTATACAAAGCTATATGAATTATATGAGATAGGGGTTGCATACAATAACAGACAGAAAACCATCACCAGTCATAAACCATAACAAATAATAATGTGACAATAGAGAGAAAAATTGTTTATCAACATTATAGCTCTATAAACTCAAACTGTCATAGCTATAATAAAATATGATGAAGGCACTTTTCACATTAAACTTTTACATTTGTACTTCAATGAAACTTAATATTTCTGGAAATGTGTGGGTTGTACTAAAAAGGAATAAAGACTTGAGTTAATTATGTTAAAATGATGTTTATAAAAACTATAAAGACATATTTAGGTTAATGTAAAAAATTTGAGACAATAACCATGAGATTATTTTAAAATCAGATTTCTAACTAAAAGTGATAGTATATGCACAACTATAACAATTTCAATGAAAGAAAATAAATGAGTGTTGTTCTATGTTTTGACTTTATCATGTTTGAAATAAAATTAATGACCTTACCACATTAAACATCTCCTTTACTCAACCTCAAATATCTACATTTTCTTATTCTTCCTGAATAAAATATGAAAACATGTAATCTCATAGTCATCATATTTTACAATTGGATATTAGTCATTCAAAAATAGTTAGTCTACTATTTTTTAATTGTTAAGAATGACGTACAATTTTAATATGTTAATTAATATATTAATGTTATAAGAAAATAACTACATAAACACACATGCACATGTTCACAGCTTAGGTGTTTTCTCATATTTATTTGCACATATTTGTAGTAATTCTCCATATGCTATAATATTTCAAAAGATGAAAATTTTAAAAATCAATTACTGATCAATCATTGATCCTGCCGTTCAATGGTGAGCCCTGCTGGCTCACATGATCCTTACCCACTAATCAGACTATCCCTGCTGGCTCACATGATCCTTACCCACCAATCAAAAAGCACCCCATGCCAACTGTCAAACCCTTCAACCATTAAACTGTCATAACTGTCATTCTTTGATCATTCTTTCAATGAAAATGACAAATTCAAATTTAAATAATATTGAGATATTTTAAGAGATAGTTGACCAGCATGAAATTATATAACTAGAGAATTTCAGTGTATGCACATTGCTGGGAAAATTAGGCGTTCTCATAAAACATAAAAAGGAAGGTTATCGCAGATTGAGTTTTTAAAAGGAATATTTATTTTGAGTTTTTAAAAGGAATATTTAAGGGAAAAAAAGTAACAGGTCAGTGGCCTTTTGGGTAATATCAAGTTATAGAATCCTCATAAAATTTAATCTTCAGACAAACAAAAGTACAAAATACATCAAGGAAAATAATGACTAAATTATTTATAAACTTATAAAAATGTAAACTAATGCGTCCAAGAATTTCAGCAAAGAGCAAACTGGGTAAATTCAAATAGAAGTGTTCGCTGGATACACGATAGTCACATTTTTGAAAACTAAATAAAAAGAGAAAAGCTTCAAAGAATCAAAATAAAATGAACATAGAGTCTTCAAGTGGTTCAACTTATGATCTTTTAAATTTATGGGGGTGCAAATGTGACACATGTTCAATAAAATCTATACATTAAATTTTGAATTTTGATCATTTCCTTGGCCAGTGATATATAGAATGATATTATCTCAGGATGCTGAGTAGTGTAAGTAACCCCAGCAACTAGTCAGCCATGTGATCAAGAAGATACTATAAACAGCGATATGGTACAGTACAATGTACTGTGTTGCTGCTTGGTAGTTTTGATGGATTAAATCCATTTCAAATTTATAATATTTTTGATTTGTAACACATTTTTCAATATACAACTCCATTGCAAATTAAGAAGAATCTGTAATACACATTGGAAAAAGGAGTATACTGATCATTAAATAGGAAAGACAGAAAATTACAACATATTTAGATTTCTGAACAAAATTCAATCTAAAATTCTACAGTTACAGAAAGTGTCCTTAAAAAATTAAATAGAATTATCCACAAAAACAAGAACAGAAAATGTTTATTGCTAGCAGAAAAATGTAAAAAGAAATGAAAAAGAAGTCTGTGAGTCCAAATTTATCAGGATGACTGAAGAGCTGAAGTAATGACACATGTTTTGGTAAATATAAATTACTAATTTTCAAGTCAAACTCCTTTGAAAGTATATAACTAGAGTTGGGAGATATAGCTCAGTCATTGAGAGCTTACCTAGAATGGGTGAGGCCCTTTTGTTCAATCTCCAGCATTGCAATAAACAATCACCAACAAAAACAACACAATAAACAAGATGGTTATGTAAAGCAAAACTGAGGACACTACATTATTTGGTTTATAATGTATGTTCTACACATGTGAAACTTATAAAAACAACTCTAACCTTGATAGTGGTAAGTACTCACTTAACTCTTCTATTGCATATGAAACAAATCAATATTAACTCAAAGTAGGCTGTAATGAGTTTAAAACAAATTTTCAAATTCCTGGAGAAAAAAAAAAAGAGAGATAATTCAAAGAAATATAACTATAAAATCAAGAAAAGATTAAAAAATTTTTTTGTAACATTTCTATTTTGGGGCAGCAAAACTGGTTTCAAATTCTGTCATTGTCATGGATAGTACTAATGACAATGTATCATGGCTGATACTCCTCCATTTTTAATTACTGGCCATTGTGATAAATTGAGTGAAATGTGATGAATGAGAGAAGTAACATCATTGCCCAAAGTGAGCTAGTACAACTGTAACTATACTGATCAAGAAATATCTGTGAAGAAAATGAAGGAACTATATAAGGGGGGTACGGAGGACGAACATGAGAAGAAGATTACCTCTAGATAGGGAAGAGAGGTGGGAGGGAAAGGAAGGGAGAAAGGAAATTGAGTAGAAGATGGAAGGAGACCCTCATCTTTACACAAAATACATGTATGAAGATGTGAGGAAAAAAAAAAGAATTGCGTCACCTTAGATTGGGTAGAAAGAAGTGATGGGAGGGGAGGGGAGGGAAAGGGGGGAAAGGAAGGACAATAGAATGGAATGGACGTTATTATTGCTGTGTGTATATAGGTGACTGCATGACCAATATGATTCTGCAACCTCTACACTCAGAATAATGAAAAATTATATCCCATCTGATTCAAATGTTTGATACGTCATTGTACTGTCATGTGAAACTAATTAAAACAAATAAAAAAAACAAAGAAAATGAAGGACTATTTTTGTGTGTCTCTTAAAATGAGCAAAGTAAGTTTGAATCCTTGTTGAAAACTTTACCAATCATCATAAGTGGGATACTTTAGCCCCCTGAATATGTAAGATCTACATATTTGTGAGTTTCTATAAGACAAAAGAATCTTTGTAGATGTGATTAAATCAAGCCAGTGAAGTGAATAAGCATGCCTGGAATTTTTTTGATGGTCCCTGAAGGCAATCACAACTAGGAGACTGAGGATTCCATAGAACAGAAGGAAGGCATTGGGGTTAGAAAGGCAGGAATTGAAAAGATATGCCCCAACCAAGGAATGCAGATGCCACCAGAAGCTGGGAGTAGGCAAGGAATTGATGGTCCCTTAAGGCCTCCTAAAGGAATGTGGTTCCTGGAGACCTTGATTTTAACACAGTGAAAATGGTGTTAAACATTTGTCCTCTGGAATTGTGAAAGAAAAAATTTAAAATTGTTTCAAGTGATCCAATTTATGTTAATTTGTTACAGAAACTACAGAAAACTAAATAAAACACCATATTTTTTCCTAAAACATTTTGCTTATTAATCTCCCATTACAACTTTACCAAAATTCTACCTGCTGCATTTAATTGGGTTTTGAAATAAAAGTTCATTCCTTTTAACAGTATTTCAAAACATTTTTAATTTACTTTTTTAAAATATTTTTTTTAGTTGTAGATGGACATAATGCCTTTATTTTATTAATTTATGTTTATGCAGTGCTGAGGATCCAACCCAGAGCCTCACACATGCTAGGCAAGTGCTCTATCACTGCGTTACAACCCCAGCCCCTGAATATACTTTTTGATGCCCGCCCCCCACAGCCCAAGTGCACCTTTTTCTTACTTTGGTTATATTCCAAAGAAAGATTCAAGAAATTCATTTTGTGCATTCAGATCACTCTGACCAAAGAAAGTTCAGACAAGCCATGCAAGCATAATTTATACACTGTCAACATGTGAATTAACACTTTTTCAGGAAATAACTGTTTCCACTTCAGCATTTTCTGATAAATCATTACAGTTACAAAATAACTTATTTATAAGCATATTCTGTTGATAAAGCCAGGAATAAAATAACTACCCTGAAGGTATGTGCTAGAACAATCACTGTTATAGAAAATGACAGTCATAATTTTGAGAGTAAAGTTTCCGTGTTAATTTTTGAACAGCATACTTCTGATTCTATATTTCTTCAACAAAGTCATCTGTTATATGAGTCATCTATAATGAAATATCAGTGAAATAAATTTACAGTTAATACAAGTTGCATAGAGTTTGAAACAATAGATTTTTAAAGTAGAATACTTGTCTTCACTTCCAAGGAAGCACCTTATTTAAATTATTTCTATAAAACATAAATTCTGAAAATGTGCAAAAGATGTAAATTCATGACTCAATGAATTATCATAAAATAGGTATGAATTATCATAATACCCATGAATCACTGCCACTATTAGGAAGTTGATCAATGCCCTATTAATGCCCTCAGTCTTCTCCAATGGTATTCTTAATTCTACTTGCTAGACCTGAGGTTTACTTTTGCCAATTTTTTTTTTATTTCTATAGCAATCCATAGAATCCTCTCACTGATATTGCATCTGACTTCTTTCTTTCAACATGTAGTTCATCTGTATTTGTGAACTTTTATTTCTCTATAACACTAGGATTTCATATTCCAGATGCACTATGATGAATTTAAACATTCTATATTTTTGGACTTTTGTTTTTGAATTGGGCTATTTTAAATAGTATTCTGTGAGTATTCTTGTATGTTTTTGGATATACGTTGTTCACTTGATATATGCTTAAGTAGAATGACTTGGCAATAGATCATGTATATATAAATTGCACATATGACAGTGTTTTAAGAGTTTCATAATTTACAAATGCTCCACCAAACATTTCCCAACAACAGGTGAACTTCCCAGTTGTTTCAAATACTCACCACACTAAGCATAATGCCATTGTCTAATAAACTTGAAATCTGTATAATTATGAAAGCTTGGTTTATTTCTTTTATATTTTAGAGGTTTTAATTTAAAATGGTGTGATTACTTTATGTGAATTTTATTTCCTTTTGAGATTTCAATTACATATATTTTAAACAATTTATTTTTTATATGTTAATCCTTTGTGTATTTAATGTACTTTTAATTTTCCATAATTTTTATGAATGCTTTTCTATTGTATTTCCAGTTCATTAGTCCTATTTTCAGTTAGGCCAATTCTGCTAGTAAATGAATGTATTGAGTTCTTCATTTTGATTATTGCAATTTGTATTCTGTATTTATTTATTTATTTTTACCAGCTACTCTTCTATGTTTCATTTCACACAGCAATATTTTACCAATAATTAATGAAGAACACCTTAAATTTAAACTTCCTTACATATATTTCTTATTTTTCTTCTAAATGTAAACCTAAACCAATATGCCAACTTTTAATTCATTTCTATTCTTTTTAGTTTTGCTCTGAATTTATCACATATTTTATATCACTATTGTAATAAGCAGAGTTATTTTAAAGTCTGTGTATGATGTGAGACTTATTTGTATTACTAAATTGTTTCTCTAAGTTTTCTTGGTTCCTCATAGCATTTGGGTGAGTGCTGGAGTAAAAATAAATCTGAAGAAGATACAATTTTTTAAAGGTTTTGATTTTATTTCTGATAGAATTATCTGTCTATACATTAATTAATTTAATGGTATCACTGATTAATTGTAGAGATCCAATTAATGAATAGTTGGTCTTGGGAATAGTATCTTCAAAAATTGTTGAGTTTTATTCCTAGAAAGAATCCTTTGTATACAAAATTACATATAAGAGGTTGTGAGGGGAAAGGGAAAACAACAACAACAACAAGGGAGAGAATTGAATTACAGTAGATGGGGTAGAGAGAGAAGATGGGAAGGGAGGGGAGGGGGGATAGCAGAGGATAGGAAAAGTAGCAGAATACAACAGTCACTAATATGGCATTAAGTAAAAATGTGGATGTGTAACCGATGTGATTCTGCAATCTGTATTTGGGGTAAAAATGGGAGTTCATAACCCACTTGAATCAAATGTATGAAATATGATATGTCAAGAGCTTTGTAATGTTTTGAACAACCAATAAAAAAAGAAAAAGAAATTAAAAAAAGAATCCTTTGTTATCCTTACCTCACTTAAATCCTGGACTTCAATTTTATTGAGCTTGTTGCCCCCAAAGCCCATCACTGGTTTGTTCCATTTCTTTGTTGCTTTAATATAAGAATGCATTCATTTTTTGCCTGTGGGTTTTATTTAAACTTTGTAAAAGCACCTGTACTTCTTGAGCTTTTCAAATTTCCCCTTAAATTTCTGACATATACAATTATGCAATTTGAAGATAAAAACATATTCTATTCACTGTTTCTAAATTGAGTATTTTTCATATTTTGAGCAGAAATGAGCAATAAGTTGTTATTCCTAAGATTGCAAAGAAAAAACAAACCCTCACATTTAATACTAAATCCTATCCAAATGCCATATTCACAAAATACATTTTTGAAATATAAATTTTCTTCCATTACTCTTAATAATCTTTGCCATAGGTGTGGAATAGTCCTGATATATTAAAAATAATAATGCTACAATGACATTGCTATTTATAAGTAATTAATTAAGTACAGTGAAAGTGCAAGTTCAAAGTCTTTATTACCATTTTGTCTTCTTTAATAAGCAAACAATAAAATATAGTGTTTCAATTATGAAACATGAAGAAGTTAAAGATGTAGAGTGCCTAAAGTCAACAATACTATATTTTACAGTTCAAATTTATGAAGAGGGTGGATCTTATGCTAAGTATCTTATAGTAAAAATATTAGTGAGATCAGGATAGTATTTGTGTAGATGATGGATACATTTTTGGCATAGATTTCATAGTTTCATGGCTTGATAGCTATCATCAAATCAACTTGTGCAAATTAAATATGCCCAGCTTTTAGTATATTAATCATACTTTGATTACTTCAGTGAATGTCCTCATCATTGCCCTAAATTATATTACAAATTAAACTTGAAGCCTCAATACCAATTGTATTTTCTCAAACTGTTAATCAATTATGCTTAAGTTCACTAATATTTTGTGTTTATTATTTATTAATTTTGTATTTATATCTTAGTGTTAGTGTGAATTATTAAAAAAAATAGCAAGTATTTTTTAATTTGGATTTTGTTTTTCCCATAACAATTTCTCTGTTTTTTTTTTCATTCACTGATAATCTTTTATATTTTTATTACTGGGCTTCTTTTTCTCAAGTTTCTGTCTTAACCTTGCCAGCAGTTCAATATCTACTGTAATCCAGATAACATCATTGCAGCTAAAAGCAAAGAATGAAAATCACATGTCTAGTATTTTTCCACTTTCAAATCTTCAGTGACTCAAATATAAGCATGGCCTAAGAAACCCAGTCAGATCTACTTGAAATGTAAGAATTCTCAAGGAACCTTGTTCCACTGCAAAAGTCCTCCTGATATTGAATATTCTGAATCAGTAGAATGCTTTTAAACTCAGTATGGAACACACATATCCGATTTGTGGAGTTTCACTTTCTTTCAGAGAAAGGTTACATTCCCAGTGAGCTTTGAAGAATGCTTTGGTCTGAGAGAAAAAGCCTTGCAGCATTTTGACTAGGAAATTCCCTCTCAAGAAAGATTCTCACCATGCCTTGTTTTTACTTAATAAGTGGAGAAAAAACTCCTGAGGTTTTGCTTTATGTAAACAAAAGTAAACAAAAAGCCTGATACTCTACTAAATTAGCTCTTTATATTTAGATAATTGTGTTAAAAAATTCCCTGAATTGTTTTAAAATAAAAACTTTCTAGTACACCACACAAACGGCGAAGGTCCCTAAACAGCTAATGTAGATCTCGTCTCCACTCAAAGACCATCAAAAGTAACACCTTTGAACTAAGGAATTTTAAGTTAATTAACTTGTTCTCACACTCAGTCCTAAATTTTCTGAGAGTATTTGATATTTACAGTACTATATGAAGTATACAGACATCAGGGGAAAGCAAAGATGCATTTAGAAAAAGAAAAACAAAACTACTATTCTGAAATTTTAACATATAAAAGTGCTTGACCTATAGATTAGGATATATATTATGTGGTATATCCTAATATATTTTCCATGGTTAAAGGACACACAAATCAAATTTAGAAGCTAGCAAATTTCTGTTTAGAAGCCAGGCATGGTGACACAGGTCTGTAATCTTAGAACTCAGGAGGCTGAGAAAGGAGAATTAAAAGTTCAAAGCCAGCCTGTGAGGCCCTAAGCAATTTATTGAGACCCTGTCTTAAAATGAAAATGAATAAATAAATTAAAAGGACTGTGGATGTATAACAGTGGAAACCAACACTGGATTTACTCCTTTGTATGAAAAAGGGGAGGAGGAGGAGGAGGAAGGGGAGAAGGAGGAGGAGGAGGAGGGGGAGGAGGAGGAGGAGGAGGAGGAGGAGGAGGAGGAGGAGGGGGAGGGGGAGGGGGAGGGGGAGGGGGAGGGGGAGGAGGGGGAGGGGGAGGAGGAGGAGGAGGAGGAGGAGGAGGAGGAGGAGCAGCAGCAATCAAGCAATAGAATTCCAAGAGAGCACAACTCCATGTTCAGATTAGTTTTACTACAGTCCATTAATATGGTCATCCTCCAGCTTTCCCAATCCATATGGTAAAATCTTGATGCTCATGGTGTTAGGTGATGGAACCTCAGGAGGTTCATAGGTCATAACACTCCAATCTTCATGAATTGGACTTAGTGTGTATCAGGAGCAGTGAATGGGTCTTTGAACTGCCCAGAGGCAGAGGCTGGCAACTTACTTGTTAATTTCTCAGTGTAAAAGTACGGAGGAGTCTGCCCAGTTGTCTGGTGATGCCCTCTTCATAGGGAAATTCTGGGGTTTGCCAAGGAGTTTATCATTTAATGACCTAAGATTCAGGTGTCCGCCTCAGGGGTGTAGAAATGTGGGTGCAAATTGATGACTGTAATTGGGCCAAACTTTTAACCTTGGTTCTTTTTAAAGGAATTTTCTCACAATGAATCCCTTTGATGTAAAAAACCTATAAAGTAAGTGCTTGGAGCCTGCTCATTGTCAGTCTTGCTCCATCAGAAGTTGGCTGGACCACTGGTCTGCTTTCTGGATTTCTTTGCTCATTTGTCTTTTTTCCAGTCCTGAACTGGGCTAATGAGGAGATTGGAAACTGAGTAAATGGTCATTATGGAAACAACTAGTGTCCTTATTAAAAAAAAAAAAAAAAAAAAAGCTGCAAGGCAGCTCTTGCCCTCCTTCTGCCTCTCCAGGACATATCCAAAAGACACTTTCTCTGACCTAGAAAGCCAGCCTTTATCTGACATTGAGCATGCTAGTATTTTGATATTGAACTTCACAGCCTCCTGAATTATGATAAATAAATTTCTGTTATTTATGAGCAACCTAGTTTTGGTAGTATATTAATGCAACCAAGAGTGACTATGATAGTAATTGTATACAATTGGACAAGTTAAAATCTTTCAGAGCCTCAGTTACTTCATGTCTAGGGATAAAATTTTTTCACAGCTTACATGTACTTATTTAAGGCAGTGATTTCTAAAAACACTAATCACACTAGTTCATATTATTAAATAGCTCTGTCTTTCAGAATAAAATGTCTAATAAGAAATCAAGAGATTAAGTATAGTTTAAAAAGTTTAAATTCATTTTAAATTTTGATTTGACTTTTAATTATAAATTCATGAGAATATGCTACACATAAAGAACAACAATATAGGAATTTTCATTTTAGAAAGAAAACCAGAGTTATTGATTAAAAATTGCACTATGAAATTATTTTGTGAATTTTTGTATGTAGGGTTTATCATTTAATGACCTAAGATTATCATTTAAAGACCTAATACCCTATGTAGAGTAGGGCTGTTATATAAGTTAACACAGAATATATCATTTTACATATTATTTATATATAAATAAAAAAACTAT
Source organism: Spermophilus citellus (assembly GCF_964194105.1). NCBI lineage: Eukaryota > Metazoa > Chordata > Mammalia > Rodentia > Sciuridae > Spermophilus > Spermophilus citellus. The sequence continues at coordinate 58,977,024 of NC_138188.1, read as the reverse complement.
GTCAGGTACAATTAAATTAGTCCTAAGTTTAACTTAAGATTTTCAGATTTTATGGTTGGGGGCTTTGCTTCTAATTATTTTGTCTTCCTGAGTCCTGGAATCTGCCTATATAAAGGTCACAAGAGTCCCGCTTTTAGGTGAAATTGAGATTTTCTTATGGCAAGGAGCCTTTTGATCTGCATTTTTTCCTGCAGGTTACAGATTGTTTACTGAGGAATGTAGCATATTCTATGGAGGTAAACTAGGCAGGACCACAGTGGTCTCAGGTAAGTTGCTTGTGAAAAGAAAATACATGGGAGTCTATATAAATGGCCCATCATGTAGAATTATCTTTTTAACCTCAAGTCCCCATAGCTCATATGAGGTCTGCTATTGATGCTTTCTATTTAATTTTATATATAATTAAAATATGAAAAATGTGTAGGCTTTAGAGCCAAGGCTACCAACTTCTATCTTTCCACACCAAGAGTGAAGGGATTATTGGCATAAATCATTTTAAGTTTTTGAAATCTCAAAATGTAATCATATAAAAGGAGAAAATTCTTGTTCATAAAGTCTATATGTTCGAAAGAAAATTTATATTCTTATCTGGATAAGCCACTTGGCCTAAAAGATTAATTGGACAACTTTAGGCCTGATTTTCTTCATTCTCCCTTAAGTATAGATGACCTAAACCATAATGATTAAATCTGTCACTACCAATTTGTTAATGTTTGTTTTTCTCAGAAACAAACTCATTGAATGCAAATTATTATTTACATAGTATTTGGGAGATTATTTAGCCTGCAGAAAGTGATTATTATGAGTCCAATAAAAGTAAAACTAAATATCTATTTGTATTATAAATAGCTATTTTCCTAAAATCTAGTCCATCTTCCTTAACTGTGCAACGATACTATTTGAATGGGCTTGTCTTTGTTTCCAGTAGAATTATGGCTCTGGATATTCCTGTGCTCCTTGAAAGCTCAGGCAAGTTCAGGATCCCTTTCCACAGGGACTGACCCTTGCTAATGCTTGCAAGCTGGTCTGAAATAGAAATCATTCCTCTGCTGTACTGAGGAGCTCTGTGGTAGTAGAAAAGTTGATGGGTTGTGCTTAAATTAGGTCACAAACATACCCACTTATACTTATGTTTCAGAATGAGAAATATTTTTCATATTTGTGTGTACCAAGTTTCCCATGGAACATACTAATGCTAAAAAAGTTCTTTATCTTAAATACAAACTTCATGAGGCAAATTATATTTTATCTGACAGTGCTATATACATAATTAAATGATGTAAAATTAAATATAAAGGAAATTAATTTGAAAACATAAAATAATATATGTCCAAATAACTGAAAGCAATTAGAGTAACATGGATTTACCACTCTAGAAATCTCAATCTAAAAATTGTATTTTTACACATTACTGAATTTCTAGCATTGGTCTTGCTATTCATTTACTTTTATTTGATTGTGCTAGTTTATGCAAATAAGAAAAACAATGAATGAAAACCCATAAAAATATCTAAGCAAAAAATATTCCAAATGGTGAGAAACAGCATGTGTGAAAAATCTATAACAAGAGTAGGTTTGGCAGTTTGAAGGAAGAGAAATCAGGGCAGTGCAACTGGCATATAATGAACAGGAGATGAGGGTTGAGAAACAAGGTTACAACTCTTAACTAGTATCAAGAAGAATTAAGGCTTACTTTTCTTAAAACCTTAGGAGACTGTGTTTTAAGCATGGTGCAATAATATGGAATTGCGTCATGTACAATCACAAGAGTGAGAAGTTATACTTTATGTATGTATAATATGTCAAAATATACTGTCCTGTATATCTAAAGGAAAAAAAAATTAAAAATAAAAAAATGTAAAATTATTGAGAAGGCAAGATCTTGATCAAAATTTTTAAAAATATTCTAGGTTTTATTTAAAAATAAGCTATAGAGACAAGAGTGTTTGAATTGTTTTCTTATAATTTTGATGACTGAAGAGAATAGTGTGAATAGTATGGTAATGGTAGAGATTCAATTGTATAGAAATATTCATTTCATGGAGATAAAACTAAGATTAAACAAATTTCAGTACTGTAATCTCAGTTCCACTGCTAAATAGTTGTATATGGTATATGTTAAATGTAATAATTTAATACATTCTTGCTAGACTCCAGAATAATTGATATATTTCTTGGATAATTCTTTGCTTGGGAGGGATATTATGTTGGGCATCATAAAATATTTAGCAGCATCTGTATCATTATTCACCAGCCTTATGAGCTTGTTTGTCAAAACCATAAATGTTTTCATACTTTGCAAAATATCCTCTTTGGAATAAAATTACCTTCAGTTAAGATTTTTCTGTCTCACTTATCTCATCCGTAAAGTGGAGATAATAACAGCCACTTTCATAGTAAGGCAAGCTGCTTTATTCCCTGAAAGTTTGCTGTAATAAAATGTTATGACGAATGCTTTAAAGGATAAAAAATTAAAGGATTATTAAGATAAATAACCAATGATGCTGGTTTTATACTTATACCAGGAAATAGATGCAAGTGTATAGGGAGGTGATAGCAAGCTCTCATAACACCCAGACAAGATTGATGGTGATGTGCCACTGCTTAAAATTATGTGTAAAATTTTCCACAGGTTTGTCTTTGGATAAATATTAAATTAAAAAAATAGATATATTTGTTTTATACTTAAATCATAATGTTTGAAGCATTATTTTTGTTTCAAATATCAGTAGCAACGTCATTATTTGAATGCAGCATGAATTCTTCTGTTCATCAACCATGTGAGAACAGGCTACAATTTTAAGTATAAACAAATTAGTGAGAAAATAATATTTTGAATACAACTGGACATGAGATTGATTATAATTAATGTATTCATTGAAAAATCAACATACAGTGCTGTATGTTGAATGAGGAGAAATATGTTAGTAGATTATTTTCATATAAAAAGGAACAGCGTTCTGACCTGATGATTTTTACAAAAAAATTCTTTATTAAAATCATAGGTTCTCAGAGAAAATTATGAGTGTAAGCCTTTGACTTTTGAAAATTATCAAACAAAATTTCATCTGTATGTATTTGTATTTATAAATAAATTTTAAATTATTTGCACATTCAAAAACATTATTCTTTAAAGAAGTGATTTCCATTACCTTAACTTTAAAAAATATTCTAGTTGTAGATGGACACAATACCTTTCTTTTATTTATTTATATGTGGTGCTGAGGATCAAACCCAGTGCCTCACATGTGCTAAGCAAGCACTCTACCACTGAGCTACAACCCCACCTCTTACCTTAACTTTTTATTAGTGAAATATCACACATTCAAATTAGTTCTTTTTTTATATTGAAACTTTATTAAAAATTATGGCTTATGATTTCAATTTCAATGATTTAATCTTCCTCTAACGCATTAACAATAATTTGTAGAGAAAATTAATTTTATACAATTCTTCCAGAATAATAATTAGTCACTAAACAAAAATTCCAATTTAAGAATAATCCATTGCCCTTATTAACTAAAATAAATCCTTTCAAAATTTTCATGTTTTTTCAGTTTAAAATGGTTTGGTGTTTTACAGTCTGTGAAGATATTTTGGAATCAGGGATATCAGAAACATAAGTTCACGGGAAACAAATGAATTCATCTTTTTTTTTTTAATCTATAGAGACTTAGATACATAAATAGAGATAACTGTGAATATACATCCATGTACATATATTTCCTTATTCTGTCCAGAGGTGAACAGAAACAATAATACCTTAAAAGCAATGAGAACAGCTGATGCCCAGATCTTGGTTTATAAACATCATCTCCAATAAAGGAAGTGTGGTTTCTTGGACAAGGAATGAAATCAAGAACAGATAAAGAGAAAATAGAGAAAAGGAGTTTTCTGATGTAGGAAAAAATATGGCAGAAGAGTCTTGAACACTTTGTAATGACAATAGAAAATAAGTTCTTGATGTACACAATTTAAACACATCAATTTCAAATGATGAAATAGAAGACAATATCAGAAGCCTACCAACCAAGAAAAGCCCAGGACCAGATGGATACAAAGCTGAGTTCTACAAGACTTTTAAACAAGAACTAATACCAATACTTCTCAATTTATTTCAGGAAATTGAAAAAGAAGGCCCACTTCTAAACTCATTCTATGAGGCCAATATCACCCTGATTAGGGTGAGGCAAAGACACATCAAAGAAAGAAACTTTCAGACCAATATCTCTAATGAACATAGCTGCAAAAATTCTCAATAAAATTCTGGCAAATCAAATTTAAAAAAAATATCAAAAAGATAGTACATCATGATTAAGTGGGATAAAGGCAAAAAAAAAAAAGACATGTGAAATAATCTACATGAACATCAATGACCCTATACAAACAACTTGTCCAATAAAATAGACAGCCTTAAGGCTTTTTTTTTCACTTTAAAGTGAAAAATATATTATAAGTCCATATCAATATATAATGTAACATATAAGTAACTAGGGAAAAGGGAAGCTCTTCCTAAGAGAAGTTTTTTATTTAATACATGCAGACAATTGAAGGGAAATCAATAGAGAAAAGGAAAGAGAAAAAGAAAGAGAAAGGGGAACTACTAGGGAGTGACATTGGCCAAATTATATTGTCCTATTGTGTGAAATGTACAAATATATAATAACAAATCCTATCATTATGTCCAACAATAACATATCAGGATGTTTCTACATATACAAAATATTATCAAGCAAAAGAAAAACTACCTTTTATTTTGTACTATTATGGTATTTCAATTAAAGAAAAATTCAAGTAAAGTTAATTTGCTTTAATTTATGTATTAATTCATTCATGTTAATTTCATCCAATAAGATATTTTCTCATTTTAACTAAAAGTGCCAAATAAAATGTTAAGTTCATGTTTGTATTGTATTTTTCTTCGTTGTTTAAATTATCTCCTTTTTTCTATTTGGCTATAAGCAGCATTCTTCCCATTGTTAGTTCTATCTCAGATAACTAAAACTATAAATCTGCTTAAAAAAAAACTAACAAAACTATTAAAGTGTTATCCAAAAACTTTAATTAGGGCTGGATATATAGCTCAGTTGGTAGAGTGCCCTGGGTTCAATTCCCAGCACCACAAAAACAACATCAACATAAAACTTCTATTAAAAAAAGTTGAAATAATTTAGTACTAAATTATAAAAACTTCTGAAATATTTTATAATGTTACAAATCCTAGGATAAATGGACAAATAGTAATGCCTCTCTAGAATAAAATGCTAATCAGCATTCCTTTTTTCTTAAATGACAGAATTTTCTCTACTGTCAAATTCAGAAATCAGAAAATTGTAATAAATTCTGTTGAAATTTATAATAAACAATAGCTTTCTAAATTATTGTAAACATTTAATTATTATTCATATTAATTATATTCAAAAACCTACCAAAAAGAATTTACTTGTCTCATAAATGTTCATTTCCCTTTACAATGAATTATGCCTTTTCCCCATACATGATAATATTGGAGAAAACAATATAGAATATCTTACCTACTTGATTACTAAAATATATCACAAAACCATGATGCTTAAAACAACTGACAAACTTTTACCTTATTTTTTATTGATGTATAATTATTATTCAGAATAGTGCATTTCATTGTGACATATTTGAACATTCACATAACATTCATCATTTTTCACCTCCTCACTTCCCCTTATTCTCCTCCTCTACAATACTGGTCTCCCTTCTCATTTCAGAAGATGCTTATTATCTCTCTCTTTATTTCCACCCCTCCCTCTTGATTCTGCATATGCCATAGAACAAAAGGCCCTTTTCTTTTTTAATGTAATTTTTAAATTTATATATGACAGCAGAATGCATTACAATTCTTATTACATATATAAGGCATAATTTTTCATATCTCTGGTTGTATACATAGTATATTCACACCGATTTATGTCTTTATTCATGTACTTTGAATAGTAATGATCATCACATTCAACCATCATTAATTACCCCATGCCCTCTCTCTTTGCCTACAACCCCACTGCCCTATCTAGAGTTCTTCTATTCCTCCCATGCTCCCGCTCCTTATCTCACTATGAATCAGTCTCTTTATACCAAAGAAAACATTTGGCATTTGTTTTTTGGGGGGGATTGGCTAACTTCACTTAGCATTATCTTCTCTAACTCCATTCATTTACCTGCAAATGTCATGAATTTATTCTCCTTTATTGCTGAGTAATATTCCATTTTGTATATATGCCATATTTTTTTTATCCATTTATCTATTGAAGAGCACCTAGATTGGTTCCATAGTTTAGCTATTTCGAATTGTGCTGCTATAAACATTGATGTGGCTGTGTCCCTGTTGTATGCTGTTTTTAAGTCCTTTATGTATAGAGCTAGGAGAGAGACAAATGAGTCAAATGGTGTTTTCAACCCAATTTCCGGGAAATCTCCATACTGATTTCCATATTGGGTGCACCAATTTGCAGTTCCCCCAGCAGTGTATGAGTGTTCCTTTTTCCCCACATCCTTGCCAACACTTATTATCATTTGTATGCATAGTAGCCGCCATTCTGATTGGAGTGAGATGAAATCTTAAGTGGTTTAGATTTGCTTTTCTCTAATAGCTAGTGATAATGAACATTTTTTCATGTATTTGTTGATTAATTGTACATCATCTTCTGAAAAGTGTCTGTTCATGTCCTTGGACCATTATTGATTGAGTTATTTGTGTTTTTGGTGTTTAGGCCCTTTTCATATTGAATGTGACTTATTTTGATAAATGTTATGCTCTACATTTCTATCCATTTTCCTTCAAATGACGTAATTTTGTTCTTTGTTCCTAGCTGCAAAAATCTCCACTATGTGTAAATATACACATTTCCTTTTTCCATTCATTTGTTGATTGAAAATTATGTTAGATCTATAACTTGTCAACCAAAAATTGCCATGCTATAAACAGGGATATGCATATTATCTTTAGAGTGTGCTGGCTTTAATCTTTTGGGTAAATGCCAACCAGTGTTAGAGCTAGATCATTTAGTGGTCCCAACTGATTTCTATAGCTACTATACTAATTTACATTCCCACATTGTTAGCGTATCTTTTTGCTTACATCCTAACCAGTACTTATTGTTATTCATATTTTTGATGATTGTCATTCTAACTAGAGTGAGATGAAATCTTGGTGTATTTTTGGTTTGCATTTCACTGATGACTAGAAATGTTTAGCATTTTTTCATATGATTTTTTGCCATTGGTACTTTTTCTTTTGAAAAGTATCTGCTTAGTTCATGTGCCCTTTTATTTTTAATTCATTTTATGGTGCTTTTTAAAAAATTATATATATATATATATATATATATATATATATATATATATATATAGTAGATATTAATCCTTTCTTGAAAGAGGAGTCATAAAAAATTTCTCTCATTCTGTGTGTTCTCTCTTAACAATATTGTTTCCTTTGCTATGAAGAAACTTTTCAGTTTGAGGCCATCTCATTTGTTGTTTCTTTGTATTATTTCCTGAACTGGAGTCCTATTGAAGACATCAATTTTTATGCCTATACGTTGGGAGTGTTTCTCCTAAGTTTTCTTCTAGAATTTGTAAGACACTTTTCCCCCTATTTTTTTAATACATCTTCAATTGACTCTTGTACAGGGTGAGAAGTAAGGATCCACTTTTCAATTTTTTATATGTGGATATTTATTTTATCATCATTATTTGGTGTAGAGGTTCATCTCTAATGTAAATTTTTGGCACCTTTGTCAAGAATCAGATGACCACATCTCTGTGGTTTTGTCTCTGTGTCCTCTACTCTGTTCCCTTGGTTTATGTGTCTGTTTATATGCCACTACCAAGCTATTTTTGTTGGAAGAGCCCTCAGGAGAATTTGAAGTTAGGAATAATGATGCCTCCAGCTATACTCTTTTTGCTCACATTTTTTTTTGCTTGTTCTGGGTCTTTCATTCTTCAATATAAATTTAAGGATTATTTTTCTAGTTATGAGAAGAATATCATTAGTATTTTGATGGAGATTACATTGAATCTAAATGTCAATTTTAATAGTGTGGCTTCTTGAATAATATCAATTCTGCCTTTGACCCTGGGAGGTCTTTCCATTTTCTAATGTATTCTTTAAATTTTTTTTTCAGTGTTCTGTGTAATTTTTCTTATAGAGGTTATTTACCTTTGTTCAATTTATTTATTCCTAGGTACATGAGTTATTTTTTTGTTTTGTTTTGTTTTGTTTTGAGCTGTTGTGAAAAAATTTTTTTCCTGTTCTCTTTCTCACCAGATTCATTACTTTTATAGAGAAAAATCTATTGAGTTTTATGTGCTTATTTTTTGTTTTTCTACTTTGGTGAATTTGTTTATAAGATATAGAAGGTTTCTGATAGAAATTTTAGGATCTTTTAAGTATAGGATCATAACTGCAGACAAAGGAAAAGCTGACTTTTTCCTTTCCTATTTGTATCATTTTTATTTCCTTCTTTGTGAAAATTACTGCAGCTAATGTTTCAAGTGCTATTTTCAGTAGGAGTGATGAGAGTGGGCATCCATGTCTTTATTTTAGATTTTAGAGAAAATGTGTTTAGTTTTTCCCATTTAGTACATTGTTGATTTTTTTTTGCCTTTTATAATATTATGAGAAGTTCCTTTTATTGCTATTTTCTTTAAAGTTTTATATCTGAATGAATGTTGAATTATGTCAAATGCTTTTTCTGCATTTTTTAGAATGAAAATGTGCTTTTTGTCTTTGGTTCTATTTATGTGATATATTACATTTATTGATCTGCATATATTGAATCATTATTGTAATCCTGGAATAAAACGAATTTAACATCATGTAAAATCTTTTTAATAGGTTGTGGAATATGAATTGTTAGTCAGAATAATCAAGGCAATAAGTGGAACCCCCAGTACTGCTTTGGAAGTAAAGAGTAAGTCAATAACTGTGGTATCTTAATTCTAAACCATATATCAACACATATGTATAAACATAATATGACTACTACAACTCTTAATAAGTTAGAAAAATGAGAAATAACATAGAACAGACTGAAAAGTTGAATATTAGTGATAGAATATTTAATACCAAATAGTATTTGAAGAATGGAAATTAAAATGGTAGGAAAAAAAGTTGGGGCACATAAGGAAATCAGAGGATAAAATGAGAAGTGAAAGAAGAATGAAGGAGAAGAGTAGGAAATAACATGAGGAAAAAGAAAAGTGGTATTGAGGAAAGAATTAATTAACTGAAAAAGTATTTAAAATAGGAACTATGAAAAAAATGTATACTGAGGGAAGGCACTAGAAAGCACTTTACACAAACAACTAACAACAGTCATAAGAAGATTCAGTTTCCTCTTCACTGAGGCTTTCATATGGGATATTTTTTTGTAGGATTTTAATTGTTATATCCCCCATCTATGAGGATATTTATGGGACACAATTTTTATACAGTTTGTTCATTCTCTGCTTTCACCCAAACTATTCAAATTAATTAGGGATTTCTGTATATTTAACTCCACCCTTTTCTTGCTGGCCAGTAAGTATTGGGAATATTTTTGTTGTTCTTGTTTCAGAGTAGAATATGGCCTCAATAAAACTGTGTTTCATACCCAGGGATGGGAGAGTAATTCTGGTAGGAGTTGTTGACTGGTCCTCTCACGTAGGCATACTGCAGACTAATCCCCATTGTGACACTCCCTGTTTTCAGCATCTGTTCATGTGTTGGGGAGGAAATGTGTAGAAAGTACCCAGGTTGCATCAGCAGATTATTCAGAGAGTTCCAGCTGTGGGACATGTCACTAGGCTTGTGAGAGGATGATGCTGGTGGCATCTTTCCACCCAATCTGGAATTCATCCAGTTCTACTCTGTGGTTTTTCTCTTTTACACCGAATTCAGAAAACCAATTTCAAATGAAAATGTTCTCTCTTCTCCATTCTGCAGATCTGGAGACTAGCAGCTGATTCTCCATTCCCATATGTCTGTGTTGGAGTTTCTTTCCTGGGCAAAGATTGACTCATCACTTGGGTGCCCATTGATCCAGTGAAGAATAAAGTTTAAACAGCTGTTGGATTTGGGGTACACTTTGGATTTGGATTTCTCTTGCTTCTTTCACTGAGGCCACTCTTCCTTCAGGACTCCCTGGATCTTGCTGGGCCAGGCCCCCAGCACCATTTTCAGTATTAAATAATGCATATGTATGTGCACATGTATGTACCATAAATTTTTATATTTATCCAATAATAGATACTTGTTTTTTTCTACATTTTATTATGGCACATAATTATGCAATAAATACAGGAGTACAGACATTTTCATGAGAGTTGCTGGTTTCATTTTCTTTGAAGGTAGGAGGTTTTACATATATATTTCCTTTGGAGATTTCCAGGTCACATGGTATTTTCATTTTTAATTTATTGAGTAACCCACATAGTGATCTCCATAGTAGATTAATTCATTTACATTCTCACCAAAAATATACAACGTTTCTCCTTTATCCATCCTTCAGGTTTTATCTTTTATATTTTGGTAATAGTATTGTAAAAATTAGTGAGATGATATCTCAATGTGTTTTTTTTTTTAAATTTACATTTCTCTTATGATTCTTTTGGCATTTCTGTGTCTTCCTGAGAAAATGCCTGTTCAATTATTTTGCCTACTATACTATACCAGTTTCTTTGCCTATAATGGAAATATCCACTCTGGTCTGTTCCTGAAGTATTTCTATTCCAATGTAATTTACAGTTAAAAAATATAATTTAAAGATATCAATTTATATTATGTTTATTCAAACTCATAAGTTTTCCTAAAAATAGTGTCTTAACAACTGAGGTGATGGTTGATAGAATGCAAGATGTGATTTCTTTTCTGATATTTCCTGTATATGCAGGATCCCATGTAGACATATCCAATGGATCATGGTAACTCCTTGGGAACATGAAGATTTTTTTTTTAAAGGGAGAGTGAGAGAGGAGAGTGAGAGAGAGAGAGATAATTTTTTTTTAATATTTATTTTTTAGTTCTCGGCGGACACAACATCTTTGTTGGTATGTGGTGCTGAGGGTCGAACCCGGGCCGCACGCATGCCAGGCGAGCGCGCTACCGCTTGAGCCACATCCCCAGCCCCAAGATTTTTCTTTATGTTTTAAGAAATGTGAGATATCTTCCTGAGGTGAGGTTATATATCATTGTGATTCTGATTTGTATTTCCCTAGAGAGTAGTTATCATAATTATTTTTTATATATCTGAATACTATTGATGAATAAATTTTAAAAAGTTACAGATGCACATACTATTCAGAAGTAAAAGAAATTAAATCTGCCATTTTCAAAATCATTGTTGAAATTAAATATTTTAGTCACCTTTTTTTGCTGCTGTGACCAAAAGAACTGACAAAAAAATATTTCAGGAGGAAAAGTTTATTTGGGGATCACAGTTTCAGAGGTCTCAGTCAACAGATGAAGCCATTCCTTAGGGTCTGAGATGAGGCACATCATTGTAGAATGGTGTAGAAGAGGAGAGCAGCTTGGGATAAAGCAACAGGAAATAGAAATGGTATGAACGCAATTTCATTGATTTCAATATAAAAATGTAATTTTAGTCTAAAAATTAAAACTATACAAGCCTTTAAAGGGATATTCTTTCCCTTTTTTACTGTTTTCTCCTCCAATCACGATCTGAATTATAAAAAGCATTAACAGAATAAATTTAACTCTAATGTCTTTCATGCTCATTCCAATGTACTCACAAATATATTCAGGTAAGTGTGTCTGTCTGGGATGTTTATTTTATATATGTATATATATATTTTATGACTGAATTTTATTCACATATTTCTTAAATTAATAGATGATGTTTAGAGTAGTTTTAGGTTTTTGTAAAAATTGAGCAAGGAAATATAAAGAATTCCCAAATAATACCTCTACTTCTCCCCGATAATAACTATCATTATCAACTTTCATTATTGTGGTACGTTTCCTATAATTGGACCAATACCGAAACATTATTATTAGTTAAAGGCCATAGTTTAAATTAGGGTTCACTGTGTAATGCATTCTAAAGATTTAGACAAATGCATAGTGACATGTATCTAATGTTACAATATTGTATACAATATATTAACTGCCCTAAAAATTTCTTGTGTTATGTCTATTTATACTGCACTCTCTGCCCCAGCAGCTACTAATCTTTTCCCAATTTCCATTGTTTTACCTTTTTCAGAATATCATATAGTTGGAATCATATTGTATGTATGTAGACTTTTAGATTGCCTTAGTTAATTAAGTAATGTATATTTAAAGTTGCTTCATGACTTTCATGGTTTCATAGCTCAATTTTAAAATGAATAAATAATATATCATTACATGAATATATCATATTCTATTGATCTGTGCATTATTTGAAGGGCATTCCAGTTGCTTCCATATTTTGTCAGGTACAAATAAAGCTGCTATAAAAAATAGTACAGAGTTTTACGTGAACATAAATTTTCAATACATTGGGTAAATGCTAAGAAATTCTACTCTAGAATTGTATGCTGAGAGTGCTTGTTGTTTTGAAAGAAAATTTCAAACTGTCTTCAAAAGTGGTTATAAAATTTGGCATGTCAACTAGTTAGAGTTATACAAAATGAATATTGTAAAAATGATCATAGTATGAAAAGCAATATACAGATTTAGTACAATCTCTGTCAAAATACTTATAATATTATTCACAAAACTTGATAAAAGAGTTCTAAACTTTATTTGGAACAAGGAAAGATCCAGAATAGCTAGGACAATTTTAAGCCAAAAAAAAAATTAATGCTGGAGACATCACAATACCTGACTTCAAGTTTTACAGAGCTATAATAACAAAAACTGCATGGTATTGACATAAAAACTGAAACTAGATCAGTGGTACAGAACAGAATACACAGAGACAAACCCACAAATATACACTCACCTGATATTTGACAAAGATGACAAAAAACATGCATTGGAGAAAACACAATCTTTTTAATAAATGGTGTTTGGAGAACAGGTTATCCAATTGTAGACAAATGAGATTAGACCTTTATCTAGCACTATGTGAAAAATCAACTCAAAATGAATCAAAGACCTCAGAATTAGAAGAAAAAAAACTTACATCTAGAAGAAAACATAAGATCAACAATATGTACAATATGTACAGCTATAATACATAAATAAAAATCAGGAAATATGCTTCTTTTGACATATTTGGATCAGAGTAAAGAAAAACTGACTAATATTGTCACAGGAGTTTTATATCTTAAATTAAAATTATTAAATATTAAAGTGCAGTATTATTGGTGTCAGGTTTCTGCTTTTGTTCACTTTAATTGTATATTGGCTATTGTTCAATTAACCTTGAAATACAAAATTTATAATGAATTTTTCAATAGCTATGGAAATCCTGACAAATGCTACAATATGATTTAAAGATACTATGCTTTGGTAAATAAATTAGTCACATATGTTGTAAGATCAAACTAATTTGCTCAAAAGCAAATGCAATCAAAATGAATAGATCTTCCATGCTTTTAGAAAGGCATAGTTTAAATGTTCTTGTAACTATTAGGTGTATTAAATAAGACTTATTATTTACATTACAATAAAAAACTACTTAAGATCTAATAAATGGAAATAATTTAAATTTAAAATATATAAAAATTTGTAACAAGATTAGTCCCTCTTGATCTCTTTTTGACTCCACTGTGTATCTTTATGGTGTCAAATCCCGCCTCTCCTTTTTTTTCCTTGTTTTGCTGTAGCTTCCACATATGAAAGAACATCTTACACCCTTGATTTTCTGATTTTGGCTTATTTTTCTTGGCATGATGTTCTCTATTTTCATCCATTTATTGAAAAATGCCATAATTTCATTCTTCTTCATGGCTGACGAAAACTGCATTGTGTATCTATACAATATTTTCTTAATCCATTCACTATTGATGGGTATGTGGCCTGGTTTCATAATTCAGTTATTGTGAATTATGCTGTATAAACATTGATATGCATGTATTAATATATCATGCTGATTTTAGGTCTTTCAGATAAATATCGAGGAATGGGATTGGTGGTTTTATGGTAAGGTATGAGACAGTGCAAGAAATTTTAGATGTGAAGTCATGGATTATGATAGTCTTAATCTAATCAGTGAATCTATCCATTTGACTGGATTATCTGGGTGGTGACTGCAGGCAGGTAGGGTATGATTAGAGGAGGTAGACAACTGGGGATGTACCTTCTGGATACATATTTTGTTCCTGGTGAGTGGAACAGTTTTTCTCTCTCTGCTTCCTGGAAAGCTTAATTGGTGACTCTGGTGGGAACTCATATGACCAGAATGCTGACAAAACTACAGACAATTGAAGACTGTGTTCATGGGGATTCAGAGGAAAAGGAGGACTCTCTTGGAAATTGGAATAGAGGCTATTTGTGTTATGTCATGGCAAAGAAATGCTACATTTCTCCTCTATTCTGAAACTTTGTGTGAGGTTGAATTTAAAGGTGATGTACTAACTAATCTGGTGGAAGAAATTCCAAGGAAGCACAGCTTTTGCTGTAATCAATTAATCCCCTGAACTCCCAGTTTATACTCAGCATGTAAGGGGAGGGGCTCAGAAGTTCATAGTCTGCAGAAGTTCATAAAAGCAGCTTTTTCTTTCTCTGTTCTGGGCATATTAACCCTTCAAGGACAACACCTGAGAAGGGTAGAGCTTCTTCTCCCCTTTCTTTCCTCCCCCTGCCAGCTGTTACCATGGAGCCCAGTTGGTTACTTCTCTTATCTTAAAAATGTAGACATTTCTGTGAAGCCCAGCTCAAGGCCAGAGGCCTTGTTTGCACATTTCTTCAAAGTACTATACTGGATATGTCTGTGAAAAGCTAGTAAGGGGGTGTCCAGCACCTGGAGTGCTGGTATCTACTTGGCCAGTGGCCAAGTAAAACAGGGTGACATGAAAATAGGAAGCTTATCTACATTGAACTCTTTTGCAGAGACTCTTTTGCTGACAGTCCTAAAATCAGCCATGGTGAAGAGGGCTTTTCTGTAGAAAAAGGGGGTGCCACTTAAATATGTACCCTTTATAACAATGAAGAAAGTTACTTTTATCCCTAGTTCCTCCAGCATTTTTAACATGAATGAGTGATGAATTTTATGCATTTATTGTGGTAATCATAAAACTCTTTTTCATAATTTATTTATTCATTTAGGTAACAGGGAATTTAACCCAGTGGTGCTTAACCACTGAGCTACATGCCCAGACTTTTAAAATTATTTACTCAGAGAAAGGGTCTTGCTAAGTTGCTTAGGGCCTCGCTAATTTCTGAATCTGGCTTTGAACTTGTAATACTCTTGCCTCATCCTACTGAGCTGCTGGAATTGCAGGTGTGTGCCACCAAGCCTGTTTCCTTAATTTTATTATGTGATGAATTATATTTATTAATTTCTGTATGTTGAGCTAATCTTGTATGCTGGAATGAAATTCATTTGATCATGATATATCACTTTCTTGATTTGTTTCTGAATGCCATTTGTGAATATTTGGTAAGAATTTTCTATCTAGGTTCATCAGGGATACTGGTCTGTAGATTTCTTTATTTGGTGTACGTTCATCTGATTTTGGTATCAGCATTATACTAACTTCATAGAATGTATTTAGAAGCATTATAACTTTTAATTTTATGTAATGATGACAAGGAATAGTGTTAATTTTTTTAAAAATCTGCTAGTACTCAGCTTTGGCTTTTTTTGTTTGTTGGTTGATTGGTTTGTTTTTTGGAAGAACTTTACTTGCTATTTCAATTTTGTTACTTGATATTTGTTGGTTTAACTTTTCTATGTCTTCCTGATTCAATATGGGCAGGTCATATGTGTCTAGAAATTTTTCAGTGTCTTCTAGACTCCAATTTATTGTAGTATAAATTTTCAAAATAGTTTCTAATGATTCTCTGGATATCAAAAGTGTTTGTCATGATATCTCCCTTCTTGTCTTTTTTAAATTTTTAATTTTTATCTTCTCTCTTACAGTTAGTTTGGCTAAGGTTTTATCAATCACACTTACACTTTCAAAGAAATAACTTCTTGTTGCATCAATATTGTGGGGTTTTTTTTGTTAATTTTATTAATTTCTCCTCTGATCTTCAATATGTCCTTTGTCCTATTAATTTTGGAATTAGTTTGTTCTTTACATTCTTAAGTACTTGAATTGGAGTATAAACTTCTTTATTTGGATTCTCCCCATTTTTTAAATGTGCATTCAATGCTATAAGTTCTCCTCTTGGAACTGGTTTCATAATTTTCCAGATAATTTTATAAGTTATATCTCTGTTCTCAATTTTTTCTACAACTTATTCTTTAATTTCTTCTGATTCATTCTTCCCTTAAAAGTGTACTATTGAATCTCCATGTGATTATATGGTTTATGTTACATTTCTTGTTGATTTCTAGTTTCATGTCATTTGATTG
Source organism: Spermophilus citellus (assembly GCF_964194105.1). Lineage (NCBI taxonomy): Eukaryota > Metazoa > Chordata > Mammalia > Rodentia > Sciuridae > Spermophilus > Spermophilus citellus. The sequence goes on along the minus strand of NC_138188.1, from coordinate 58,960,540 downwards.
GACTGTTTTATATTAGTTTTTTTATATTTGCTAAGACTTGCAATGTGATTTGTAATATGTTCTATTTTGGAAAAGGTTTCATGGGCTGCTGAGAAGAATGTAAACTCAGCTATTTGAGCATGATATATTTTGTAATTGCCTATTAAGTTCATTTAATTTAAAGTAGTATTTAAATCAGAAGTATCATTATTAATTTTATATTTGGATGATCTGTCTATTTGTGATAAAGGCGCAATGAAACCACACCATATTATTTTATTGAGGTTTAGCCAGGATTTCACATCAAAAAGTATTTTTCTTTTTAATGTGATTAGGTATACTGATATTTGGGGCATACATATTTGTTTTAATTATATTTTATTTTATATTATTCTCTTTACAAGTATTTAGTAGTCTTTTTTTTATTTGGTTAATTTTTGCTTAAACTGTATTGTGAGATCTGAGAATCATTAACCCTGTTTGTTATTTGGATCCCATTTTTATTATATATATATATATATACTTTTTTTTTTACTTTCACTTTGTGTGTAACTTTGCCTCTGAGTTGAGTCTCTTGCAATCAGCTTATAATTGGGTCTTGTTTTTAAATCTATTCCATTATTAATCTTTTTTTTAATTTGGGAATTGAAACAATTTATATTCAGTTTTATTATGGATATGTTTATTATTTTTTATGTTTATTATTGTTTTGTTTGCTATATTGTTTTGTTTGAATGAATTCTGTCCTGATTTCCATTTAGTTGGTTGTTCTTCTATTAATTTTTATCTATTTGAGAACTTTGGGGTTTATTTTTCAGCAGTATATATTTGAGTAATATTTAGTACTGTCTTGGTGGTCATGGATTCTTATAATTAAGATCAAGCCTGATCTTCTGCTTTCTACACTTATCAAGTAATGTTGTTAGTGCTCATTGATTTTGAATGACACCTTTTCTAGATACATTAATTTTGTCAAGCAATTGATCTTTTAGAGCTTAATATATATTAATCCCAGTCCCCATTGAGGTTATGTTCCGAGTTGAGAAGTCAGAAGTGAGAGTCATTGGTTTGTATTTAAATATGATCTGATATTTTTCTTTTGCATCTTTTAATAATATTTTCATATTTTATATGTTAGATATTTTAATGATCATATGTCTTGGAGAGGTTCTGTTGTAATCTTATCCATTTGGAATCTTCCATGGTTCCTGTGTGTAGATATTTATTTCATTTCCATTATTGTAGTCCCGCTTAGCAGAAGGAAAGAGCCAGGAATAGCATTAATGGTAGCAACACATATACAGCATTAAGATAAATGTCTGTTGTCTGCTTTGACATATATAACACAAATTGTTATTTGTATAGAAATGATGAGCTAAGCATTTAATATTAGCATCATCAATAAAAAAATGTGACCTAGGTCAGGCATTAAATAACAGGTTATCTTCTATATTGTCCAGTGTATTAGTATATTAATGAGATAGAAATTACATAAACTATATAATTCTATTAGTTTCTGTGTGATTACAGTTTCTTAAGTGAGGACAAATAGGTGAGGAAGGCAAAAGAAAGAATGAAATATTTAAAAATTGAACACAGAAGAAACTGGAGGTGGGTAGCAGGTTATAGCTTTAAAGAAGGAGAGATAACACATGCTAAAGTAATAAAATACTTAAAGAGAGGAAGAGGGAACAGGAAAATTTTCTATTCACGAGGGAAGATAGAGAAGAAATAGTAATAGTAGGAACAAAAATCAAGGTATGAACAAGCAAATTTAATATCAAAACAACTCAAACCCATATAATATTTTACCACACCTAAGTAAAAGCATGCATAAATAACAAATAAGTGAAAATAAAACAATTATAATGAAAACACAATTATATTAATATATATTTTTATATGTATATATGTAAATGTATGTATGTATATATAATTATACACCTATCCATGCAGTGAGATTTCATATACCCTCCCCACCACACATAGTCCAACACCCATACACAAACTCATAGAATGAAATAAATAAAATGAAATAAAGTTTAAAAATAATTAAATAACAAAGAGGGGATCTTGGCAAAAATAAAATTTCTTAATGTGAAATAAAGGGCTTGTTTCTGCTGAGGTGGTCAAAACTATTGACATTAATGGATTTTCTTTCTTTGTATGTATTTCTGGACTCCCAAACCCTTGGGTCAAGGTCTGAAGTTTGTGAGGTCCAATATCTTAATGTTCTTCACCTAGCTGCCAGACATTGTGACTAGAAGTCAAAACTGATTATAGTAATCCATTTCCCCATTTCCCTATATAGAGTAGTATAGATGGATGAATGCTTACAAACTGTGCACTCCTGTAGGGACTATGGAGCATACCTCTAAATTGTAAGTTCAACTAGTTCATATTTACTCTTGGCCAACCTTTGGTGGGTATTTCAGATTTGATCCATGGCCCCCTGTTACTGAGGCAATGTCAGTTTCTGCTGGATATCTTTATCTCATAAGTCTCCCATAAATTTTACTTTTAGCACATAAGGTCTAACCCTCCACAGGTTTTACCTTTGTCCCTATGCATGTGAATTACTAAGTAGCCAACCTGGAGTGCTGATTCTCCTGTGTGGTGAGTTATGGACTTCTTCCCAATAGCTCTTACAGGGCACCAGCAACAAAAGAAGCTCTCTCTCTTGGTATCCAAACCCTGGACTCTAGGCACAATTCTCTTTGCATCCATTATAGTCACACTGGTCCATCCACATGTGTGGCCAATAATAAGCAACTTCTCGGTCAGCTGGAAACTTTTTTTCTTAGTTTGTTCCATGCCTTTGCTCACCCACTGCCAAACAGCACTTACAAAGGGTTCCCACACGAATGACTCAGGTTCCTGCTGAACTATTCGTCCACGGGCTCAGCTATTCTGATTGCTTTTCACGCAAAAACTGACCCCCCCCCACTCTGGGTCCATTAAGATCAGTCTCCCTGTTTATTCCAGATTCCCCAAAGCCAATCCCCTCATCAGCTTTCCTCTCTCACTATTATGTTTCTCCTCCCCATAGCAGCTGCTATCATTGCTGCCAATCAAACTGGTACATCTCTAAAATATTATTTCTTGTAATATGTTTGATATATCTGACTTTTGGTGTCTCTATGGCTTCTTTTATTGTCCAGTATGGAATTTCAGTGAGTTCCTTTTACCCACCTCACTGAGGAAAAGGCTTCCCACTTTTTAAGTCTGGTACTACATCCTTCCTCTAATTTACCATCTTCTATCCCTCCATAACATATTATTTTAAAAGGAAAAAAAATAAATTTGGTATTTCAGTTTCTGGCATGTTACAGATGACAAGGGAAAGGTCAATGCAAGATACAGAAATATTAAGGATAATAATAAAATTGAACTGCAACCCTTAATTTTTAATAATATTTTAAATATAAAAATATTTATTTAAATTCACTTATGAAAGATGAGTCCATTTATAAAAGTACATTATACTTTAATTTCTTCAGTTTATTCTTTCTCCTGTTCTGAAACCCAGTTTTGTTGTGAATAATGTATTTGTGAATTTACAGTAAACTTATAATTGAAATAAATGGTCCTTTGTGTATTCTGATACTGATGCTAGCTTAGTGTTTAGGATGCCTTTCCATTTCAGTTTTTGCCAACTATCAGACAACCATCATTACCCATTATAATCATATTAACAGATATTATTTCATAGTCTTGAAGTGTCCTTTAATCCAAAGACCATATTTTTGATAAAATCTAATTTCCTCTTCTCAACCATTTTTAGCATTTTAAAAAATATTCCAGCCTTACAATATTCAATAAGCTTATGGCTTCACAAAACTAAAGTATATAATATTAGCCTGGTGCTAAATTTATTTACTTAATTATTGTGCCTTCATTAATTGAATGACTTAGCAAATATCTACTGAGGAATTTCTTATGCATCTCACACTGCTTTGGCAACAGCATGGTATAAAACAGGATAAGGACTCATACTGAATTGCCCTCAGAGAACCTACATTTTACTCTGGAGCACAGTACAGAAAACTGTGTTAGGTTTACAATCAGATAGTGTCATATAAAATAAAATCAAAGTTTTAAAAATGCCATAAATGGATTTTTGCTCTCAAAAATATTACTCTAGATTATTACCTTTATTTACTACAAATTTGAAGGCATGTCATTTGGTGTTAACAGTTCTTTGAAGTATTAATTTAGATTTAATCACGTATGCATACACATTCCCTAATAATCACAAAAGAAAATTAAAATGCAAACGTTTTTCTGATAGAACAGAAAAATCTGCCATTAAAGGTAATATTATACAGGGTTTCATATGTTTTAAAATGTGTATCCTGATGTGTGGACTGATGAAGTGTTCTATAGCTATTAGAAGAAGAAAATTAATGTAGTGTATATCTTCTACATACTTACTTGATTTTGTGTAAATTAAATTATATTTGTTTATTTTTTTATTTCTCCTTCAGTTCCTGTTTTTTGTTTTATGTATTAGTGGCTTGTACATTTTTGATATTATCTTTCTGGTAACTAATCTGAAATTACCATTTTGCCTATAGCAATATGTCTTGTTTTAATGTGTGGTTTGTTCTATATTATACTATAGCCATGTCAGCACTCATAATTCTTCATGCTGTATCTTCATTGTATCATTTTTCAAATTATCTTTGTCCTTTACCAAACTGGTACTGCTTGTGGATTGCATATATTTAAAATAACTATTTTTAATTTTAATATTGATGACTTTCTACTGGGATATTCTTTTCACTTATTTAATCAATTAATAAAATATTGATATGTACTTCTAACATTATGACCTTTTTGTGTAATTTTTTTTTGCTTTTCTATTACCCTTTTATTGTTATTTTAAATTACACATTTTGAATTACATTACAATCAAAATTACATTTTGAATTACATATGTTATACTCACCATTTTAGTTTCTACATTAATTTTCAAAAATTTTGACTGATGCATAAAAAATAAAAATTATATATGTTATGATGGAGATTAAAACCAAGACCTCATACATATGCAAGTGTTCAACCATTTCACAATGTCCCCAGCCCACTCTGATGATTTTTAACTTCATTTTTTAAAAATAATTTTTTAGTTGTCAATGGACTTTTATTTAATTTATTTATAATATAGTGCTGAGAATTGAAGCCAGGGGCTCACACATGCTAGGCAAGCACTTTACAGTTGAGACACAACCTCAGCCCTTAACTTCATTTTGGTGTTATTTTCACAGTAAATATTTTTTGAGGATTAAATAGTTTTAACTTTTATAATCAAATTTTTTATAACCAGATTTATTTCAGTAAAATGTAGAAATTTTATTCAACATAGGTTATAAATGGAGTTATTTTAACATGGTATATATCTATATGTTGTAAAAAATGTGATGTAATTTTTACTTTAGACGATCTTTTCATTTTTTTTGTAAAAATTTAAAAAATTTATAATAGAAGTAATAGAAAAATTATTTTGTATGTCAGATTGCTATTTTGCCATAACAAAGTACCATACAATGGGGGTTTAAATCAAGGATATTTGTTGTTTCTCAGTTCTAGAGGCTGGAAGTCTGAAATTGAGGTATTGGCTGAATTGATTTCTTCTTAGGTTGTCTCCCTTGAGTTGTAAATGGCTCTCTTCTCTATGTGTTACATATAATCCCTTCTGTGAAGCCCTAACCTCATTTTCTTATAAGGGCATTGGTCCAATTAGTTTAGGGCTCACCCATATTACTTCATTTTATCTTAATTACCTTCTTACCTTATATTACCTTATATTCAAGGACAGCCACATTAAGAGGTACTGGATACAAGGAATCAAAAAGATGAGTTTTTTTATAATTTAGTCCACAAGAGTCTTTTATATTTAACCATATATATGCCATTTTTGAAGGCCTTTAATTGTCCATAGGAATTTGAGTGCCTGGTTTATTTTACTTAGAATAATGTTTTGAAAGCTTAAATTTTCATAAGGCCAATTTTCCTTTTCTTGAAAGCTTAATCACATTTTATATATATATATATATATATATATGTGTATATATATATATATATATATATATATATATATATATATACACATATATATATATATTATGGATAAATAGTTTTATATATTTCATATATATTCCATATATCAAATGTGTTTTTTATCTGTTAACCCATTGTTAGGCTGTAAGTCTGCTTATTCTGTTGCTATAATAAAATAACTGACACTGGGTAAATAATTGAGAATAAATGTCTTTCACTTATAATTTTGGAGGCAGAAAATTCAAGACATGTCAGCCCCATCTGTTTGGCCTCTCTGGATGAATTCCTTGACTGCATCACAATATTGTTAATGTCATCATAGCAGAAAAATGTGCAAGAGGGACAGATTATATAGTTAGTTAGAAAGCTAGAGGCCAGATAGAACTCATTTTGCTTTTTTAAATAAATTTTCTCTCATGAAGTAATTCATTCCACAACACCAGGATTAATTTCTTCCAAGGGAGATACCCCATGACATAATTGCCTCACTCTGAGCCTCATTTCTCAAAGATTCTACCACCTCTAATGCAACCACATTGGCAACCTAAACTGAGGAATGTTTCCAATGGACTAAGACTGCTAATGACTGTTTAGCTTTGTTTTGTTCTTTTTTCTTCTTTTATATTTTCCTTTTCTAGTCTGGCTTATATAGATTCTCTCTGTGTCTGCATAGCCCTATTTTAAGTCAATGATTTGAGAACTGTCTTTAAAACCCATTCTGCTTCCATCTTCCAACAGTTGCTCATTATGAGTTTTCAAAGCACATTTGAGGTCAATTGGTTCTCATTGCTCTCTTAGTTTGGACAGTACCTTGTTCTCCTTGTTCTCCACTGTGCACACATAATGACTCAGACAAACCACCATTTATGTAAATTTTAGTCCTTCTGTAGCTGTGGTTTTAAAATGAACCTGGCAAATTACTTCCTGGTTCACTGTTCAGTCATAACCTCAGACTAACAAGGCATACATTTCCCATATCTTTTCCTATCTCTATTCTACTTTTATCTGACAAAACCGCATATTTTACCTCCCTCTCATCTAACCATAAAATACCATGGGTATTCCTCCTAGGAGCAAAGCTTCCTGTTTTTGTAGTAGCCTAACATTGAAATGGTAGTTTTAAACATAGTTTGGATGCAGATGGATGTTCTGGAAGAGCATATTTTATAAAACTGTGAGTTCACAAGAAGTCAAAGTCATGAGTTTAAAAATCTGGAGCAACCATGGTTTTAATTATATTAACAATTTTATATAACATTGTCATTAATTCCTGAATTTATATCACCAAAATAGAGGCTGTATATACACTAAATTATAAATCCTAATTCTTTTATCTCCTCTAGTATTTCTCTAGGTATCTTCTAGTGTAATTTCTATCTTTACCTCATTTGATTACTTAAAATAACTGATGTATGGAATCATATAATATCCCATGTACTTTTTCATCTCTCTTACATTATTTAATGCAAAATATTCAAGTCATTATTGTTGTAACATATATCAGAACTTCATGCCTTTGTATGGCCAAATACTATTCCATTATTATTATACTATATTTTGAAAAGCATTACTTGGATTACTTCCACATTTTAGTTATCATAAATAATATTTTAATGACATATACTGACAAGATTTGAGTTTCTGTTTTCAATTAATTTGGGGATATATCTATAAGCATTCTATCATATATATGTATAATTTTTATGTACACACACACACACACAAACACACGGAGATAAAGAGAGAGAGATTCTCTCCCAGAATCTACAGCTGCCCTTTTAATTTCTGTTTGTTGAAGATAAATAAATTCAAAGTAACTTGTTAAAAACTTAGTCATTTTTTGTTCATTTTTCACAAATTCGATTACCACCATTTTAACTCACAAGTGCTTATTCTACTTTTGCTCATGTCTTATAGCATAAAGGTTGTGATGTGTTTATCTTGCAAATGGGAAACTATTTTACATTCAAATTATATTGTAAAAAAATGTCCGGCTATGTTGAAACCTTATCTTTTTGGCTTAAAATTATTTTTGAATTTATGTTATCTTTATTTACATAAATCTGCATTAATTTTTACAAATAGAAGCTATATAATCAGTTATAAAATATAAGTACTATTTCATAAAACAATTATACCTATGGTTAGCTGTCTCTGTATTCTATTGGTAGTAAATATAAAATGTAAATAATAATTACATGATAGTTCAAGATTTAATTTTTAGAAAAGTCTTTACTTGCATTTGTGTGATGCTTTCCATAATTAATAATGTTTGAATTATTTAATAAATATGATAACAAAAAGTGAATCTTCCTGTGTATGTGTGCCAGAAAGTAAAGGCATTATAAGAATTGTTTGTTTATTTAGGTGCATAAATTTGACCTGTAGAATCTATACTGCATTTAAACCTGTAACTAATTAACTATTTGTGATTTGTTTTTGTTCAAATTTCAATTTTTGAATACATAAATAATTTTGTGGTTAATAAATTAACATTTCTGTAAATTTTCCATAATATTTACTAAACACTTATTTTCTTTTGTAATATATTTATATTAAAGAAGATTAACTTAAATATCTACCATGTAAAAAGTGAAGAGTTAGGTGTTAAAGGGATCAAAGAGAGAGAAGCTTGAAAAAGAAGGCATGAATGTAAATATTAAGCAACATAATAAATGTAAAATTAAAATATTTGTGAATGTCCTTAGATTCATAGAGAATGGTTTATATTAATTCTTACATAAAAAATTTATAGTTATAAAATAAACAAATTTTTGTTTCAAAAGCATACATTTAAATATGTAGTAATTGAAAAATCAATATATGTCAATAAAATAATAATTTTCTCAATTTTTTTCAAATTCTCATAATTGTCTGGTAGAAGACACACAAATTGAAATAAATACAGGTTTCTACAAAAAATGTTTTAAAGAGCTACTTTAAGAGAAAACAGACTTTTTTTTGTTTACAAATGAATGGTTAATTATGTTTATATTATAATCACTACATTTGTGGGCACAGAAAGTAATTTCCTAGTTTTTTGCCCTCTAGATTTCATGGTAATCAATGAATAAATTACTCAAAATGAGGTTATAGGTGAGCTTCAACATAACATGCAGATGAGTTTATTTTAATATTTGTGAAAAGTGATAGATTGTAATTGTCATTCTATGCCTGTTTTATATCTAATAAAAGTTCATGAATGAATTTTAATATTTTATACTGACAGTAAATCAATGAGTGTTTAGAAATAACAGAATTGTAAATGCATCCAGTTTATCATTTGTAATATGATAAATTATAAACTTTTAAAATATACAGTTTTTATATGTTTTCTGGTAAATATCTCCAAAACTTGCCCAGAAATATAATGACCTTCCAGGACACTGTTCAAAATATAGTAAATCTACTTATATATCAGTTTGTTTAACAAAGGGCCATCTTGAAATTAAATTCTATTGATGATATAGAAAATAAAACTTTGATGTATGGAAAAATTTATTTGCACTACACAGGATTTGCATTTTATTCCTGCTGTTACATGATGATTGATTAACTCTTCTGGAAGAAATAACCAGCTTAGCCTGTTGAGTTTTCACTTTTCAGCTCTGCTGCACATCACACTTTTAAGCTTGTTATTATATTACTTCAAAATCTATTTGCCTTTGAAGTCTAAAATATCCAAATGTCAGAAAGCAAAAGCATTTTGTAATTAATTTAATACCAAATCAGACATCTGCCATAGCAATGGAAAAAGATAACTGGATATGCATTTTCTAACCCTATTTGCTTCAAGTACAAGATGATAAAATATTTTTAAATATATAATTAATAATTTTCAAGACATGTAATCATTCTATCAAGATTAGTAGACAGTGGAAGATATTTATTTTACTAATTGTGACTGATAATATATATTATATGATTGGCAACCAACATTTCTAATTTATGTATTCACATACATGCAACAAACAACAATATTTATCCTAAAATTATTTTCAGGAAAAAATGACCAAACATATAGAAATAGTGATTTTTATTATTTTTGGACTTAATTATGATCCTAGGAATCTAGGAAATTAAAATGATAAGTGTGTGGGATTTTTGGTTATTTATTAATTATATAACAAATTATAGTGTCTCTGAAAGAGGGCAATGCCTGTGGTGATATCTCAGTGCCAGAAAGCTTGCCTCCCATAAATTAGGCCCTATGTTTGATCCCTAGAACTGTAAAATAAAATAAAATAGGTTACATAATTTAAAAAATACATCATGTAATGTAGAATTGTATTCATTTATTCTGATTTATGATAAACAGACTCTGATAGAAAAATTATTATCATTTACAATACCTTTCTAATTTCAAATTTAAACCTCTTATATACCAAACCAATCATAGAAAAAGATTTTGTGCAATTTTAATAGGTGAATTGATTAATGTAAAATTGCAGTCAACAAAAATATTAGTACCAATTTTTTTTTTAGATAGCTAAAGGGAAAATCTAGTGAGAAAATTTACATGTCTCTATTACTGAATTTCTCAGGTATGAGGTAAGGTATTGCTAAGTTATGGAGAATTTCTTAATTCTCAACTTCCTTTATATAGGATTTGAAGGATGAATATATGAATGAAAACGTTTGGGTGAAGCATACTTCACAATGTGTCACATCGGGAAATCTATACTTATTATAATTTTGTTTCAATATCTTGTATAAATATTTGACAAGTCAGCCTTCAATTCAGTCATCATGAGTTCTATCTTTGGATAAAGTGACTCTTTCTTACAATAAAGGTTTTTTTTTTGTACCATTAAATGATGTTATTACCATAAATAAAGAGTTAACAGCATATTGTGATAGCATGATAACAGCAATTTTACTATTCCTAGTTTCTCTCAGACTGTACCATGTGTTCCATGAAACTTATTAGTATTATATATATATTTAACCAAACTCTGAAGTAAATATGTAGGTGTAATAACAATTCAATAGACAAGCTACCTTCATGTTATATATGTTTTATTTTAATCAGAAATGAAATTAACATATAATATTTCATAATCATTTATCAGTAGTCAATAATATACCAGTTCTTCTGAAGCCAATTTATAGTATAAAGTTGATATGTGTTTTATTTTAACATGGGAATTCATATAAAATTCAAACGTGAATAGTTTCATGTAGAAGAATCTAAAATAAACGTGTCTTCTTATTCTGAATGCAGTTAGCAATTTCTAATTTACTGTACAGTAAATTTCCAAAAGCAGTACTTTGAAATAACTACTCCAATTTCTGTGTCATTTATTTATTCTCACTTATGCAATTGCAGGTAAGTTTACTTACAAATTTTTAAATTTAACTAGTTCATATGTAATTAAATATTTCAAGTCAGTTCCATTGCTTCCAATACTCTATAAAGCAGCAGGATGGCGACATCTTATTGTGGCAATATCGGAACTGATTAAAGGAAAATCCAGCTGTACAAGCCCATTTTAAGCTTTCACCTTCATAAAATTTATTAGCATTTTTTGGATAAAGGAGACCACATTTCAATCAAGATCAGGGTTACGTGGAAAAGGTCATGAGTAGAGAAGAGATTGAAGAATCTGGTCCAATAACTCAATGAAGTATATGCTCTATATATCTGCCACTGGACTTATCAAATATAAGAAGTATTCCCTGTTCTTTCTATAAACCTGGATGCTTGAGATATTTAATTGCATATTTTTATCATGTTTTTCTATAGTTTGATCTATTTTTGTCTCCCTCTTTCCTCATTAACCATAAATATACAACATAAAATGTTTATCCTCAGTGAATTGTTTCTCACACAATGGCACTTACCCTTCATATCAGGTGCAGTTATTCTTTTCTCTAATATGCAATCACCATTCATTATGCTTCAGTTTTATCACTTGGTTTCATTCTGCTTATTGTCACTTCTGAATAAGAAAAACAATCCATCATCTTATTTGATGAAGGAAAAAGAAAACAAAGAAAATTGAGACCTATATTCTTACATTAAAAAAAAACAATGACTTTAAAAATCTCAAATTATTGTTACTTGGACTATTTTGAAAAAAAATTAAAATACTTTAAAAGTTAAAAATAATAACAAATAATTTTGCCAATGGAAATGTTTGAAGTGTTTGTTGAAAAAAAAGTGGGCATGTATATAAATTTACTAAAGATACTGAATAAGGCTGTTTTAAGTATGCTAATTCATGCACGGAAGAAAGAAATTCAGATTCTACCTAACAAGCTTTTTTTCTTCAAATGCTTACCATTTATTTTTCACAGAAATTGAAAGGGGTCAGGTATCTGCCACTGGTCATGTAGGTTAGATAGGGCCAAATTCTATTCTACTGTGATGTCTCTTTTGTTAGTCTAATTCTTGAGATTGATCCTATTAATAAGACCATTTTTTCCTATAGTATTCAGCAGTCTTGTATGTTTTGGCTCTCTTACCTGATCATTAACTTTTCATCTATTTCTCCCCTTTTTCAACTTATTGGAGTAAATCACAAAGTGGAAAATAATATGCTAAATTGATAATATACAGACTAAGTCAATGCTAAATTGAATGATTAAAAACAAAAAATACTGAAATTTTTTTATCCCTGCATATTTCAGGATTAAAAGCAGCTATTAAATTAAACTATTCTTGCTGAAAGCAAGAAAATCACTTGAATTTTTATTATAATCTTTGTTTTTTAGGTTATTTTTAATAAAATAATCATTAAGCCCTCATTACTATATTCACATTTGTAAATCGTGTAACCATAAAATACATTATGCTCCCAAACCTTAATGATTACCATGATAACAGTTTCAAGTAGGGATTTTTAATTTAGAAAATTAAGAAATCACATGCAGCAGAATATTTTAATGAATTCTGCTTTATTTGTTTATTTATATGTTATAATTATCTAGTTATGGAAAATTATGGCAACATAAAGAGACAAACAGCACTTGGAGATACAGAAGAGCAAGGTTTATGCAACACCAGTGTGGGCTCACCAGTGTGTGTCTTCTCCAAAGGCTGAGCATAGCCTATGTTCATTTCAAGACTTTCTCAAGCAAGAAGGCTTGATCCCTCTCCCTTTCTCTAGGCAGCTCTGGTTCCTGCTGCAGGGGTTGAGCAAGCATGTTTACAGGAGCAAGCATGATTACAGAAACTAGCAGGTTGCAGCTATTAACAGAGATAAAAAGAAACATCTTAGGATGGAGTTGCCACTTCAATCTATCTCTAAGAAATGTTCTCTCTGTGTGTGTGTGTATCCTAATTAATGTTTCAAAATTATATAAATAATTCTAATAGTTATTCTGCATGTGATGTATATGATTCTACTCATAAGTACATAAGGAATCATTGAGGACCTTTTCCTTCCCATTCCATTTCTACTTTTGTTTACCCTTTCTCTATACTATATCTATCCTCTCTCTGTTCATACAACACTATGTCTCTCATTCATTTTTGTTTTATTCCACTATGAGATGGAAACCATAGCTTCAATCTTCCTAGGAATTTGCCTTGTCACTAAGCTGCACCCCCAACCTCAAACCCATACCTTTAATCCTTCCATAGAATAAAATAACGTCCAAACTCATGAAATGGAGGATTCATCTTCTGGGAATTCGTCAAGTGAAAAACTGTAGCAATTAAGCTTTTAAAACTGTAACATTGAGAGTAATGCTACAACCAATATTTCTTTTCATTGGTAGATGGTGTGATTACATTTTCAATTCTAGGATGAATTAATCAATTAGGAGAAACTTAATTAAGAGGTCCAATTAGATAATAAATTTGGATTATTGCCAAAGTCTGGCTGGGCACAAATCACGAGCCACTGAAGCAGGAACAAACTTTATTTTTGAACTGCAAGAAAACACTTCACACACGCTCCCAGGGAATTTTCCCGAATGCCATGCAGCTTGTCCAGGAACCCCCAGCCGGAAATATCTCTCCCGGAAATCCCTCCTCCTGCACTTCCCCAACCAATGGGAACTCTCGGGGAATCCCCAGGAATCCCCACAAGAACTCCAAAGTAGCTGGAGAACTCAAAAGTAGCGGCCGAGGTGGATAGTAATGCCTCCCCTGTCAACCAATACTGTTGGCAAAATGCCAGGGGCCATACAGACTAGGCCGTGGCTCTCAGCAGAGTATGAGATTGTTTGCCTTTTGCTTTCAATAAGATCATTTAATTTTACAACAATTCTTTCTAGGTTGCAAATTCTCTATACACTGGTTTACTGTTTATGGGAATACAAAATTATACAGTCCCTTCAGGAAACTGTTTTGCAGCCAAACATACTTGTTGTAAGATTCAGTTATTTTGTTTATGGGTATATGTGCAAAATGAATTAATATATGTTCATGCAAACACCACTACACAGATGTATTCATAAGCCAAAATGCAGGTGGCAACAACCCCAATGTCCATCTATATAATGAAATATTATTTGTGAATTAAAATGTTGATTAACATAATAAATGGACTGAATTCAATATTTTATTTTTTTTTTATTTTATATGCTTTTAGATTATTTTGTGTTTTCTTTAGGCATATGAATATGGAATCACAGAAAATGTATATCTTTTCTAATTGTCTTGCTTCTTTCATTATCAAAGTTATTTTGAGACTAAAGAACATGAAGGAAGTTTTTGGATGGTGAATATACTTGATTTCTTCATTATGTTGATAGTTTCATAGTTCATACATAGGTTGAAACCTTACACTCACTCTAGATATATCTGGTTCAAAATACATAGAAATACATGTCAATTGTACTTTAGACTATCTTTAGAAATAAAGGGAAACAAACTAGCTGTAAATCACCAAAATATATCACTTAACTCTATGACCTCTAGATAGTATAAAGTAGCAAATAAGAATATTTTGTTGTCTTCATTGTCATGGTTGTTGTTAAAAAAGTAAATATTATCCACATACTTTGGATACCTTTGGGATACACACAGAGAATATAATTTTGTCTCATTTTCTTGTTAATTTTCTTTGAGGCAGAAATCATGAACAGAAAAAAATGTGAACATGTTTAAAACTTCCAAGAAGAAAACTAAGCAAACAAAGAGGAAAAGTGCAAATAAAATTTAACCTTAGTTATGGGTTCAGCTTACGAAAAACATTATTTGTGCCACTGTCTGTGCAAGCATGTCTACTTGAAGCACACCAGCTTTCTTTGTACATGCATAAATCTGTATGAATTTTCTGCACTAATTCTTTTCATTAATGTTGTTAATATAAAGTACATTGTGATTACAATACAATAGCTATCTTGGTGAGCTTCTAAGAGGATAATTAAGTTGTTTCTGCAAATTACTTTTAGATGTTTCAAGGAAAACTAATTTGTGTATGTCAATTATTGTTTTGAGGTATTTGCTGCTAATTATTCTCTTTGAAAAAGTGAGTACTCTCATCTTTGTATAATGTGTTGACTATTTTCCCTGGCTGCATAATGTGCTGACAATTTTCCCAATTTTTATCCAAGAGAAACAAAATTTGTGAACAAAGAGTTTTTTTAACCAAGTAAATGACAAATTGATTAATAGAAATTAATCACACAATTTGACAGAAAACAAACCATACAATTCTATGCCATCAGAAAAATAACAAAATATCAATATATATTAATGATATGTTGAGCAAACTTTGAGTAGAATTTTCATTCTAATAATCACCAAAAGATGTGTTCATCAAAAATCAAAACACTTTTGGTTATAACATTGTTTGAGATTATTTTCCCATTAAATGTCATCAATCCACACAAGCTTTGGGTCTTCCTTGTTGTTATTGCTGGCACATGAATCAATGAAATTAATAAAATTATTTTGGGGAAATTAAAAAAACACAATTTTTTTATTTTCTCCCTGAGTTTAATAGTGACTGGCAAGTGACCTTAGAAAATCGCTAAACCTCTCTGCACTTCAATTCCCTCAACTGTAAAATGAATGCCTGTACTAAATGAACTTCACACTATTTCCATCTTTGAAATTTTCTGTAGCCCCAAAGAAGACTTCTGAGTAGTAAGATGTGAAAATTATTATTAACTGCTAAGCTTTACCATCTTATTACCCTCTTATTTAATTTGTAATATATTTATTTCCTAGAAATGTGCATTATTATGTGTACACCTTTATTGTACCTATTAATTGAATTTTTAGGATTAAGATATACTAAAATGGCATTTTTAGCATGTATATATCTCCCTGGAGCTTGAAAAATTTCTCTCACCTTCACCTTTATCTGACTCACTGTTGCAAATAATTAAATGTCTCAGGGTGTCAAAACTAATTTGTTCACAGTAAGATGTGGCTTGGTTGTTCAGGGTCCTGAAAAGGGAAAAGCTAAAAGTGTTTGCAAATGAATTGCACTGAGAAAAAATAGGAAACTGTGGTTTTAAAATGCATATATTAAAACTTTCTTGAAAAACAAAATCACCTCTTGTTTGTACTTTACCAGGCTGTGTTGTAGTCACGAGAATATATGTTATGATTGTGAAATCTCAGGAAAAGAATGTGTACTAATATTCATTTTATGTTACTACATTGATCCTTCAGCAAAGGAATAGAGAATGTCTTAATGAAGTGTTTGACAAATTCAATTTCCTAGTAATAAAAGTATACAGTTGGTGTAGTATTGACAGCTTATACACATATTGAAAATAGTATATGTATTTCAGTCCACTTGGGCTGTTGCTAGGTGATTTGATTATGACTCCAAAGTTCCTGTACTGAAAACTTGATTCATAATGCAGCAATATTAAAATGTGGGACCTAGTTGAAAATCTTTTGGTTCTGTGGATTTTATTGTAATGAATGGACTAATGCTTTATTGCAAGGTTGGCTCTATCTTTCCCTCACCCACTCTTTCTGCCTCCCTTTCCTCTTTCTCCCTTCCATTCTTGTATTGTGCATGGAACAATATTTCTCCTCTCTAGATGATGTAGTGTTCAAGGATTCATCTTGGTAGTGGAAAATGGCCTCTTACCAGACACCAAATCTGCTGGCACCTTGCTCTTGGACTTCCCAGCATCAAGTACCATTCACAAATAAATTTCTGCTGTAAAAAAAAAAGTACCTAGACTCAGGACTCATGTTACAGCAGCACAAAACTAAGAGCGGTCATAACAGAGTGCCATACACTGAAGAGCTTAAATATCAAACTTTTATTTCTTCTAGAGGTAAAAGCTAAAAGTTTGAGATAAGGTTGCCTCCATGATAAGTTTCATGGTGAGGGCCATCTACTTTTTATGTCTTCTCATTGCCTTCCTTGGTGCATGCAAAGGGTGGGGGGACTATGTGGTGTGGGAGGAAAATTAGAAAGTTCATCATGTGTGAACTTATATTCAAATGTATACTAAAGCAACATAAATATATAACTATACTAATATATAAGAACTAAAAAAACAATATATTTGCTAATATGCCCAAGAGTCTTATTGCTTTTTACCTGTTGTTTTAGAGACATAAAAATAAAGCCTCTTTTCACTGTCAAATTATCCTGCTTTGGATGATAAAATATACGGTGTTCCTACATACATAGAGTATGCAATGGGCTTGTACTAGTTAACAGAGAATCTGTGTAAATCATTAATTAGTTTAGTATAGGCCTGAAATTTAGTAAAGTCTACTTCCTTTTCTATGGTGCTTTGGCTGTCATTTTCTCATTACATTTGTGTAAAAATACCAGTCTGTTGTATCAGGGAACTTATTACTGAAATAATGATTGTTTATTATCTTCTTCAATGCAGAGTTCTTTAAGTACCAAATTGTCCATTGATTTCTAAAGAAGGCTTTGGAAATTGCAGACTGCCTGCTCTTATAATTAAAGAGTGGCAGAAAATTCAGCTGACTGCTTTGCTTAACCAAGCAGCCTATTTTATGGTTGCTATGGTTGTGCAGCGATGGACTTTTATTTGGACTCTCTGTGTACATTGACTGAGGTCAAAGTTCAGCACATTGGCAAGATGGGAGGTGTATTTTAAATATCAGCTGAAAAATAGCTCCTTCATGATATAGTGACATAAGTTTTTGAAAAATACCATTAACCATGGCCCAGTCACAACAGCTAAGGAGTAATACTGATTAATGACCCAGTGACCTACTTGGTGCAGGTTATAATACATAAACATCCATTTCTTGTAAGAAGCACTCTGGAGGTTAGTTTCTAGGTCTTTGGCTTTCAACAAAATTTATATCTCCAAATTTTGTTTGAAAATATGATTCATGATATCTCTAGCCAAAGGAAAAAGCAGAATGTAGAATTTAAAGAACAGGTTTCAATTCATACAAATATAGATGTTAATCCAGATGGAGTGATATATTAAGAATGTTACCTTTGAAAATTATGTAAACCTCAATGCCTTTGAATTTTTACAATATGGAGATGTGAATGTATAATATGCTACATTGTTTGATATACTTAATACAAACATTATTTAATACAAACATTTATTTCAGTATCTAGAAGAGCATTCACTCAATAAAATGTTATTATATGATTTTTATCTTAGAAACTATGTTTTAAGTGTCCAGTTTGTAACTAATCAGATATGTACACTTATGAAAATTATAAGATAAATTGCACAAACTAGGAAGACGAACTTTTAATACAGAGTGAACACAAAAGTTAACTCATTTTTTCTGGTAGGTGTAGCAACATTTTACATATTTCAACTTTGTTACCAGTATTATCTCTGGGTGACTTTCTTAAAAAATAGTTTATTCATTTCTTTAAAAATGAAATGTTTTAGAAAAAATAATGACAAACAAAAAGTTGAGGGTATCAACCTTCTAGTTACTGGACTGACAGGACCTTTCCTATAATTTTATACCTTAAATTTTTTAAAGATAAAAAAAATATAAAATAGTTTGTTCCCAATTGTGAAGAATGCTTACAATATAAAAGTCTATAGTTTACAAATGTAATACCTTAGGAAAAGAATATATGTTAACCTTTGGAAACCCTTAAGAATGAGTCATTTTTGTTCCCTGAAATAAGTATCATTGAATTTTTAAAATGAGCAAAATTAATAATATTTCACATGTGTTTTTTTACATATAATTATGAAAGATCTTCTTTCATCAGTTCTTATTTTCTAGAAATTATTTGGAGACACCTTAGCTTTTTGTTTTTTTTGTTTTGTTTTGTTTTTTGGATACCTTACCTTTAAATAAGATAACTACAAACATTTTTTTTTTCCTCAAGGTTGTGTTATTTTATGATGAATGTCATTCTGATAATAGTAGTTAAAAATTATGATCCTGCATATATACTAATACTATGCTTTCAAACAAACATAATTAAATATTAGGAAAGAATTACTTTTAATTATCTTAATAAATTTGGCCTGAGAAAATAGTTTTGAAGCATAATATGTATTATGTTGTCTTTACACTCCCTAGATGCCTCAAACATAGTCTATGCTCATTTTGTTAAAGCATTTAAGTTTACATTTCTGGTGAAAATATTAAATATAAGTGTGTTGCTTTTTATCTTTCTTTTTAGATCATTCCTTTTTAATCCATTCTTTTGATATCCTTACATTAACGAAAAAATTTCCAGGGTTAGGGATGTATATCAGTGATAAGGCAATTAAACCCCTGGGTTCCATTTCAACCGCAGAACAAAAAATTTTCCAAATACAAGTGGCTCTGGATATCTAACATAACAATAGTTCATGTTGGTTCAGGAAAAATAGATACCACGATAGTTTCTAACAATATGTTGTCTATATAGAAACTGTTTTTCTTTTTAAAACTGAGCTTTAAAAACAGACTCAGCAATGAGTTCACCATATTCTTTAGACTGCCTCAATATATTACAGCTTCTAATCATTTGCAAGTATTATGATACACATAATTTCCCTAAAGACTGGGGTTCCTTTTGAAAGAACAAGAAGCTACTTTTGCTTTTCAGGCTTTTTAAAAAAATTATCTCACGTGAAGATGTTCTACACAGCGAGGCTACATTACAGAGGGGCAAAAAAATCCACTGTGGAATTTTGCTAGCCCTGCTTCACATCTTGAGCATCAATTTGTGCATTGTGTTCTCTTTTTTTTTTTTTTTTTTTTTTTTTAAAGAGAGAGTGAGAGAGGAGAGAGAGTGAGAGAGAGAGAGACAATTTTTAATATTTATTTTTTAGTTCTCGGCGGACACAACATCTTTGTTGGTATGTGGTGCTGAGGATCGAACCCCGGCCGCACGCATGCGAGGCGAGCGCGCTACCGCTTGAGCCACATCCCCAGCCCCGCATTGTGTTCTCTAATGAAACGAGTTGAAATTTAAAAAGCATTTTATTAAGAGGGAAGCAGTGACATTTCACAGGCCCGTGTTCCCTTTAATAGCAGATTGTAAAAAGAGAAAGGAGTCCAGATCCACAGAGAAGCAACAGAGAGTTGTGTTTAAGAGATTATTAGCAGTAGCAAAGGCA